>NC_141049.1:33796362-34061362 GCF_041138505.1 Cibotium barometz | reverse complement strand
TGTGTGTGTGTGTGAGAGAGAGAGAGAGAGAGAGAGAGAGAGAGAGAGAGAGATTCTATTTGTATGCGAGACGAGTGTGAGAAGAGAGTGCATGTGTGTGAGAGAGGGTTGTATTTATGCACATGATAGAGACATATAGAGAATCCATGTAAGAGAGACACACACAGATATGGGTGTCTATGTGAGAGAGTCGTACCACATACACATGTACACATACACACATATTCACACAAGCTTATACAAACACACGCGTACACACATACACATACACATACATCACACACTTGAGTATGCACATATGCATACAAGCAAAAACTTCATGTGCGAGTCACCTACTTGTGCTTTTTTTAAAGCTTGCACACATATACACATGCATCCCACACTTGAGTATGCACATATGCATACAAGCAAAAACTTCATTTTTAAAACCAATCTCAACTATTGAAGCCACGTGGGTGCATGCTTTTTTTTTTTTTGGGGGGGGGGGGGGGGGGGGGGGTTCCAACCTGTACGTGTGAAAGAAGCAAAAGTAGTGCCGCAACGGACACATACTTATGGCGGCAGGCCCAAGTTCCTGTTGCTTCACTGAGGTGCGCAACGTAGAGCTGCGCTGAACGCTGTACATCAGGATGCCTGTTTCTGTAGGGTACGCTCAGGCGGTGGAACCACAGTCCCTGAAGAAGCTCAGCCTCAAGTCCCTTAAGAGATCCTACGACCTTTTTGCAAGTTTCCACGCAGAGAGGCCTCTGCCGAACCTTGACAGGTCAGCCGCTCTGTTTTTCGCTTCTTTCTGTTGCATTTTTTTTAATAAATGCTTTAAAAAAAATGCTTTGTATGAAAATTAAGCATCGTTTTCTTTACATACTATATGGGCACAATGCAAGGAGAAACAGACTCCCTGCCCCCCCTTAGGACTAGGTCGTTGATTGTCGCTCCTATATGGAGACAAAGCTGCAATCGGACACGTGCTTGTGTGAATTAGCAAGAAGATAAAGGGGTTTGTGCTCTTGTTGTACCAATGACTAAGTAGTTACAGAGACCAACTCCTTATTGAACTTGATATCGTCAAACCAGGCAAGCCAACACATGGCATTGGGATAGGCTTTGTTTAAGTCAAAATCAGTGATTGGCCTGGATTTAGAGACAGTGTGGCAATTGGCCATGCTCTTGATGTTCAAGTGAGCAAGATGATGTTATCCAAGCCACCCCCAAGCCTGCCTGTAGTTTACAAACTAAATGCCACTGCAAGTTTGAGGGTGCTTGCTTCTTCTTTACCGGGTTTATGTGCCATCCTCTGCCTTCTTGGACTGTGCTGCTGTGCCGTATACTTTGCTTTTGTCTGCTATGTCTGCGCTAAAAGCTTTGCTTACTTAACCTTGGCTACCTCTACTCCTACATTGCATCGTCTGATACACTTTCCCCCTTAAAAAAAAAATAAAAAATGCTTTGCAACCTCTTGTGCTTAGCCGCTTCCACCATTTCTTGTGTGTTGATGCCATTTGCCTTCTTCTCTTTCTGTTTATTATAACTTTTTTTTTTTGGCTTCTGAACAAGCACTTGCCACTCTTTGGCATAACATTGCCTGCCATAAGGCATAGCCACATGCCTTTTTTCATGCAAAAACTGCCCTTCACTTCCGCATGTAAAAACACATCTTGCCTTCTCATTTTAGCATACTCTTGTTCTCTAAGTTGCCTCAATCTTCTTGCATCAACTAGAGCTCTTTAGAGAGCTCATAACCATGCATGTTCCATTTCTTTGCATGCAATCCTCTTCTTAAGGGTGCTTCTCTTCACAAGGTTTCTCTTTAGAAACTAGCAGGTGCCTAATCGACATGAAAGCCTTTAATGGCCTCCACACCACTTTGCTCATCTTTCATGAGCAAACTTAACTAGCACATGCCTCTTTTCGGTGTGCTCAAGGTGGGCTCTTCTTTACATTGAACAAGAAACCTCCAACCCTTTCATTGAACCATTAAACAAGGCAATCTCACAAATGATCTTTCCCTACGATAATGAGTGTGTTAATTTTCCAAAATCAAAGTACAAAATGCATAAAAACCCTACTCAAATGAACCAATGTGCAACCAAATCTGAAGAACCTAGCATGACACTGATACCATGCGGAGAATCTAAGGTGCTAGGGATAGGCTTGGTAAAGTGTTGTAGAAAATGAGAGATTAGATTAGGGAGGCTCAAAAAAATCAAGATAATCCATGCTTAATAGATGTGGACACGAATGAGCATACTCAACCAAATGTATTGCAATATGCTTTCAACCATACAATGAGAGGCTTCTAATATAGATAGCCTCTATGTGCATTGTGGACATCTTATCCATGTGCTTATCCTTCCAACTTTACACAATTGATATTACCCCCAATAATATTCCAACACTCTTCCTCAATTACGTAAATATGTGATACCATAATTTTTAACGTTGTTCAATTCACGTCCTCGTGGACATCTGTCCATAGCATCTACTCAAGTCTACTACCTCTTACCTAGGCCAGTGTAAAGACTCTTGTTGTAGACCGTGCTACAAAGATCCAATTGCTTATCATAAACCCAACTCTCATCCAAGAGCTGAATTCCAATAGGACATCTAGTCTTAAAGTACAACAAGATCTACCTTAACAACCCTAGCATAGACCCATAGCACAACTCAATTGTCATTCCTTTAGGATCTCAATTAATGGGATTGCATGGACCTTTGGTTCATCCAATTGCTTATCATAAACCCAACTCTCATCCAAGAGCTGAATTCCAACAGGACATCCAGTCTTAGAGTACAACAAGATCTACCTTAACAACCCTCGCACAGATCCATAGCACAACTCAAATGTCATTCCTTTAGGATCTCAATTAATGGGATTGCATGGACCTTTATTTCATCCAATTGCTTATCATAAACCCAACTCTCATCCAAGAGCTGAATTCCAATAGGACATCCAGTCTTAAAGTACAACAAGATCTACCTTAACAACCCTAGCACACGCACAACTCAACTATCATTCCTTTAGGTTTTCAATTAATGGGATTGCATGGACCTTTGGTTCATCCCAATTTGGTGGGGTGAAAGTGGTTGTTAGTCGTATGCTGTCTTTAGGCTGTTCGAGGACATGGGACGTGCTGAAGTTGATGGGGAGTTTTATGCTTCCCCTAAAATTAGACGCGAGTATCTACTAGTTATGTGTGAAAGCATAATCTCCGTTTAGTCTTAGATGAGGATTGGATAGGGGAGACCTTGCGGTTGGAATATTGTACTCGAAGTGCATGGCACTAGGACTTGTTTGTGCATTAAGTAGAGTAGTGTTTCCCGACAACTAATGTAAGATGCCATTTGGTCAATGATTATAACATATTCCACCTCTAGTTACACCCCATTGAATAGTTGGAAATCCGCATGACTCCAAAGTCCTGGAATCAAAAAAACCTCGTGGACCTTGTGGAACTGTGTTCACCGTGGAGTATCAAACGACAACCGTCAACTGGTCTAGACAGGCAGTCTAAGACCAAGAAGTTCCAAACTTCTCATCTCTCTCATGTACAATTTTGATGCATTAATTTTATTCGGCCATCACAAGAGAGTGTGTGAGGAATCACCCTACAGGTAACATGCCATGCTCAGACAACCAAGAAAGTTCCTTATCTTGTTGTCCCTCACAAACAAGCATTGCTCCTCACAGTTACCAGAGGTTAACTATGCTAAAGTAGAGAGTGTCCCAAACAAGAAACTCGCGAAGCCTTGGGAGATCCTACATGAGAATACACTCTAGGGTCCCATACCATCAGAGCACACCCTACGTAAAACCTCCGTTAAGCAGGTGGAATAGCCAACTTTCCGCCTGATAATCCAGCCTTGAAGTAACCGAATTCCTCTCTGAACACCAATGTCAAGCCTTAGGTCAATTAGAGGGTCAATCTAATCTATTCAAAGTCAAGGATGAAAGATACCACCATGTTCATACCCGAATTCGTGTCCTTGGCTCCGATAGTCAGCTCCACTGTGTTAGCATATTCATCCCCATATTCTGTTCATGTATTGTGTCCTCATTTGTGTTAGAAGTCATCTCCTGTCTATATTTATACACCAGGGCCTCTGTTGTGGGTGTGCCCGCCTTGTATAAGGTGTTGTATCATTTTTCCTCACTCCCCGTATTTTTCCCTATTTTTTTTCATTTTTTCCAGTGGTGTGGAGGGATGCCAGAGGTTGGCAGGAGCACTTAGTGGCTGACCGACTGCCCAGACATCAGTCGTGGGCTTCTGTATTGCTGGCCGACTGGATGTATGCAGTCGTGGAGCTTTTTGTTGCTGGCCGACTGCTCATGCAGTTGTGGAGGCCCATCAGTGCTGGCCGACTGCTCACATGGGGCATATAAATAGGCCCCATGCCCCCACCACTTCCTCATTCAGTTTTCTGCGGGATCTTGTGTATAGAGAAGAGTTTACACACCTATCTCTCTGTGTTTCTTGTGCTGTCTATTTTTTGCATTCTACTTGCTCTTGTCTACCCAAGTTTGGTTATCATTTCCGCTGCATATTCTGACATGGTATCAGAGCACTAGGCTCGAGATAGATCTTGGGAGTTTTTCTGAGCAAGAGGGGGAGCGTTAGGCTGCTGATTGGTGGACTGTTTTGGACTGTACGGGAAGAGAAGGTGCAAGAGAAAGGCGGGCCAAAGGTGCTGGACAGCCACTTGCAGGTTTTACAGATTTTTTTCCACCCACCCACCCTTTCAGTTTTCTCCCCGTGATGGCAGATTTACTAGAGGTGGCTGAGAAGCACGTGAAGATTCCGACTCTCCCCACGTTCCCAGTGGATCGTCAGTTGGACGGGTCCAATTACGGCATCTGGAAGGTTATGATGGAGTCGGTGCTGGAGTCATATGACCTTGCTGATTTTATCATCATTGGGGTTCCACGGCCGGAAGCAGAGGAAGGGAAGTTACTGTCGACGAGGAAGGACCGAGAGGCACAGGCACACATGTGGGATTGTGTCAACGCCAGGGTCCGGTCGTTTATTTTCCTGAACTGCACACCACAAGTGATCAATCATGTAAAGCACATGACGCTGGCGAGAGGCATATGGGAGCACTTGGCTTCTTTGTATAACAGGGTATCACCCATGAAACGGATCTCCTTGGAAGTGCAGATGCGGGTTATGAACCTTGCAAAGTCCTCGACGATGTGGGAACACATCAACAAGCTGCGGGCCCTTCAGCAGGAAGTCCTACAAGCTGGGAAAGAGAGATAATCTGAAGACATGGCCATCACTTTGCTTTCCCACTTGCCTGCTCAGTATTTTGCTTTCTATTTCTCGTTGATTACGAGTGGCAGGCTCAGCACCATTACGTGGGAGGAGCTTGTGCCAATGGTCTTGGACCAGGAGGAACGTTTCACGAACCTTCCTCAGAGCGGAGGTTCAGAGGCCTTAACTGGCCAACGGTCGAAAGGCCGGAATAACAACAAGGGCAAAGGGAAGGCTTCACCGGAGAAGTCTTCTGAGAAGAAGCCTGATTCAAAACGAGAGAAGGTGAAGGCCGAAAGATCTTGTAATGATTGTGGCGAGAAAGGCCACTATTGGAGGAAGTGCCCTAAGCGGACAGGGAAGAGTGCTGATTCCTCAGCCTCAGCTGCAAAGACTCCGGCATTTGTGCACTTAGAGATGGTGGACTCCGATGCTTCATCATCTTCGAGCGAGGAGGCAGTTGGCTTCACCGCGAAGGATACCCGGGAATGGATTCTTGACAGTGGTGCTTCCAGGCACATGACTCCATCCCGTGACTTCTTTCTGGATCTGAAACGGCAGTCAGGTCGCATCTTTATTGGCGACAACTCCACTATTCCGATACATAGTGAGGGCCGGATGGAGATTATTCCCGACGGCAAGGGGGGCAAGCATGCTTCCCGTGTTCTTTATGTCCGTGCTTTGGGTTTTCATCTTCTGTCAGTGCATGAAGTATGCAAGACTGGCTTTCGGGTGGAATTGGAGGAGCATTCAGTTGCTCTAAGGGACCGTGAGACTGGCCAGGTTGTTTGGGAAGGCGGTGTGGAGAATGGTATCTACAAGCTCTCTGCACTCTCCTCATTGACAGGTTCTCAGGTCGGAGATTTGTGGCACTTTCGTTTTGGCCACTTAAATGTGGATGCATTGAGGCGAGCTTTCCGAGACCAGATGGTGGTTGGCTTGCCAGATGTTGGTAGTAGGCAAGGGCGTTGCAGTTCTTGCGTACGTGGTAAGCAGCACAGGGAATCCTTTCCGAAGCAGGCTTCCAGGCGGGCTTCGAAACCATTGGAGTTGATTCACACTGACTTGTGTGGACCTCAGGAGACACCATCTTTGGGAGGATCTCTCTACTTTATGCTGCTTGTTGATGATTGTACCAGATTCACGTGGGTCTACTTTCTTTCTCAGAAGGACCAAGCTTTCGCACGGTTCAAGGATTGGCACGTGATGGTGGAGAAAGAGTCTGGATTTCAGGTCAAGACTCTCAGGGCTGATAAAGGAGGTGAATTCTCCTCGACTGTATTTCTCAGATTTTGTGCAGATCATGGCATCAAAAGGGAACTGGCCAATACTGGATCGCCTTTGGAGAATGGAGTTGGTGAACGCAAGAACAGGACTGTGGTGGAGATGGCGAGGACCATGCTGGAGCATCGTGATCTTCCTCGTCCACTTTGGGGAGAGGCTGTGGCAACGGCTGTCCATACCCTCAACCGATCTCCGACGACTTCAGTACCCCATATGACTCCATTTGAGGCATACTTTGGCAGGAAACCTGATGTCTCGCACTTCCGTGTCTTTGGGAGTGATGCGTATGTACATATTCTGAAGAAGCAGATGGGGAAGCTTGACTCCCAAGTCCCGCAAGCTTGTATTTGTGGGGTATAACTCTCTTTCCAAGGGATACAGGTTGTATGATCCAGACAGGAACGAGATTGTTGTCAGCCGGGATGTGGTCTTTGATGAGCATGTTCCAGTATCCACTGTCGAGGAGCCGCGTCTTGGAGATCTAGAGGAGTCTATCATTCCAGTTGATCAACCTTAGTCATCACAGGAGGTTGAGCCCACAGCTGGAGTAGAGCCCCCGCGATCACAGGAGGCTCCACGATCTGTTCGAGTACCTAGGTGGTTGTTAGATACCCTTCGGGAGTCAGGTGTCACGGAGCTACCCTCCGAGTGGACCACAGAGGACGGCCCTCGAAGATCACATAGAGTCCGAGATAAAAGCAACTCAGCGGAGCTTCTTCAAGTGAACTATGCTTTGATGTCTCGTATCATGCGGGACAAAGAGCCCACTTCCGTAAAGGAAGCCCTTTCATAGGATACTTCGAGGAAAGCCATGCAGGTGGAACTTGATGCCATCGAGAAGAACAACACTTGGGAGTTGGTACCGAGGCCGTCGAAGCGGTCAGTCATTGGTGTCAAATGGGTCTTTAAGACCAAATTGCGTCTGATGGGTCGGTGGACAAACACAAAGCCGGACTTGTGGCTAAAGGTTATGCTCAGCGGCCAGGCATCGACTGCGAGGATACCTTTGCACCGGCAGCACGGATGTCCACGATTCGGACCGTTCTTCCCCTTGCTTCTTCTCAGAGGTGGCCCATGTATCAAATGGATGTAAAATCTGCGTTCCTTAATGGTGACGTGCAGGAGGAGGTGTATGTTGAGCAGCCTCCAGGCTTTATTGTTCCAGGATTTGAAGGGATGGTTTACAGGTTACGTAAGGCCTTGTATGGTCTTAAGCAGGCTCCCAGGGCTTGGAATTAGAAGATTGATTCCTTCTTTATTCGGACTGGATTTCAGAGATTGGTTGCAGATCCGAACCTGTATCTCTTTCGGGAACGCGGCATGGTCACGCTTATCATCCTTTATGTGGATGATCTCATTCTCACCGGCGGTCATGTGGAGCACATTAGAGTGTCGAAGGCTGCCTTGTCAAAGGAGTTTGAGATGACCGACTTAGGCTTACTCCACTTCTTTTTGGGATTGTGGATCTTGCGGTATCTGCAGAGTACGAAGAATCTGGGACTCTTTTACACAGGAGGGGATGGAGTCAGGCTCCAAGGTTGGAGTGACTCAGATTGGGGAGGAGATCCAGACACGAGGAGATCTACTTCAGGATACAGTTTCACCCTCGGCTCAGGAGCAGTTTCTTGGAGCAGCAAGAGGTAGCCAACCATTGCTCTTTCTTCAACAGAGGCAGAGTACCGGGCTGCTTGTGGTGCTACTTGTGAGGTTGTATGGCTGCGGAGGCTGCTAGGCGAGATTGGGTTTCCACAGAAGGAGCCCACAGTCATCCAGTGCGATAACCAGAGTTGTATAGCTATTGCTCGGAACCCGGTCTTCCATGCTCGGACCAAGCATATAGAGATACAATATCACTTTGTACGTGAGAAGATCTTGGCTGGTGACATCTTGCTACTTTATTGTTCGACGGAGGACAATGCGGTGGACCTCTTCATGAAGTCTCTACCTCAGGCTACGCTCAGGCGGCACTCCAGCTCCCTTGGGTTGGTTTCACAGCTAGGAGCTGAGAGGGGGTGTTAGAAGTCATCTCCTGTCTATATTTATACACCAGGGCCTCTGTTGTGGGTGTGTCCGCCTTGTATAAGGTGTTTTATCATTTTTCCTCACTCCCCGTATTTTTCCCTATTTTTTTCCATTTTTTCCAGTGGTGTGGAGGGATGCCAGAGGTTGGCAGGAGCACTTAGTGGCACTGGCCAACTGTCCCATCTGCAGTCCTGTGGCTGGCCGACAGCCCAGACATCAGTCGTGGGCTTCTGTATTGCTGGCCGACTGGATATATGCAGTCGTGGAGCTTTTTGTTGCTGGCCGACTGCTCATGCAGTTGTGGAGGCCCATCAGTGCTGGCCGACTGCTCACATGGGGCATATAAATAGGCCCCATGCCCCCACCACTTCCTCATTCAGTTTTCAGCGGGATCTTGTGTATAGAGAAGAGTTTACACATCTATCTCTGTGTTTCTTGTGCTGTCTATTTTCTGCATTCTACTTGCTCTTGTCTACCCAAGTTTGGTTATCATTTCCGCTGCATATTCTGACAATTTGATCCCTTTTATGCCCCTTGGTTGTGTGCTGGGCCCTGGCCACCCCTATTTTCACCCTAATTTTTTGGTATTTTTCCCAGGACATGTAACTCACCTCCAGTCAGCTAGCTCCCTTTGTCCAGTCGGCCAGTTCTTTTGTTCCAGTCGGCTAGCCCCTCATGATCTATATATAGGTGGGCTAGCCTCTTCGCTTTTCAGTAGTTTGGTCATCTGTTGTATCCCTCACTTATGAGACATTTTATGTCTCTTGCTCGGGATTGCTTTCATTGCAGTATATTCAGCTTTGTTGCTTCATCTCTCTCTCTCTCTCTCTCTCTCTCTCTCTCTCTCTCTCTCTCTCTCTCTCTCTCTCGTACATCTCAGATTAGCACACTCTAGTGCTTATCTTGCTTCTGCTCTGTGCACTCTTTCATGGTATCATTGCTCTAGGTTCAGAGTTTACTCTGCTGTCCCAATTTCTGCCCTGTTTTCAGCACATTCTCTTCTGTGTTTTTTCTCAGTTCTGCTACTGGTCAATCTGCACTCTTCCAATTACTTCACCGCTTCAGATTTGTGGTGAGCGGGCAACAATGAAAAACTCCATGATTTGGTTCATGATCAAGTAGATGATGATGGAGAAGATGATATCCACTCTTCAACGAAGATGGCAATGCGATGAAGAGGTTCTTCTTCAACTTGGTGCTCAAGAGAGGCTCATGCTTCTTTTATACTTGGGGAAGCCTTGCTTTTTGCCAAAAAGTGATGCTTTTGTTTTGCTTTTGCCTTTTACTTTGCTTTTGGTCTTTTTAATAGTAACATATTACTCAAGTTTAGTCAAAAGTTCTTGTTTTGATTTTCTAGCTTCAGGGCCTTGCTTTTTGTCCCTGGAGCTGCTTTTTGGAAAAGCGGCCTTTAGCTTTTTGGTTTGGCTCAGTCTCCACTTTCCAACGGTGCCCATGGCTTGCGGTCAACTTATTTTGACTTTTTTTTGCTTTGCCTTCCTCTGTCCATGTGTCCAGGCATGTGTTTCATCATGTGAAATAGAGCTAGGAGGGCCAAATAGTTACAAGTTTCCTAACTTGATGATAGTTTTTGGCAATCTGTAGTTTGGCAAGAAACCTTTGAGTCTCTATACCCAAGGTAACTTAAACAAACACGGAAACAGTGACGATGAAACTCTTGGGGATGGCCACACCTCTGACATAATGCTGGTTTCCCCCAATGGCCAACCAAGTGCCAACTGCTAATTGTCACATGTAAAGAGTGACCTTCTGCAGTTGAAAGCTGTCCCACAGCCGCTTGCAGAAATTTGCGAGAAAATGCGATGGGAGGCCGTGGGAGGACTGCCAATGTGTTGCTACTCCTGGAGTGCCCTCTACCTCTGACATCTGAATCCTGCGGCCCAGCCGTGCAGTGTAAGCAAAGAAGGGGGTACCAAGGGACTCCTTTGTGTCCTATGGGTCTTGCCATGTCCACTCTCCCAGGTTGTTACCTGTGGAAGCTCTGGAAGTCTTCTTTCAGCCCGAAACACATCTTGGAACATGTTGATGCAAAAACACAAGTAGATGCTAGAGAAGAGAGAGAGAGAGAGAGAGAGAGAGAGAGAGAGCTGAGTATTCAGTATATTCATTATGTACAAGTCTTGGCAGCCCTAGGCATGCCTAAAAAGGTAATAAAATACCTAATCTAACCTTAAGTCTAAGACCCAGTCTTGGCTGGACTAAATGGCCCCAACAATGAGCACTTGTGCCTTTTTATAGGCCTTGGAATGACTTATTGAACTAGCCGACTGCTGGACAAAAGCCAATGATCTTGCTGCAACTGACTGAACATATGCTATGGTACATGCTGGCCGATGCTCCCCTTGTCCTACACCAGTTAATCGCTTGCCCAAAAACAGCAACTTATGCTCCAAAATCTGGTTCTATCTGGTTTTTTCTCTTGTTGCCTCTGCCGGTGGAGGGATGATGTGCCACTCATGTGCGTGAAAGCCATCACCCTCACCTTCTGCAAGGTGCATCCCCTGAGGTCCTCTAAGGGTGTCTCTGATCTCTCTAGTTTGCCATGAAGCCCAATAGAGAAGGTGAGTTGAGTAGAGTACTCGTCCACGCCATAAACTGCCAGGGGTATACCATGCGTGGTGAATACTACTCCCAGCCACTGCGGAGGAGGTCATGGCGTATGACAAATAAATCCTAAAAAAGGTTCTACTGATGTCCAAATGTAGCACGATGATGAATGAGTGTGTCACATAGCACCTCAGCGCATGGGTGCATGTGACAATCAGCAGGCATATGTGGGGCTTTTGGAAGCCAAGGATGGTCGTCTTGTCCATAAGGGGAGTTTCATAGGTGGTTGGAGGGTTAGATTGGGAGTGTTCTCTACATGAGCAATTTTACAAGATCTTGGACAGGAGGATATCTTGTAGTTGGAGGAGTAGTCCAAGGAGGAGGCTTCTTTAGAACCAGATAATGATTGTGAAGGAAATGCATGTGTGCATGTTCGAGACACCAACGTGTGAGGGCAAAAGGATGAAAGGACCAGATGTACGAGAGATCAGAGCAAAACAACATAGCATGAAATGGGCGAGTGAGTGTATATATGATGGTGAGTGAAAATATGTACAAGAGGTCCTCTGATGTCAGGAGACTTTGAGTAGAAGACCGGTGCAGAAGTAAAGATGATGTCTGAGCTGAAGCACGGTCAATGACCAAGGCTCCCGTCAATGTGAGGCAAAGGCACTCCGTGAGGTGGTTGGTGTCGAAGGCTTGTGTCGGTGGATGTAGAGGCACTCCGAGGTGGTAGTGAAGTGATGATGATGATGATGATGATGAAGACTCTGGTGACAAGGGTGCTACGGTACCTGAATGGTGATGAAGAGCAGAGAGGGTTGCCATCCTGAGTGGTGGTGCAGGCTTTGGTGATGAGGGTGCTGCAATACCTAAGTGGTGGTGAGGAGATAAGTAGAGAGGGCTGCCGTCCCGAGTGGTGCAAGTGGTGCAAGCTCGGGTGACAAGGGTGCTGCAATACTTGAGTGAGAGAGAGGAGCAGAGAGGGCTGTCGTCCCGAGTGGAGTCGATTGTGAAGATAAGCAGAGAGGGCTGCCGTCCCGATGATGTGAGATGGTGAGCAAAGAGCAGGCTGCTGTCCCAAGGTAAACTGTAGAAGAAAAACGACGATGAACTGTAGCAGAGAGTGGGTTGCTGTCCCAAGATATGTACTGATGATAAAACGCTGAGGTAATGTAGATGATGTGCTGATGTAAACGCAGATGTGCTGTACAGTAGCAGAGAGTGGGCTGCTGTCCCAAAGTGTGAACTGAAGATAAAACGCTGATGTGCTGAAGTGTAGTAGAGAGGGCTGCTGTCCCATGAGCTGATGTAAAACGATGGTATGCTCTACTGTAGCAGAGAGGGCTGTCCCATGAACTGATATGAAATGCTGATGTGCTCTATGCAGCAGAGAGGGCTGCTGTCCCATGAACTGATATGAAATGCTGATGTGCTCTATGCAGCAGAGAGGGCTGCTGTCCCACGAACTGATATGAAACGCTGGTGTGCTGGAGCTGACAGGTGAGGATGATGAATCAGATGCAGTGTAGGCGCCGGCAGCAGCAGCAACAGCAGCAGATAAACTCGTGGTACCTGATATGGTCAATGGAGTGGTACGGGATGATGTGGTGATGAGGCAAAACTATACATAGTATGTGGGGCTGCTGGTCGGCCAGGCCAGGGGCTGTCGGCCAGCAGCAAGACCCAAAAAAACATGAAATAAAGCCTAATAAATCCAGAAAATTCCCTTTTTAGGGCTGGACAAAAAACCCTTTTCACACAAAGGGTGCTTCATTGCATCAAGCCACATGCTTGAATAGAGGATGTTTCCGGCTGTCTTCTCAGTTACTGTCTGCACTATGTGGAGAAGCTTTGGCCTCAGTGGCGGTTACTTCAGTTTTGAGGCTTGTACATGAGGACTCTTCTAACTCGCCGTTTGCATCGGGTGGAGTTTCTTCAGTGTCTAGTGTCATGGCGGCACCTTGGGAAGCTATACCTGTGGGTGTCTTCACGGTGAACGTATTTCTTGGAGATTGTGCCAACAATAGAGTTTTTTCTTAAATGTATCAATGGAGGTATTACTTGGAGTATGTTCCACAACGAGATGGTGGTCTTGACATACAAGAGCCAATCAATACTTGTGGGATATAGATTTGGTGTAGGTCTTCTAGGAAGTCTTGTTCTTGGTTCTGCTTTCTTCCTTGAGGGTACATTAGAGTTGGTGCAAGTAGGTATTGTGATGTGATCCATCCGAGTCAACGCATCAGTGGTTGGAGTGTGGATAGCGGAGTTTTTCTAGGCCTTTCCTTGGAATGTGTTTTCCGTGAGCTACTATAGGATACTTGGCGGCCTGCATTGTTTCTTCATGAATGGTTGGACACATGGAAAGTGTTGGATTAGACAACTAGAGTTGGTCATCCACAGGTTTCTTGTCACGTGCATCCCGCACTTGGATGCCACGTAGACATTCTGTACAGTAGGTGCAGGACCTGGGATGGTGAACTGGTCCCATGTGAGCCCAGTCCGGGACGAGTCAGCCAGGGATCCATCTCAGTCGTCCGAGGTCAGGTGTGCATTGTCCTGCACATGAGTCCAAGGTCAGGTGTGCACTGTCCTGCACATGAAGCAGTGCCAGTCCGCGCTGTGAGTCTCCCTCTGGAATGATGTCAGATGTGCTGCGTATCTGGTTTGCTACTGGATGCCAGACATCTGTAGGCATGTAGTTTGCATGTAGAGATGGGGACAGCCCATAGGGCTACCCCAGGGCAAGGATTTGCATTTGCATACTTAGTATGGGCATGGGGGAGGTATAGAACCATCCCCAAGGGGCCAGGAGGGCCCACATTGTGCCCACCAGCCATGGCTTGGGCTGGAAGGGCAGTCGGCCAGTCCTAAGGCTGCTGGACAGGCAGCTGACAGGGGTAGAATCCCTGCCCAGCCAGTCGGCCAGGTGTGGGAGGCAGTCCCACACCCATGCGCATGGTGTCCAGTAGTTAGGAGGCTGTCCCAGAATCATGCGCAGGCTGGACAGCAATTAAACAAGTGTGAACACAATTTATTAACAAGACTCAGTCGTGGGCTGTCCTGAAGCCAGCCGACTGCATGAAGGGAGGGGTATAAATACCCCAGCCCATAATCCCATCATTTATCTCATATTTCACCAAGAGCTCCAAGCATTCAAGGGCCAGGACAGCCAAGGGTTTGCTAAAGCAAAGGGGTGAAGGACTGAAGGTCAAGGGCAGGTTTTCCAGCCAAGAAAAGGTCAAGTACTTTGTATTTGTTTCAGATTTACATCATTCTAATAAAGCAAATACACCATCCGTGGTGGCGGCCCTACAGAGGGTAATTGGGACCCAATACTGTGTCCTCTCCATCTCCCCCTTCTCTCTCTATTTTCTGCACATCGTCTTACAGTTTGTGCGTTAATTCCGTCGCGAAAAGAGTGCTGTTTTCTGAGTTTTGAAGTACCGATCCTTCTCTGAAGCTTCCGCATATTACATTTCTTTGTGCTGATGCGGTGAGGACGGACTGCAGGCCCTCAAGTTGGATGCAAAGTGCGCTTGTAGTGTTCAGGATCTTGGGTACTGTGGATGAGCTTTGCTTGGATCTTTTCCTTTTAAAGGGCAATTTATATGGACATTGTGCAGCTTAGGACAGCTGCAATGCAAATAGGGAAGAATGCGACACCTCACCTATAGTGCAGGTTGGCCAGCCTTGGGCAGAGGTTGGGCAAGTGGCTTGGCTAGGTGGGCAGTCGCCAAGGCCATGCAGCAGGCTGCCTAAGACGTGGCAAGTCGGGCAGCATGCCAACAGCAGTAAAACAGGCCGGCCAGCACTAGTGTGTGCTATATATACGTGCATAGCAAAATGGTCAGAATCATCTGCTTTTCTGAGTGTTCACATAGTGTTTCTCTGTACGCGAAGTGCTAGCTAGGAGTATTCAGCAGGTCACAAGGCTGTAGTTGACGTTTTCACTCAGTCATATCTCCCGTGTTTTCAGGAATTCAGTTGTAAACTATTTCTGGTACATTATACATAACAATAGTTTTAGGACTGGTGTGTGCTTTTTGTGTTGATTCCATTGCTTTTTACTCTCAAATCTTAGACATGAGTGTTCTACAAGGGGAGATTTCTGTAAAGACTTTGTGATTGGAGAGTTAGTACATATTTATGACGGATCTGCATCTTTACTGATTTTTACGTTTCTTGTGTTGCATGGCAAAATTCTGCGGTCAATCAGTATCAGAATTCGAAAAGCTTGCAAGGTTACAAGTTCTCTCTATTAGCACTTCCAGTTTAATTACCTAGTTTATTTATCTCATCTATTAATTGGATGTTTGAGATGGCCCTTTTCAGGTTCTGGGAGAATACAAAGCTGTAAAAAACTTAGCACCTTTGCCTAAACAAGATGAAGCCAATGTGGCTCATAAAACTGCAGAGGGTAGCATACCACTTGCTCTACCTGCACCTGGTGAATCTAATGTTCGAGGTAATGTTCGAGCATTAACACCTCCATACTGTATGCAAGGCATGTCATGCATGTAGAGTAGCAAGTCTATTTATCTTGATATCTTATGTTATTTGCATGTCTTGACATATTGTGGACTGGGAAGCCTATTCTTCCTCTGTACGCATCTTGACATATTGTGGACTAGCGCCTATTCTTCCTCTTTACGCATGCCATACTGTATGCAAGGCATGTCATGCATGTGGAGTAGCAGGTCTATTGATCTAGATATCTTACTTTGTTTGCATGCCTTGACATATTGTGGACTAGCAAGCCTATTCTTCCTCTCTACGCATGCCTTAACCATCTTGTGAACTAGCAAGTCTATTGTTATTGATATCTTTCTTCATATGCAAGTTTCAACAAATTGAGGAGGTTGGGAACTCCTGCAGGTGAGTTTTTCTCTCTCCCAATGCCTTTGCCTTGATGCATACCATTAATGATCTTCAAAGCCCCTTCATAGCATAGTTTTTGCCGAGATTTTGCACATTTGGCATACCATTTACATGCATTTGAAGCATCCAATAAGCAATAGCAAGGCAAATAATGGTTCCAAAAGCTTGCAATCAACCACAAGGCTCCTTAAGAGCATACAAATGATTCATTCTTAGCAAAATTTCTCCGAACTTGAGAGCAATGGTTGATTAATTGGCCATATGGTGAGAAGCTTTGTTTAATGTCATCATTAATTGGTTCTAATAATGATTAAGCAATGCTAATGATATGGATTAATGGCCAATGGTGAGAAATTAGGGTTTCTTGGAAGAAAGCCCCAAATCTCAAATGTAGATTCAATAATCTCAAGGAATCAAACAATTGATGCAAGAAAATGCTTATCCGTAGCTGGCCTAAGGGTGTAACATCTTGTAGAGAGAAGAATTTTTCGCAGAAGACTTAAACAAATAACTCAAATGTAGCAATACTCCACAGTGCTCCTGCAGCCTGTTTGCTCTGTGGCTTGGAAGGTAGCATCGGAAAATGTCTTAAATGTGTTTGGCTGTTTATTTTCTACTTGAAACTTTTATGGAAGATTATTAATACTATTATTTTGGTGGTTGTGCAGTGGAAGCTACACAGCAGACAAATAAGGTTTCTGATTCTGCTTTAGCTATAGTCACTTCTCAGGCTTTGGGAAGGTCTGTTTTCTGGATTACAATCTTAAGAATTTGATTTGTTATGATTAAATGTTTTTGTAGGTTCAAATTGCAAGCCCCATCAGTACCTTCGCGCATTCTCACGTTATTTTGTGTACAGGACCGAAGGTGCAGTGGAATCTATGGCTCCACCGCCGTCATGCACACTTTCAGAATACAAGCCTCCAGAAAGGTCCGTCTTGAGAGCTGCATACAGTTTCTTTGTCATAGCATGCTGCATAATATGCAAGGTCTGTTTATTGACTTAAAGGCTTGGATAGCAAAGAAGCAGAAACATTTGTTACTTGTTTACATCATTTTCTAACAAAAATGTGCAACGTCACGATGTCTCTCTACCGCAGATATCAACCAAGTGCTGCTGTTATGAGAAGGCTTCCAAGTAAGTGGCCACGTCCTGTGTGGCATCCTCCTTGGAAAAATTATCGGGTACGATTCTGTTTTTTTGGGGGGTAAAAAGAAATGTTCTATTGCTTCACTGTACAAAGAAAGAAGCCCTCAAAAGTGAGACAACTTTTTTTTTTTGGAGATTGGATCATGCACGATTCTTCTTTCACTATTCTTGTTTCTTATGATATGTTCAGTCATTGAATAAGGAGTTGATTTCAAACACATAGAATACATGTAACTTTGGAGATATAATCCTTTAGCATGGCTCTTTTGAAGTTCTGCTAATGCTACTTGTGGCATAAGGGTGATGTCCTGATGGATTATGCAGAATGGCATGAGGTGGCAGATGAGACACTGGTCAGCATGGGTATTGGCAGAGCTTGGCAAGAGTTGGGCATAGTTGGCCCACCGATGCAGTTGTGTGCTTGAGGCTATCGGCTTGCAATTGTGTGCTTGAGGCCATCGGGCACTCGAGACACTAGCCATCTTGCTTTTTAGATTTCCTTCATGTGGTTCCATTTATCAATTGCCCCAAAGAATGCCCCTTACCTGGCTGGACCAGTGAATCAAAGAGATGAATTTTCTTTGCATTCCCTATGAGTGTGCCCAGAAGCACATCCTCTAGCTTTAAGTCATGCATATCCTCTAGCTGCACTTCTGACATGGCTGCTGCAAATTAAATTTACACTTTCTTAAATCCTTTTTCCTGTGTGTCAAATGCGAAGGATTTGCTATTCTTAAACTATGAGTTCCCTTTCTTGGCAAGAGATCCTTCATGCATTCATATGGTGCCGCAAGCCCTCTCTCACATCATGTGCAAAGAATAGGAGACTGGTGTCTCTGCTTAGGTAGAGCATTCTTCTCATAGCGTATCTATGAGGTGTGCAAGCTCATTAATGTGAAGGACAACGGACCTTTCGAGCAACCCATAAATTTTGATGGTCTGAACCTGGAGATCCAAGGGAAAGAAGGTAGATGTAGGTTTCAATCAAAGTTCGTGAGAAGTGCCATCTACAATCATCACTTTTTCATTAAAAAGATTGCTTTCCGAGGCGAATTTTGCTTTAGGGACTAGCAAAGATCAGTCTAAGGCCAAGAGGCTTGTACAGGAGGATTCTCAGCAAGGGGCAGGATTGCTTTCCGAGGAGAATTTTGCTTTAAGGCCAAGAGGATTCTCAGCAAGGGGCAGGACTTACGAGGTGCTTCGGCAAGTTTTCTTCATCAGGTGGTACCTTGGCATATTGACCAGATGAGGACAATGTGTAAGCTTCACGAGGGAGTCAGGGATTTCAAGGCATCAGATGCATCAGACGAGGTGGTATGATGCAAGCCAGGTCATAAAGCAACTGGTTTCTTTCTTGTATGCCTAATCACAAGGCTATGCATCCGAGGACACGTCTGCCGTTCACTACTTCGACTTCCACACACACACACACACACACACACGCACGCACACATACACACACACACACGGTGTAGAGCGAAAAGGAAAGATAGCATAGAGTAGAGGTAAGAAAACCAAGGGTCTTTCAAGCCATGCTTAGACATAGACGAGGCCATATGGGCAATCATAGCATTAAATGAGCACGTTAAAGGCCACGCAAGGAATCTCTAATGAGGTACACAGTAGTATTATTAGAGTCAAACAGGGAAGCACACTCTCAAGCTAGCTCGAAGAGGATGAAAGTGCCCGATAGTTGTTGGAATATCTCAGGATGGGACAGATTCGACATAGTAAATCCCTTGGGAAGCTCCCGTGCTAGAATGTGTGCCAACTATAAAAAGTTCAACAAAGCTACAATTAAGAATAGATATCCCCTTCTTTGAGCGGATGATGTGATAGATAGGCTCCAGGGAGCCAAGTATTTTATGAAGATTGATTTTCGTACTGGTTATCACCAAACCCGGAAAGCCGAGGACGAAGTCTTAAGATGGGTTTTCGAACCAGATATGGTCATTTTACGAGTTTCTCGTATTAACTTTTGGGCTCACGAATGCTCCTGCTACTTTTCAGCAAATGATGAACGATCTCTTTCGGGATTGTTTGTTGGGGAAATTCTTTGTGGTATTCTTAGACAATATTTTGATATATAGCCATTCTTTGGAGTAGCAGGTAGAGCACCTCAGATTCGTCTTGGGGATTCTAAGGCGTGAACGATTGTATGCAAAAATCTCTTAATTGTAAATTCTTTTTGTAAAGAAATCACATACCTAGGTCATTTGTTTTCTAGAGATGGGATGAGCATAGATCTTGAGCGAATCCAGAAGGTTTTAGATTGGTCGGTACCTCGGATTGTCAGATAAGTTCTCATTCTTTTTTAGGATTCACTGTCTTTCTTAAGAAGTCAGTGAGAGAGTATTCTGACGCGACTATTCCTCTTTCTAACCTCCTCAAAGGATGTGGATGAAAGTCCAACGCTCCTATTAACCTGGAATGAGAGGCTTGATCAAGCTATTAAAAGAATCAAGCTTGTGGTGAGAGATGCACTAGTTTTAGCCATACTGGATCTTGGTAAACCATTCGTGGTTGAGGCTGATGCCAATGATTATGCGATAGGGGCTGCCTTATTCTAGGAGGGGGAAGAAGGCACGGCGGGCAGGATTTTGACATGGTGATTCGGTATCGGAAGGGGGTTGCAGATGCATTGAGTCGGATTGGGAAGGTGAATCTTTTGAGTTTCATCGAGATTCGGGTTGACCTTTATGATTTCCTGAGAGGGCTATGTGACATCGATAGATATGTTGGTCGGATTGGGAAGGTGAATCTTTTAAGTTTCACCAAGATTCAGGCTGACCTTTATGATTTCCTGAGAGGGCTATGTGACGTCGATAGATATGTTGGTCAGTTTTGGCAGCAGGTCCAAGTAGGGATCTCCATTATTACACACCAGAGCTTAGGGATCATTCTACCTGTCAAGGTGGTTGGAGGTTGAATTGGATTATTCGGATTGGTTTGTTGTTTTGAAATATTGAGATTAGGAGGGGGATCCTTTATGAGTGTCACAATACTCCTACAACAGGTCATCCGGGGGTACAATGAACTATGATTTGGTAAAACGTATGTTTTACTGGCCCAAGCTGAGGGCAGAAGTCCAGGACTATGTGGTAAAGTGTCGTCAGTGTCAAGTGAACAAGGTTGAGCGCCGCCTTTAGGCTGGAGGATTGTAACATACTCTGGAGATCCCTTATAGTAAATAGGAGAGTATTTTTACCAGTCGTAGAGGGCATGATGCCATTTGGGTGGTGGTAGACAGATTGACAAAGATGGCAAGATTTTTATCCACAAGGAATACAGTAACGGCTCTTGAAATGGCACAAGAGTTAGTTGAGTAGCTTTTCAGGTGATATGGTTTACCTTGTGACATAGTGAGTGATAGGGACTCCAAGTTTACTAGACACTCCTAGCAGCTACTACTCTTCCAGAAATTGGAGACCAAGCTGCGATTGAGTTCCTCTAATCGTCCACAATCCGATGGGTAGACATAGAAGGTGAATCAGTGTCACATGCACCCTGCATTGGAGTTGTATGTGACACACTGGCTCTACATCAATGCACCATTCATCAGTAGGAATTACCTTTTTTAGGAATATTTTGTCATATGCCGTGGCCCTATTGTGAGTCCTTAGTCCAGGGACAGTCAGGCACAAGCTACGTAGGTTAGTCTCTGGGCCTTAGAGGTCAATCTAGTGTCAGTCCTTGGAGAATTATTAGATAGTGCATGTAGTGTCAGTCTTAGTATTAAGTTGCATTAGAGCATATAGGTAAGCCTTGGGCCAGCCCATAGCATGGCCAGCCCATAAAGGGCATCATCCAAGCCATAAATGGGCTTGGGCAGCTAGTCGGCTGCCCTACACAAGCCCAGTGGCTGTTGGCCAGCACAACAGCCTCACCATGGGCTGTTGGGCCAACATAGGAGATTGCTCAACATGAAGTCGTGCAGCATCGAGAAGTTGGTTTGCAGCATTGCAGTCGGACAACAGTAAATGCTATTTATGGTCCATGCGCTTAATAGCATTAAATGCTATTTATGGTCCATTTGCTACTGGCCGACAGCTTTATGCTGGCCAACCAGCAGCATAAGACCATATAAATACAAGCGTTTCAGTCCCACAAAATCATTCACGTATTCAATATAAATCAGCAAGATTAGGATCAGTTCCAAGCATTGCCAGATCTCCAGGAAGGGCATCTTCAACATTCAGCCAGCATATGTGCATCCCTCAGTTTTGGGGTTGCATAGTGGTCATTGAAGTGCCATTCAAAGGAGCTTGGACAACATCTGGATCAGCTTGCGTGGTCTACATCGTCATTACGTTTGGCAGTCCTCAGTCATGCTTCATACTCATTGTAAGTTCTCTAAAGATTAATGTAAGCAAATACTCCTGCTTGTGGGGGAGGGGGGGTTCAGTGGGTAAATTGGGACCTAATACTGTGTCGACTCTTATCTGCTTTCTCTCTCTCTCTAAGTGGAATTGCACTCACGGGTATAAAGAAGGCTTTGTTGCGTGTTACGACGATCAACCCCTTGCATGCTACAATCAGGTTTTGGAGGATATGCCTCATGTATACGTCTCTAAGAGACCATTATCTGCTTTCTCTCTCTCTCTAAGTGGAATTGCACAAACTCACGGGTATAAAGAAGGCTTTGTTGCGTGTTACGACGATCAACCTCTTGCATGCTACAATCAGGTTTTGGAGGATATGCCTCATGTATACGTCTCTAAGAGACCATTAGACTGGGAGACATACATCCCGATGATTGAGTTTGCCCATAATAGCCATCCTTAGTGAGCCTAAGGAAGTGATCCCGATAATACTGCGTCTTGATGGCGAGGGCCGGGCCGGGGTAATCCAAGTGTCCCTAATGTGTGCCTAAAGCAAATCATATCGGAGCACCTGGTTACGGTCCACGTGGGAAAGCTTGAGGTATGGTGAGTCTGGGTCAGACTGGTAAGGAGGGAGCTGGTCAATTTGAAGCCCATGTGCCGTAAACCATGTGATAAGAGAGCCATACCAAGATGAGTGTGTGCCTCTCGCAGCAATCGCCTACGAAGACTCCAGGGCTAGGCAAGTGTCGTGTGGGGTCCATCCCTCTTTGTATATAGGTAACTGTCTGGAAGAGTGCCTATATAACAATAGGGGATGCAACAAACTCTGCTTGAATGAAGACTTAATGAACTCGCTGAAGCTCCCGCCTCCCTCCCCCTGCTCGCGCCTTCGTCCCACCTGCTCGCGCTGCCCCCCCCCCCCCGGCCGCCGTGCCCGCCCCCCTTTCGCACCGGTTTGCCCTCCCTTTCGCGCCCGCCTGCCCCCCCTTTCGCACCCGTCTGCCCCCCGCCCCCTTCCGCACCCGTTTGCCCCCCCTTTCGCCCCCGTCCGCGTCCGGCCCCCCCTGCCCGCTTGCCTCCCCTCTCGCGTCCGCCTGCCCCCCTCCCCCCGCGCCCGTCAGCCCCCCCTTTCGCCCCCGCCCGCGTCCAGCCCCCTGCTCGCCTGCCCCCCCCCTCTTGTCCGCCTGCCCCCCCGCGCCCACCTGCCCCTTTCGTGCCTGCCTGCCCCTTCGCGCCCGTCTGCCCGCCTGCTCCCGCCCCCCCCCCCCCCCCTTCGCGCCCCCCTCTCGCGCCCTTCCGCTCCTGCTCCCTCCCCGCTCCCCCCCACCTCCCTCCCCCGCTGTCATCCGCCCCTCCCCCCCTCGCTTTCGGTCTTTCCCTCCCCGCTCTGCGCTCCCCCCCGTCCCGCTTCGCCCTCGACTCAGCTTCAAACTCTGATGGAGGCCCCTCCCGCCCCACCTCAGAGGGACTCTTTCGCAGCCCCCTCGCCCGCCCCTGAGGATACCCCCATCAGGCTTTCTCTTTCGCCAGAAGAGGAAGCGAGCCTCACTGCAGAGGTGGAACGCCTCCAGGCACATTCCACCATCTGCCGTATAGTTGGCACCCGCCCCAGAGCAGAGGGGAGATCCGGGATCTTCTCCAAGCCCGCCTTCTTGCAGATGTGGACAAGATCCTGGACGTTTAGTTACTGGGCTGCGGCCATTACCAGATTGAGTTTGAGACAGCCGAGAGCGTGGCCCAGGTCCTAGCCATGACTCCCCTTGACATCAGGGGCGCTCGGGCCTTCTTCAGACATTGGCAGCATGGTTTCGACCCAGCAGCGGCCGAACAGGGAGAGCGCCTATTCCATGTCACAGTTTGCTTTGTCACAGCTTGCTTTCCTAGACTTCGCCACGAGTACCTTCCGCTCCTCTCCAGGATAGGATCATTCGTGGGCTCGTAGGGTGTAACTGAATGACCTTCGGAAGGGAGGAGATGTCAGGAACCAAAACTCTGACCGACGGCAGGCTCGCTGCTCTAGCCACCATTGAAGCTGCTGTGGGGCTAGTCTCAAGCATCGAGCCCACGAATGATCCTATCCTGGAGAGGAGCGGAAGGTACTCGCAGCGAAGTCTAGGAAAGCAAACTGTGACATGGAATATGCGCTCTCCTTGTTCGGCCGCTACTGGGTCGAAACCATGCTGCCAATGTCTGAAGAAGGCCCGAGCACCCCTGATGTCAAGGGGACTCATGGCTAGGACCTGGGGCACGCTCTGGGCTGTCTCAAACTCAATCTGGGCTGTCCCCTGATGTCAAGGGGACTCATGGCTAGGACCTGGGGCACGCTCTGGGCTGTCTCAAACTCAATCTGGTAGTGGCCGCAGCCCAGTTAACTGAACGTCCAGGATCTTGTCCACATCTGCAAGAAGGCGGGCCTGGAGAAGATCCCGGATCTCCCCTCTGCTCTGGGGCGGGTGCCAACTATACGGCAGATGGTGGAATGTGCCTGGAGGCGTTCCACCTCTGCGGCGAGGCTCGCTTCCTCTTCTGGCGAAAGAGAAAGCCTGATGGGGGTATTCTCAGGGGCGGGCGAGGGGGCTGCGAAAGAGTCCCTCTGAGGTGGGGCGGGAGGGGCCTCCATCAGAGTTTGAAGCTGAGTCGAGGGCGAAGCGGGATGGGGGAAGCGCGGAGTGGGGAGGGAAAGACCGAAAGCGAGGGGGGGAGGGGCGGATAACGGAGGTGAGGGGGAGGGGGGAGGGAGGGCGGGAGAGGGGGGCGGGAGAGGCGCGAAGGGGGGGAGGAGGGGGGCGCGAAAGGGGGAGGGGCAGGCAGGCAGGGGGCGGAACGCGGACGGGGGCGAAAGGGGGGGCAGACAGGTGCGGAAGGGGGCGGGAGGGCAGACGGGTGTGAAAGGGGGGGCGGGAGGGCAGATGGGTGTGAAAGGGGGGGCAAGCGGGACGCGGATGCGCACGGCAGGGGGGGGGGACGACGGCGCGAGCAGGGGGGGAGGCGAGAGCTTCAGCGAGCGCGAGTCTATTGAGATGTTGGACCGCATAGTGGCAGACCTAGCGCGAGACCCTGGCTATGTATGCATACATGAGGATTCTTTTTCCGAGCGGGAGGCAGTCGCTATGGGACACAGCCACTAGCGCTTAGTCCGAGACTCTTGCACCACACCGGGTGGGCAGATTCGTAGTCGCTCGGATGGGGATTACTCTCCATCCAAGCCGCTTGCGAAGGCCCGCCGTATGGCTGAGATAGCCTCCACCTCAGCAGGTCATCCATGAGGATCATCCCATGGAATGTACAGGGCCTTGGCGGCGCACACTATGTACGTTATCGTGGTTACTCGAGGCAGGAGCTTCAGAGATGCCTGGTTGGGGGCAGTATTGATATTTTGATGATGCAGGAGCACCATTTGAGTGAGCAGGATTCGGAGTTATGGTTCGGTGATGCCTGGTAGATGGCACAATTTTTGGTCTGCAGGTTTTGGCCCCTTGGGAGGGCAGGGAGGAGTATGTATGGTCATTGCGGATGCATGGCGGCAGGCCATTGTGGATTGCGGGGTCATTGTGCTTGGTAGAGCGCAATATGTTACTCTGAGGATGCATGATGAGCACATTGGTGTGCTCAATGTCTATGCGCCCAATCATGCTAGTGCCAGAGCAGAGTTGTGGACCCTTGTTACAGATGCATTGCCTGAGGCCGCACATTGATGTGTTGGGGGAGACTTCAACATGCTTGAGGACCTGGCCGATAGGGTGGGAGGCAGTCATGTTACAGTGCACGGCACGGAGCTTGCAGCTTGTGCGCGATTTTGTATGACACTGCGGATCACTGATGCATGGCAGCGTGAGGCTTTCTCCCGTTCTAAGGATAGTCTTAGTTTTTCTCGGTCGGATTGCCGACAAGGAGGGACTAATTTATCACGGATTGATCGCTTCTATGTGGGCGACAGGGTCGGGGAGTGTGGTGGCTCCGTTGGCATTCTCGCTGGCACCTCTTTCTCAGACCATGCACCAGTTATTTTGACTCTTGAGGAGAGGACACGGGAGACCAGCTTGTAGTTGAGGATCCCAGAGAGGATACTTACAGACCCGAGTCTTTTTGAGGACATTGAGAGGATATGGCAGGATAGCTAGAGCTCTGACCTGGATGCAGCAGGCCAGTGTGCCCAGGGGCTCATCGAGCTCAGCTCTTTTTTGCACGCTACAGCCTTGATACGGCTAGGAGAGACACGAGAGCGGGAGCGTCGCTTGAGACGTAGCCTTGCTTCGCTTCAGCGCCTTGAGGAGCAGCAGCCCACATGTGAGTGGGTGGCGTCCCACCTGAGCCAGGCACGTCAGGAGGTTCGAGAGGCAGAGGAGCAGACACACGAGTTTTACTATCATCGCCAGGCCTCTGAGTGGACATAGCTTGGTGATAGAGTGACTTGGGAGTTTTTTGAGATCACTGAACCCCGCCATGCTCGAGCAGGAGTACGCTAGCACACCCTATTCACTTGTATATTTCAACACCTCCCCTCAAGTGAATGCTCCTAGCACACCTGGACCCTATACCAAGTTTCTCTCTTACTTGATAGCCCGCCGACCAGTGTCTAGCACACCTTCCCTCAAGTTAACTTAGCACACTTGGACCCTATACCAAGTTTCTCTCTTACTTGATAGCCCGCGACCAGTGCCTCAAGTCCCTAAACTCATAGTCCTTGACACTCTCTCTCTCTGTCCAAGGCTACTACAAGTGCCCGTGACCTTGACTAAAGTGCTCACACATACATCTACCACGTGGCCTACATCATCGGTGGCTCAGAGGTGGTTTTACTTTGTTGGGGTAGATTACATTGGGTTGTGGGGTCTCTCTCTCTCTCTCTCTCTCTCTCTCACACAGATTTTCACATGGCTCCTCACTCTTTGGAGCCTCACATCTTCTCTTGTCTTCAGTCTTCTTGTCGTGGCAGCTTCTCTCCACGCGTCTGTGTCTTTCTCTTCTTTTAGGACGGATCGTTAGTCACTGAGCCCGAGGAGATTAGAGCTATTGCCACTGAGCTCTACAGAGACCTGCTTTCAGCGGAGCCAGCCACGGAGGCACGTGATGCTTGCAGACAGACTGTGTGGACCCATCTGCAGAGGAGGGTCACAGATCGTATGCGCACAGCTTTGGGTGAGCCCCTTCCAGAGGATGACTTGTTGAGGCTTTGAGGGCCCTCCCGCGTCATAGTTGCCCTGGGGAGGACGGTTTGACGCCTGCCTTTTTATGCGCTATTGGGACCTTTTGGGGCCAGGCCTCCGCAGGGATTTTCAGCATGTTTTGGACAGTGGGGTGATGCCACAGAGTTTTTCAGAGGGCTTGATCTTTCTTATCCCCAAGGGGGAGGAGGGAGTGTCAGATGATATTCGGCAGTGGAGGCCTATTACGATCCTCAATACTGTTTACAAGGTCCTAGCCAAGGCCTTGAGTTTGAGGATCCAGCCCTTCCTTGGGGATTTGATTTATGCTACCCAGACAGGCTTTGTCAAGGAGCGCAGTATCCTTGACAACATCTTCACCTTCTGGGAGGCGACGGCCCGAGCTAGGTTTCTCAGCGAGGACTTGGTCGTTATGCTTCTCGATTTTGAGAAGGCATACGATAGAGTCGATTGGGGTTTTCTGGAGGGCACTTGCTTCGCCTGGGTTTTGAGCCAGACTGGATTCGAGGAGTGGCGGCTCTATATTCCACAACTCGTAGCCAGGTGTTGATGGCAGGAGGACGGGGGCCGAGTTTTGAGCTGACCAGATCAGTCCGTCAGGGATGCCCTCTTGCTCCGTTCCTTTTTCTTTTCTTTGCAGAGGCTATGAGCATGTATCTGACAGCAGAGGAGGTTGGCTTGAGAGGACTCCAGCTTCCAGTCCGGGGTGAGGACTTGCTTGATTCTGAGTTTGTTGATCACACGGGGTTGTTTTTGCATGGCAAGGAGACCAATCTACAGAGGGCAGAGCAGTCTCTACAGGTTTTTGGTGTGGCTTCGGGAGCATTGATCAATTGGCGCAAGACAGTGGCTTTTTGGATCAGTAGCGCTCCCGCTCCGGCATGGAGTCCAGACCCGGGTTTTAGATGGATTCCTCCTGGCACAGCAGTGCGGTATCTGGGATGCCAGATTGGACTTGATTTGTGACCTGAGTAGCATATCGCCCCACTTCTTCTGAGCATTCGGAAGAAGCTTCTATATTGGAGTATAGCTCGGCTTTCCTTGGCTGGGAGGGTGGTGGTGACAAATCAGGTGCTTTTAGCGACTATGTGGTATATGACGTCTTGCTGGATTTTCTCGAGCTCTTGCATTAGCCAGGTACAGAGGTTGGTCAGCTGGCATGAGCAAAGGGTGCTTGGGCAGTTATTACTCTTCCGCTTGGGCATTATAGATCCAGCTGATCAGAGTAGAGCCTTGTTGGGGAAGCTTATTGTTCGGGGGCTGCTTCCAGGCGCTGAGCCTTGGAAGGAGCTTCTTTTTTAGCGGCTGTAGGCTAGAGCTCCCCCAGCAGGGGGCACTTGGGCACCAGAGATACGGTGGATCTTCATAGAGATGAGGAGGACAGGCCTCAATAGAGGATGGGAGGACAGATTTGCCTTGAGCATCCTGCGAGCTTGGGAGTTGTTGAGAACTGGGGCTTTCTCAGAGACCTTCCACTTGTGATGAGGAGCGGGCCAGACAGCCGCTCATCTGGAGCCCCGCGGTACGCACAGAGCAGGGTCATATGCTGGGTTCTCAGCCTCGTCTAGCATGGGGACTATTGGCGGCAAGCCCAGCACGCAGTTTTGGAGATTGGCAGGCCTTTTGCAGTCTCCTAGAGGAGATCCAAGCGGAGAGGCTGAGTCACTTCAGAGGGGGGCTGATTATGAGGGATGACATTCAGGAGGCACTCACTGAGGAGTGGTTCACGCCTTTCGAGCCAGCGGCCCCACGGTGGATGGGAGCCTTTACATAGTTGGAGATCCTGATTGCTGTCAGAGTTTGCACTGAGGATGGTAGATGCCTCTACTATGAGATACAGGATGAGGGCAGACTTCAGAGAGTGGAGGCGGAGTCGCCTTTGGTTGCAGAGTGCATCTTTCAGAGGATACGGGTACTGGCCGCCGCTTCTCGCAAGTGGTATATTGATCCAGACCCTGCAGATGTGGACTCTCATTGGCGCATATGGGCATATGCTGCGCGCCCCTTGGCTCGGCTCCAGTGGGACTCTGGCGAGTATGAGTGGCATGATTCTTATGCGTCCCCCGAGGCCACAGAGATCACCTTCTTCCAGTACATTGTTCGGTTGGGGAGGCATATTTTGAATGCGAGGAGGATGGTCTCTCCAGCTGTATCGGAGCATTGGCGGCTACAGGGACTCTCACAGGAGTTCCTGGAGGATTTTTGGACCAGGCTCTGGGCTAGCAGACAGGCACGCAGGATCTCGGCTTTCCAGTGGTGGCTGGTTGTCCACAGGGGCTCTGCAGTTGGCACCTGGCTTGTCTACAGTGGCCTTCCGCCGGCCTGCGTCCGATGTGGCCACCCATTGGAGACACAACGACATTGCCTATGGGACTGTCCACAGGCGCAACAGATTTGGCTGAGGATTCTGCGCATTTTGGCCCTCCCTCTCTCCAGAGGGAATGTATACGTGGGGAGTCGCTGCTTGGTCGACTTCGTCAGGGCTAGCTATGGGATACGAGATGGAGCAAGCCAGCCAGGCCATCAGATTCATTGGGGGCCAGCCTCGCCTTGTTCCTTCACCGGATTTCTCGACAGCCGGCTGGACACAGGAGAGGGATTTACGATGGGAGCTCCTCAGTAGCTTCACCATATCGTTCACTTGGAGAGCCCTTTGTTTCAGGGCTTTTGAGGGGAGACTGGAGCCACCAGCAGAGACTGTTCGGGCTATCTGGCACGAGTTGATTCACACGCTCCGGGGCGACTCGGATCGAGCGATCTTGCGACGCCAGGCTTTCCACACCACTTGGCGCAACGGCCCTTTCTATACTCTACACTTGGGTACCCCCTGCTGGCACTACAGGCCACCTGTTTGGATTCCCTTCCCCCCCCCCCTATTGTATGATATAGCCTCTCAGCTTATTTGTACTTTTCTGCACCTTGGGAGAGTCTCCCTAGCTGCCTTGATTGCATAGTTACGGGAAACGGAAACGTTTCGGGAAACGGCAAAGGGCGAAACGGAAACGTTTCGGGATTTTTTGAAAGGGCTGAAACGGGAAACGCTTTCAGCAAGGGGCTTTTACGAGAGGGAAAAGGAGCCACCATTTAGTACTCACATTTGAGAATACATGAAGAAAGACAACACTAAAGTTCAACCAATGATCAATCATCAATGCCAAATTCCAAATTTCCAAATTCCAATACATTATAAACTATAGTATATACACCACATGTGTCATGCATTTACAATTTGCATAATGACTCAAGAGTAACAAAATGGCATTGCAAAATTCCAAGTTCCATCTCAGCTTCCAGGACAAAAATGAAAAGAGTACATACTACAAAGCTAAAAAGCCCAAAAAGTGTAGGCCCTAAGCCTTGGCCCATAAGACCTATACATCAACATCTGGCGGATCTATGGGATCCTCCTCTTCAACCTCAACCTCCTCCTCTGGCATGGAATCATCATCATCATCATCATCAGTACCATTGGTCCCATCTGGTCTATGAAAACCAATATTCTTGTCATGTGTATACTCCTGTCTCATCTTGTTAAGCAAACGCAAGTTTGCATTAACAAAGACAAGATCATTAGCCCTGTGTACTTCGAGACGGTTCCTCTTCTTTGTGTGGATGTGGGCGAAGCTACTCCACAAGCGCTCACAAGAAGAGGAGCTACAACCCTGGCTAAGAATCCGAATGGCAAGCCGTTGTAGCTCAGGGGAATCGGCTCCATAATCCTCCCACCATGTGACAGCCCCAACTTTAAATCTGAATTTGCAAAACAAAAAAAATTCAGATGTATGTAGTACTAAGCATGCACAATGTAAATTGCATTTAGTACTAGATCCAACCTATAATTGAAATCTGAAAATTACAATGATTTATGATTACCTGTCATGTTGTGCATCTTCCCATCCAAAGATGCCCTCCTTATTGCGGTAATTTGCAAGTTGGTCCTTCACCGTTCTTCGAGCATCCGGAGTTAATACCATCTTTTGGAGAGTGAGGTTCCAACCACGCACCACCTCTGCATCACTCTGTTGTGAACTTGCCTTGTGTTGAAACTTCGGGTCCAACACAAAGGCAGCTGCATGAATCGGAGAGTAATATTGATTCCACCTACTCACAGCCAACTCTTCCAACTCCCTCAATCTTTGGGGATCTTTCTCTTTCTCTCTAATATTTTCAATCATACGATCCATCCCCTCATATACCTTACCAATGAAAGGCACATCTCCATCCACCTTTTTTAGCAATTTGACAATAGGCATACACAAATCAATGACGTGTGATGCATCACCCCAAAAATCATCACTGCCAATACACAAATCATAGCAATACAGCCCAAGTGCTTGCTTTGAAGTGGGCCATGCATCCCACTCAGGGCTTGCCACAACCTGTTTAAGTGCAGGTCTCATTTCAATGAGCCTTTGAAGCATCACAAAATTATATGCAAATCTTGTCTCTGCATACTTCAAGAGCTCCTTTCTTGCAAACTTGCGGTACAATGAAAGAGAAAAGTGATGTCGTGTGATAAAGTTAACTGCCTCTCTTCCACTTGCAATAATATTCTTCACCCAATCTAATTTGCCAATGTCTTTCAAAAGATTATTCAAACAATGAGCAACACATGCACTCCATTGAATATGAGGGTACCTTTGTTCCAATAATGCGCCCGCTGCCTTGTTGGTATTTTCACCATCTGAAACAAGTTGCAAAACATTGGATGGCCCCACATATTCCACAGATTCTGCCCACATTTCCACTAATACAAAGGCTGTGTTTTGCTGCACTCCACACTCTAAAGAGTGTATATATAGTGAAGACCCTCGACAATATGCAAGAATGCCCTCCAATGAGTGACTTCGTACATCGCTCTAGCCATCAGCCACCAAAGTCACTCCATACTTGTGCCACTTTTCCTTAACAGGCTCAATGGCTTGATTACTGCCACCACCTCATCCTGTAGAAGCTTCTCCCTTAATGCATCATATGTTGGAGGGACATATGTGGGACCAAATGCAGCAATTTCAGACACCATCTCCTTGAAATAATCAGATCTAGCTGCATTGAAACTAATCCCACATGAATAAAAAAGACGAGCCACAGATGCATCTACTTGTGCCTTTCTTTGCGGGTGCCATGATGTGTATAAGCTGCTTTGCTTATGTCTGGGAGGTTGGATAGGTGAAGGAGCATTTGGTGTCTGAACCTGTGCACTCCCAGAAGAAGAAACAGTAGCACAAGAAGGAAGAGGACTTCGAAATGCAGTAGCCACATGAGGACTTGAACCTGAAGTAGCTCTTGCACCTGTGGATGCCATGGTCTTTGTCCTCTTTGAGCTACGCAATGCTTCCACCTCCCGTTGCATCCTCTCTTTTTGTTCTTGAGGTACTTGCATTGCAATACCCTCTCCCTTAATGCCAAGAAGATGGCATTTCACCCTGTCAGGGCTCCCACCTCTACGCAATCCACAAAACCTGCACCTCCACTTACGAGCTCCTCCTTTTTTGGTATCATACTTGCCCTCAAGTTCAACTTGTTGCCACCAATAATCCGACTGCGTGACTTCGCTCACGGTGCCTCTCTCAGCCATGACGAGAACAAGGCAAGCGTGCAAGTTGCGGAGGCTACTGCACAAACATGCAATTCAAATCTGAAAATTGGAACTTGAAAGAGGAGGGTAGGATGGGTCAAGAGTCAAGACTCAAGAGTCGAGAATAAAAATAAATTCAGAAATGAGAGCTTACCTTCACACGAGATCGAAGGGGCCTTTGGGCCTGCGCACCGTGGAGGACAAGAGTGAAGAGAGGGCTGAAGGCTGAGGGCACTTGAGGCTTGAGCGGCGAGCCTTGGGCACTCGGGAGGAGAAGGCTTGAGCCTTGGGCAGTATGGAGGACACAAACCGGGCAGCAAGCAAGCAAGGGAGGAGCGGCGAACAGGCGGCGGCAGAATGGCGGGCTGCGCAGAAAAAAAACAGGTATATCAGGGGAAACGTTTCGGACAGGTCTGAAACGGGGAAACGCGCCGTTTCCCCCAGGGGAAACGTTTCCCCAACGTTTCCCCCAGAGACAGCGTTTCTGTCCTGAAACTGCCGCGAGAAGGCGTTTCTGCTGTTTTTTCTCCTGAAACACGTTTCCCGTAACTATGCTTGATTGGTCTCTGCTCTGCCTTCTTATGAGCAAGAGAGGGTTGGTAGTCCATTGTGTTGGGTGTTGGACTAACACTTTCACACACACAAACCTGCACATTAGGGTTAGGTGCAGGGTAGAGAAGCTCACACACAGAAATGAGAGAGAGAGAGAGAGAGAGAGAGAGAGAGAGAGAGAGAGAGCCAAAAGTGTGGTATCCACAAAATGCAAGTCAACCCTTGCATGTGTGCCACATCCATATAATATAGAAGTACAAAATATTATATGTTAGTCCTTTCACACTTGATGTCCAAGGGGAAAAACCACATGGGAAAAAGTGCCCTTGGTTAAGCCCTGTTCACACATAGCACTACCATAAGTGAGCATATTCCTACAAATCCCCCCTGTAGTGGAAGTGTGAACGTGTACAAGGTAGCAGATCACTCTCTGTATGAGAGTAAGCCCAAAGCTTTGCGGAAAGCTTCAAACTTTTCTCGAGGTAAAGCCTTTGTGAATAGATCTGCAACATTATCATGTGTAGGGCAAGAAGATAAACTGATCTCCCCTGCATTTTCTCTCTCTCTCTGACATAGTGATAATGAATCTCTATGTGCTTGGTACATGCATGAAATACTGGATTTCGTGCCACGGCCATAGCACTCTGGCTATCAGTGAGAATGGTGGTGGGTGTCTGCTGACACTCACGAAGATCAGCCAATAGTCTCCTCAACCATACACAATCTACTGTAGCTGTAAAGACTGTCCTGTACTCAGCCTCACAAGTAGACGTAGCAACAGTGGGTTGCTTTTTACTCAACCAAGATATGCATGAACTGCCAAGAAAAAAAACAATTCCCACTGGTGGATTGTCTGGTATCATAATCACCAGCCCAATCTGAATCACTGTATGCATAAAGCTGCAAGCTGCCCCCCCTGGGATAGAACAAACCAAGATCCAGGGTACCCTTAAGATAGCGAAAAATGCGTTTGACTGCTTGTCAATGCTTTGTGCCTGGGCTGTGCATGAATTTGCTCAACAAAGACACTCCAAAAGATATGTCTGGCCTCGTGTTACACAAGTAAATGAGGCATCCCACTGCCTGGCTGTAAATGCCGGCCTCAAAAGGCTCTCCAATATCATGCATAGTGAGCCGTACACCTGGTTCTACCGGAATAGAAATGGGCTTACATTCATCCATGTGAAACCTTTTTAGCAAACTTTTTATGTACTTAATTTGCTGCATAACAATGCCATCATCTGTATGCATAAACTGTATGCCGAGATAGTAGTGTAAAGGCCCCAAATCTGACATATCAAATTCAGCTTTCAAATCAGCTTTGAAATCTGAAATTTGTGCTTTGCTTGTACCTGTAATGAGCATGTCATCTACATACAAGATGACTATGAGAATATCGGCATTGGTTTTCTTCACATACAATGTGCTTTCAGCTGGACTATTCTCATAACCTTGGCTGGTTAGATGAGCATGTATCTTATCATACCAAGCTCTTGGAGCTTGCTTTAACCCATACAATGCTTTGTGCAACCTGCATACTTTATGTTCCTCACCAGGAACTACAAAACCAGTGGGCTGATTTACATATACTTCCTCCTGTAAATCCGCATTTAAGAATGCAGTTTTGATATCCAATTGATGCACTTTCCATCCTTCATGGACAGCCAATGCAATCACAGATCTTATTGTGGTCATTCTCGAAGTAGGAGCAAAAGTCTCTTCATAATCTATTCCCTTTTTCTGGGAGTAGCCTTTAGCCACAAGTCTTGCTTTGTACTTGTCAATAGTACCATCAGACTTTCTTTTGACTTTGTACACCCACTTTGTTCCAATTACATGCTTGCCTTTAGGCAATTCCACAAGATCCCATGTATTATTCTTCATGATAGAAGAAATTTCAGCTTTCATAGCTTGCAACCAATGCTCATTCTCATGTGCTTCTTCATAAGAAGAAGGCTCTTCTGAATCAAAGAGACCACCCATTGCGAATGCAGACTCCCCACGATGTACATTCAAAGCATGGCTGGAACTAGCCCTTGTTCTACCTGTGAGTGGAGCTGCAAGTTTGCTTTCTTGCAAAGTTTTCAGCAACCATCTTGGCACTGACTTAGCTGTGTCTATGGCTGTTTGCTCTTCCCTGACAAGATCTTCCACTTCTTCCATAGAAGGGGGCTGAATGGCTGGCTTGTCCACATGTTCTACATGTGGATTTTCTTGTGTAGGGACTGGCTGATCTGAATCCTCCCTAATTGCAATGGGTAAAAGTCCATTAAACATGTCCTGATAAGCTTGTATCATTGCTTTTATACAAGCTGTACATGGGCTGTTCTGAATTTTCAGCAAATACCACATCTCTACTGACAAAAATCCTTCGTGTAGTTGGATTATAAAGATGGTATCCTTTGCTTTCATTGCTGTAGCCCACAAAAATGCATTTAATTGCTTTGTCATCAAGCTTTGTTCGGAGTTGTTCTGGCACATGTGCATATGCCAAACACCCAAATGTACGCATATAATCCACTGTTGGCTTTCGGCTATACCAAGCCTCAAATGGTGTTATGGTTTTCAAAGCTTTTGTTGGACACCTGTTCAATACATGAGTTGCACACATTATAGCTTCCATCCAAAATTTGTGAGGCAACTTTTGTGCTTTCACCATGCATCTTGCCATCTCCATGAGAGATCTATTTTTCCTTTCAGCTACACCATTCTGCTGCGGTGTATAAGGCACAGTACATTGGTGTTTGATGCCCTTTTGAAGCATATAATCTTTGAATGCATTTGACATGTATTCTCCACCTCTATCCGAGCGGAGTGTTTGGACTTTACATCCACACATATTTTCAGCCATTGCTACAAAGTGTCGAAAGCATGTAAACACATTTGCTTTCGCTTTCAAAGGGTAAGCCCAAGCAAACCTGGAGTAGTCATCAATGAATGTGACAAAGTAAAGATGCCCCCCTATGGATGGTGTCCGCATTGGACCACATACATCACTATGTATGAGTTGTAATTTACTTTCAGCTCTAACAGCTCCATCTTTGGGGAATGGTTTTCGTTGCATCTTTCCCAAAATACACCCCTCACATACATGTCTTGGTGGAGACTCAAGAGGCGGCATATTATCAACCATATGATGCTTCTGCAAAAGCATCAAACTTTGAAAATTTACATGCCCAAAACGAGCATGCCATAGCTCTGCATCATGCATAGCAGGAGTGTGGGCAGCCACTGTATTTGCATCATAAGTGCGCTTGTCATAGCTGTCCAGCTTATACAAGCCTTTGTATCGTGTTCCAGAAGTGACTATTTGATAACCCTTTGATGGGTCTTTTACCAAACACTTCCCATCTTCAAATTCAACCTTTAAACCTTGGTCGTTTATGGCTGAGATGGAGAGCAGATTTTTCCTTATCCCTGGAACATACAATACATTTTTCATACATATATTGGCACCATTGGCTGCATTAAGTATGACATTACTAATTCCCTTTACTGGATATGTGGTATGATCTGCACAGGATACAGTGCGGCCATTTGGAGCATAAACCAAGTGTTGAAATACATCTTTGCATGAAGTGATGTGGCTCGAAGCACCACTATCAAAATACCATGATGCATTCTGTCTGTCAGATGCAATGCAAGACATATCAGTGTCTGAAGCACTTGGTGTGTCACTAGTGCATGTGACCAAAAATGTGTACTCTTCCTGGATTACATTAGCCGATTGCTGTGCTTTGTCATCCGAAGAGTCTGCTACTGCATTGCTTGCTTCTTTCCTTTTCTCTTTTGCAATCCGCTTCCTACATTCACTAATGTAGTGTCCAGGCTTATGGCAGTAGTGACATTTGCCCTTCTTTTTGGGCTTGTTTGCATCCCTTTTGTCAGACTTTTCACCACTAGAAGAGGGCTGTCCATGACCAGCCTTGCTAGACTGTTGTCCCCCATGTCTAAAGCTCTTTGCTTTACTCTTATCCTTGGCTGTAATGCCTTTTCTCCACCACGGTTGCTCGATAAGTTTGCTCTTGTTTGCTCTTCCTGCAAGAGTAAACCCACGAGCTCTTCAAAAGTGACGGGATCACCACCTCCTCTCATTGAGAGGTTGAGAGAGGTGTGAAAGCCCAAATAGGAAGGTGGTAAAGAATGAAGAGTGTTGGTGACCATCTGTCTGTCTCGGATAACCTCATCAATGTTGAGTAATTGTTCCTGCAAATCTTTCACTTTGGTGAGATGATTTGCCATAGAGTCACCCTCATCCATAGAAAGAAGATCCAATTGCCTCTTCAAGTAGGCAACTCTTGCCTCGTTGCGTACCTGATACATTGCTTCCAATTTGTCCCATGCAAGCTTCGATGTCTTGCACGAACGAATGTGCGGAATAATAGTCCTTTTCACTGAAAGGGCTATCAATGACATGGCCTGTGCATCTCTAGAGTCCCATCTCTTCTGCTTTTGTGTGGGAGCAGGATCTACATCAGGAGCTCTTTGAGCACCTCCCCTTTGAGGCGTGGCTGGGTGTATGGTAAGTGCATCTAATTGGCCAATTTTCACAAAAGCCTCAAATTTTTGCAAGTGGAAGAGGTTCAATTTGTTGATTTTGACCTCAATTGTGAAAACCCCCAAATTGCAGGCAAAACAAGATGCCCAATTTTTTCAATTTGTCCTGAAATTGTGAAATTCCCCAAATTGCACCTGTAATTTTCCTGTGAATTTGACTTGCACAGAAGTGTGTGCTAAATCTGCATATGACCTGCACTGGAATGGCTGCAAAATATTGTATTTGTATTTGACCCAAAATGTGCACAGAGAAATACCTTCCTGCAAGGGCAGCAGGTTTGGAGCACACAGTCGAATAGAGGGAGCCAGCAGGCTGGCCAAGTCGTTGCAGGTGGAGACGTTGGAGGGAGTCGTTGTTGCAGGTGGAGAAGGCGGGTGCGTGTACCGGGCAGCAAGACGGAGGCGTGAGAGTGTCGAGGAGCTGCAGGTTGGTGGAACCGGGTAGCTGGCAGCCAGGTGGAAGCGAAGGCGGAGCGCGTAGAGGCGAATGGCAGGCGTTGACGGACATGCGTGAACAGAGTTGACGATGCGCTGGCAGCGGCGAACACAGGTGACGGGCGAATGGCAGGCGCAGGCTCCCGGTGCTTGTGTCGGGCTGGACCCGCCGGGACGGAGCAGGCGGAGGCGTAGGGAGGGTGGCCGCGAGCGCGACTGGAGCAGGATGACGGAGGCGCCGTGGGAACGGAACGGAACGTCGAGGGGGTCGAGCCGGAGCAGACGGATGCCGCGTGGACGGAACACAACGGCCGACGGAAGCAAGACGGACGGTACTGCTGGCCGGAACGGACCACGTCGACGGTGGGAGGCGCACCTGGCCGGGACGCCGGCTGCAGAGGAGGTGCCGCCCGTGATGTTGGGCGGAGGTGGTGGGCTTCCCACTAGTGCCGCCCGTTTCTGGCGGTAGGACGGTGGAGCAGTTGGACGGACGTCGACGGAAAACACAGCGTCGATGGAAAAACGCAGGCGACGGACGGAACGCCTGTTTTCGACGGAATTTCGCAGGGTTTCTTCCAGCTGCAGTTTTCCAAGGCTAGCTTCCAGCTCCGAGCTCTGATACCAAATGTTGGGTGTTGGACTCACACACTCACACACACAAACCTGCACATTAGGGTTAGGTGCAGGGTAGAGAAGCTGACACATAGAAATGAGAGAGAGAGAGAGAGAGAGCCAAAAGTGTGGTATCCACAAAATGCAAGTCAACCCTTGCATGTGTGCCACATCCATATAATATAGAAGTACAAAATATTATATGTTAAGAGTGTCCTTTCACACTTGATGTCCAAGGGGAAAAACCACATGGGAAAAAGTGCCCTTGGTTAAGCCCTGTTCACACATAGCACTACCATAAGTGAGCATATGCCTACACATTGGGCTTTTTTATAACTAATGAAAGGATCTTTTCATTGAAAAAAAAAAAAACTCTGCTTGAATGATATGATGTGGGACAGATGGTTTGCTGCGAATCATTTGTGATAGCATGAGGATCAATCCGCTGCCAATCTGTTGAGGATAATCCCGGTGCCCAAAAGGGGGCTGCATACATCATTGTTGGAGTGACCAAGGTGTGAAAGAGCCACCCCTTTGTCCAGGGTGTAACATGCAGCGGAAGTATTCGTAATTAAGGATCCTCTCACACGAGTCTCACACCGCCTTGTTTATCTTGAGTTTCGTGAGTTTAGCAATCCACTTTTATCACTTCAAACTTTAAGAGATTTAGAGAGAGAGAGAGATAGAACTGTACACCAGATTGGGTCCCGAATTAACCACTGAAGGGCATGATGATAATAATGTGGAAAAATGCTAAATAAATACTATAAATATGAAAAAAATATCAAATAATATTCTGAGGCTTCTGCAAAGGTTTAGATGGCCTAAATGCATATGGGATGAATGCTATGCAAGAATGCACACATGTCCTGATGCAAACTCTAAGGCTTCTATGACATCTATATGCATGAATGATTCTCTCCAAGTGGGTTAAGGGACTTTAACTGACTGATTGACTCACTAAGGTTGAGGAATGACCTACGTATCTCGTGCTTGACATATTCTGGACTGAGGATTATGACAAATATCAAATCCTAAAGGGTTCTAATACTGTACAATGTTGCACTGATGATGAGCCATCTTGTCACCATGCACTACAGTGCAGAGTGCATGTGACATTCCCTCCTGCTTAGCTTGGCGGCAGGTTCATGGCTTCCAAGTAGTCCGCCAACAATTGGGGGTACTCTTGAAAGAACTCCTCGTCTAGCCAAACGGCTTCGTGGGTACCTTGATCTCGGAACTTCGTATAGGACTGATGGAGTCTTCGACCGGAACCATACTTCCAATGATGAAGAAGGATTTGCTTAGGCTCAATGACTTCTGCTTCCTCTACCACGTCTGGCTGCTGTTCATCTGAAACATCAAACATTTCTGGTCCAATGTACGGTTTTAGCCAAGAAACATGGAAAACATCATGTATTGTCTAACTGTTAGGCAACCTTAATTTCATGGAGACATCACTTATCTTTTTAACTATCGAAAAGGGTCCAAAACTACGAAAAGAAAGCTTGGGATAGCGCTTGCCCACTTGTTTCAATCTTTGTTTCATGATGCGCAAATAGACCCAATCCCCTTTCTTGAAGTGGACATCTCGTCAAGATTTATTTTCTTGTCTGCTATAAGCTTCCTAGGCTTTGGTCAAGCGGTCTTTAACCGACTCAATGATTTTGGAAAATGCTTCCGTCGTTTTGTTAGTCTCAAGAGATGGAGACACCATTCTCGTCAAAAGAGAAGAGAAACGGTGACCAAAGGTTGTCTCATATGGAGTCCGTTTAACACTGGATGAATGAGTATCGTTCAAGATGGCTTGGACCAATGGAAGATAATGTTCCCATTTGGACTTCTGGTCATGACAGTATGACTTGAGAACATCAAAGGCCAACTGGTCTGTTTGTGGATGGAATGCACTAGACAACTGTAACTTGGTTCCAAAGTTCTCGAATAATGCTCTCCAAAAATGCGAGGTGAACTTGGAATCTCTGTCTGATGTAATGGTGCTAGGCAAACCACGAATGGGATACCAATGCTTGAGGAAAAGGCGGGCTACGTCCTTAGCTGTGGTCGTATGCTTGCATGGGATGAGCATGCAGAACTTACTGAAGTGATCCACAATGGTAAAACACTGATTGTTACGAGATTCGGTGGATGCTAGTAGAGGCTCTACAAAGTCCATAGAAATGTCGATGAAAGGTCCGTTGGGGATAGGCAAAGGTTGAAGTAACCGAGGCTTTTTTCGTATGTGGAACCTTAACTTTTTGACAAATCTTACAGGCTTGAACATGTGAATAAACATCGCATCTCATTTTTGGCCAATAAAAGGACCGTTCCAATTTCTCAAGGGTACTGTTGATACCTCTATGTCCTCCAACTAAGGAGTCATGGGCATCATGGAGAAAAAAAGGTCCGTTTGGGGATAGGCAAAGGTTGAAACTTACCCATGCTTTTTTCGTATATGGAACCTTAACTTCTTGACAAATCTTACAAGCTTGAACATGTGAATAAACATCACGTCTCATTTTTGGCCAATAAAAGGACCGTTCCAATTTCTTGAGGGTACTGTTGATATCTCTCTGTCCTCCAACTAAGGAGTCATGGGCATTATGGAGAAGAGCTGCTCGCTTTTCTCGAATGACACACAGGTGGTTCTTGTAGAACAACCAACTATTTTGCACTGAATAATGGCTAGGCTCAGAGGTGAGGACTAAATTGTATTGAGTACCAAACTCAAGGGAGTCGACATACTGGTCTTTCATGCTATCCAAGTCTTTCCTAGTGATTTCGAGAATGATAGACTCCCGCATTGCTTGGATAATGGCCTTTTGACTAAGAGCATGTGCGACTGGGTTATGCTTATCAGGGATGTACTCGATCATTCCTTCAAATTGTTGGAAGATCTGACTCCATTTGGCTTGCCGATCACTCCACTTAAGTGCTTGGTGGTTTGTTTTGACTGTGAAAATTTGTCCATAAAGGAAAGGCTTCCAATGCTTTAGCGCTGTGATCACATCCAAAAGCTCTTTGTCATAAACTAAATAATTCTTTTCGGCGACATCTAACTTTCTACTGTAGTAGGCCACGGGTCTATTGTCCTGCTGGAGAACTGCACCTATGGCTACATTGTTGGCATTGGTATAATGACCTCAAAAGGTTCATCCCAGATGCTAACTTCAAAATAGGCGCTTCTGAGGCTACTTTCTGGAGTGCACGGAATGCATCAAGTGCCTTGCTTGTGACTCTGACTTTTTGTCTACGAGTCTTCACCCCCTTGAAATCGATGATATAGCCCAAGTATTGAACCTCGACAGTGCCAAAGATAGACTTTTTGGCGTTTATGTAGAGCCCATTATCTCGCAAAAGTTGCAAGACTTTCTCCACATCTTTCTGATGCTGCTCCGCAGTGGCTGAGAAGACAAGTATGTCATCAAGAAATATGAAAACATACTTACCAATGAGGACTGTGAAAATCGTGGACATCATTTTATTGAAGGTTGCGGGTGCATCGGTAAGCCCAAAGGGCATCATTACGAACTCGTAGTGACCACGCTCTATCTGGAAAGTTGTTTTTGGAATGTCAGATTCAAAAATGCGGACATGATGGTAACCACTCTTGAGGTCGATCATAGTGAAAAATTTTGCACTGTCTAAACGCTCCAAAATGTACTCAATCCTTGGCATAGGAAACTTATTTTTAATGGTGAGTTTTTGTTTAATGCCTTGTAGTCTACACAAAGGCGTGTAGACTTGTCCTTCTTTTGGACAAATAGGATGGGTGTAAAAAATGGTGAGGAAGAAGGCCGCACGAATCCGGCTTGGAGGAGCTCAGATAACGCCTTTTCTAGCTCGCCCTCTGAAGTCTTGGAAAGACGATAGGGGAACATGCTGGGAGGTCCTGATCCAGGGACCAAATCGATATGATGGTCCTTGGGGAAGATTGGGCGGGAGATCGTCCCGAAGCATAATGTCCTAATGTCTAGAGGTCTGCTAACTGTGGGACTGGGGATGAAGATGAGATAGCTGCTACCGATGAGGCAGAGGCTGTCTGAGCATGAACAACATAAAGCAATTCTCTTTCTGCTCCCTTGCGGATAGCTCGTCGGGCCTGGAGATGAGGAATCAATGGGATGCCAAGAATGCTTCTATTCCCACGAATCATGACGGGCTCAAGAAAACTTTTACAGATAGTAAAAGTGTCCTGTCTCCAATCGAGAATAGGCTCATATTGACGAAACCACTGGATTCCGAAGATCATGTCACGCCCCAGAAGAGGCGAGACAATGAAATCTCGTTGGAATGAGGCCTTTTGAACTACAAAGACAAACTGCTGTGCCTTTTGAGATATGTGGGTGCGGAGACGAGGTGTGAACCTGTCCACATCCAAATGATATGGCACTAATGTATAGCTCATTTTGTTAGCCAACTGGGGAGAGATGGTGTCCTCAGAACTGCCCATGTCAAATAGGACTTCAAACTGTCGGCCCTTGGCAGCATAGTAGCAACGGAATGAGAACGAGAACGAGAACGGAACGAAAACCCCACCAGGGGAACGAGAATGGGCCAAAGGGGGAACGAGAACGAGGGGGAACGGAAAGGGGGAATGACCTAGATAATTCCTAGAAATGACAATAAATCTTAACATACAGTGCTCATTTTAAAACCCGTATTACGTAACCTTAAAACAAAAAGACATACTTATAGATATAAACAAATCAGGCACACACTAAAGTCTAGTGCACCACACAATTTGCATGGCTAGATACTAACAGATCTCACAACTCAAAATAAATGAGCCCACATCATACATGACATAAGTGACAAAAGACACAAAATGTGGCCCACGGCCTAGATAGAAGAAACAACCCAAGTCCAGAGTCCAAGCCTCAAGGTGACATGCAAATAGGAAGGAGATATCATGCATGGCTACTGCTAGTGATGCCTTCAAGGAGACTATCATCTATGTCATCCAAGAAAGCCATATCATCAAGACCAACATCTGCAGCATTCAATCAAGCAATATAAACTTCTTTGGTTTGGGAGAAGCCATATCACCAAGCAAGCAATTAGCACTTACAAAAATCACAAGTCATTGACTTGTTTTGTCTCAAATTTGGTCCTCTTCCTGGATGCAACATGGCCGAACATACTCCATAGTTTCTCAATCGGAGAGAAGCTTGCACCTTGAGACAAGATCCTTACAGCCAATGATTGCAGCTCTGGTGTACGAGCCCATAATCCTCCCACCATAAAGCAACCCCTATCTTAAACCTGTCTCTCTGTGTATCGGCCGATCCAAACCTTCCCAACTTGTTGCGATAAAATCCAAGTTCGTCTTTCACCAACCTTAGTTTATCTGCATCACGAACCTGCCTAGAAAGCACTGTCTCCCAACCATCCATCACCTCATCATAAGCCTCTTGTCCACATCCTTAGAACTCTGGATCCAAGACATACGCAGCGGCATGCATGGGAGAATGATAACAATTCCATCATGCTTCACATAATTCTCGAACCTCTGCATATTTCTCATCAGACAAGCCCATTTTCCCTATTTTCTCGATCATTCGGTCAGCCCTCTCATAAACCTTGCCAATGCATGGCTCCCGTCCATCTGCAATCCGCATCAAGCGCATGATCAGCTTCATCATAGCATTGATAGTATTGACTTCATCCCAGAATGTGAAGTCTTGTATGGTTCTCACAACGCCAGCTCTTGGCTGAGAAAGAGCCCATCCCATCCACTCATTGCATATAACCAACTGCTTCAAAGGTAAGTGTACTTTGGATAACCTCTTCATCATGAGAAAGTTATAACCAAAGCGTGTCTCTGAGTACTTCAAGAGATCCTTTGTGGGTGAGCTTTTGCGGAATTCATTCAAAATAAACTGATGGTTTTGAATGAAGCTTATTATCTCCTTGCCTTTTTGAATGTGTGGATCAACCCATGGCAAGTTGCCAACATCCTTCAGTAAGTTGCTTAAACAATGAGCAAAGCATGGACTAAATGTGATATGTGAATATCTGTCTTCAAGCTTTAGACTAGCTGCTCTATTTGTTGCCTCACCATCAGCTAAGAACTGAATAACATTTTGTGGGCCAACTTTCTCAATACCTTGGGCCCACTCTTTCACAAGCTGATCTGCAGTTTTTCTAGTCCCAGAAGCTGTCGAAATATGCAACGGATATGAGACAACAGATATGAGACAAACTACTGAGAGCACAACATAGCAAGACACCAACATGAAGATCAGCAAACGCAAGAGAACCACCAGCCTGAAAACCGCTGAACTGTGTGTGGAAGAGCAACGGCAGAAGAGAAAGAGTGAAGCCGTGTGAACTTTGCACTATATACAAGATCCGGTAGAATACCCAATACAATGAGGTGTGGGGGGCAGCCCCTCTATATATATGGTCCATGACTGTTGGTCGGCCAGCCCAAAATAAGTTGATAGCAGTCCCAACTACTCACGACCAGAAAACAAGAGTCGGCCTGATAAAATCCAGGTCGGCCAGACCAGAAAAATAGGCAGCCAGCATCTACTGCCCCACGACCATTGAAAATAGGGAAAAAAATATGAAAAGTGGGGAAAAATGGAGGAACACTGAGCAATGCTCATGGGCGGGCACACCCACAACAAAAGTCCTTTGTGAGATAATGTGCAGACAGGAGATGACTGCTAACATTCCCTCTCAGTTCCTGGATATGGAACCAACACCAGCGAGCTGGAGTGCTGCCGGAGCATAGCCTGAGGTGTAGAGACTTTGTGAAGAGGTCCACCGCATTGTCCTGCGTCGAACAAAACTCTAGCAAGATGTCATCAACAAAAAACTTCTCACGAACAAAGCGACTTTGGATGACTGTGGGTTCCGCTAGTGGAAACCCAATCTCGTCAAGCAACCTCCGCAGCCACACAACCTCGCAAGCAGCACCACAAGCAGAGCACCCCAAGCAGCCCGGTACTCTGCCTTTGTAGAACGACAAGGCAATAGTCGGTTGCCTCTTGCTGCTCCATGAAACAGCTCCTGAGTCGAGGGTAAAACCATAGCATGATGTAAATCTCCTCGTGTTTGGATCTCCTCCCCAATCCGAGTCACTCCAACCGTGGAGTCTGACTCCATCTGTCGTCTCCTCTCTAGTATCATAGCAGAGTCCAAGATCCTTTGTACGCTACAGAAACCGCAAGTTCCACAATCCTGCATCCCAATGAGTCTTCAAAGGCATCTGTAGAAATGAGCTCAACATCCACACACCAGGAAGCTCAAGTACAATCTGGTGTTCAGCAACCAAATCAATGAACCAAACCGCAAATCAATGAACCAAACCGCTTCCGATACAAAGAGGCATCAACCTGCTCACAAGGATCATCAACTGTAACATTGGTATGCCAGGTCCTAGAAACCTGCTGAAGACCATACAAGGCCTTCCAGAACTTGTAAACCACCCCCGCTGAACCCGGAACCTCAAAGCCTGGAGGCTGGTCAACATTCGCCTCTACCTGCAAGTCACCATCTGCCACTTGCTTGGCTTTCCTACAAGTCCCTTGGGAAAGAGCTTCCTCAACTGCAAGAGGCTCTTTGTCCCGACTGATACGAGACATCAGAGCGTAGTTCACCTGTAAAGGCTCCTCGGACTGACGAACGCAAGAGCTAGGTGTTGTTTCTGCCTACTGCTGCCAACATCTGGCAAGCCATCCACCATCTGGTCTTGGAAAGCCTGCTGTAGTGTATCCACATTCAAGTGGTCATGACAAAACTGCCACACATCACCAAATGGAGAACCTGTAAGAGAGTGCTGAGAGTTTGTAAATCCCATTCTCCACTCGGCCTTCCCATACAAGTGGTCGTGACGAAACTGCCACACATCACCAAACAGAGAACTTGTAAGAGAGAGTGTTGAGAGTTTGTAAATCCCATTCTCCACTCCGCCTTCCCATACAACCTGGCCTGTCGCTTTGTCTCGGAGAGCAACAAAATGCTCCTCAAACTCTACCAGTACACCAGTCTTGCAAACCTCATGCACTGACAACAGATGAAAACCAAGAGATGGGACAAAAAGAACCTGGGAGGAACGCTTCCCCCCTCTGCCATCGGGAACGATCTCTAACCTGCCCTCACTGTGAATAGGGATAGTGGACTCATCACCAATCAGGATGTGACCTGCGTGCCTCCGTTGATCCTGTAATAACTCTCGGGAAGGAGTCATGTGCCTGGAAGCACCACTGTCTAGAATCCAATCCCGAGTATCCCTAGCGGTGAGTCCAACCGCCTTCCTGCTCGAAGAAGATGAAATGCCGGTGTCCATAATCTCCAAGTGCACAAAAGTTGGAGTCTTCACAGTTACTGCTGAGGAATCTTCACCCTTCGCGGTGTTTTGCTTAGGACATTTTCTCCAATAATGGCCTTTCTCGCCACAATTGTTACAGGTACTCTTTGCCTTCAAGGTGTCACGATCCATGTCGGACTCCTGCATGGAAGACTTCTTTGCGACCGCTGGCTAGTCAAGGCCTCAGAACCTCCGCCCTGTGGAGGGTTCGTAAAACGCTCTTCCTGGTCCAAGAACCATAGGCACAAGCTCCTCCCATGTGATGGTGCTGAGCCTGCAAGTGGTGATCAAAGAGGAGTAAAATGCTGAGTACTGAGAGGGCAAATGGGACAACAACGTGATGGCCATGTCCTCTGAAGATATCTCTTTCCCTGCCTGAAGAACCTCCTACTTAAGAGCCTGCAACTTGTTGATGTGCTCGCGCATCATCGAAGACTTTGCAGGATCCATCACCCGCATTTGCACTTCCAAGGAGATCCGCTTCATGGGTGATACCTTGTTATACAGAAAAGCCAAATGCTGCCAAATCCCTCTGGCCAGCGTCATATGCTTTATATGGTTAGTCACCTGTGGTGTGCAATTAAGGAAGATGAAAGAACGTAGGCGGGCATTGACACGATCCCACAACTGTGCCTGAGCCTCCTGTTCTTTCCGAGTGGAGGGTAACAACTCCCCGTCCTCCAACTCCGGCTGTGGAACACCAACAATAATGAAATCAGCTAAGTCATAAGGCTCCAATATAGACTCCATCATTACCTTCCATATGCCGTAGTTGGTCTTGTCCAACTGTCGATCCATGGGGAACGTGGGAAGAGTAGGGATCTTCACGTGCTTCTCAGCCATCTCGAGCAAGTCTACCATCTCGGGGGGGAGGGGTTACTTTGGTCTTGTGAAGGGAGGGTGGGTGGGAAAAAAATGAACAAGAGGTTGCAACTAATATGCAAGGTGGCTATCCAACGGTGATGGCCGTCTTCTACCCAATCTCCAAGTTCCGAACAGCCCAAGAGATCTCCAATCAGCACCAAAAACCAGCAGTCTTGCAAGCTCTTGCAAATCTCTCGTAAGCTCCAAGGTCTTCAAGAAACAGTCCCACAAGCTCTCTAATGTCTCCAACCATCAAGCCACGTGGGGCTCTGATACCATGTCGGAATACGCAGTGGATATGAGACAAATTGCTGAGAGCACAACGTAGCAAGACACCAACATGAAGATGAGCAAACGCAAGAGAACCACCAACTTGAAAACCGTTGAACTGTGTGTGGAAGAGTAAACGTAGAAGAGAGAGAGTGAAGCTGTATGAACTCTGTACTATATACAAGATCCGATAGAATACCCAATACAATGAGGTGTGGGGGACAACCCCTCTATATATGGTCTAGGATTGCTGGTCGGCTAGCCCAAAACAGGCCGACAACAGTCCCAACTGCTCACGACCAGAAAACAGGAGTCGGCCAGATAAAATCCAGGTCGGCCAGGTCATCATAGTCGGCTAGACCAGAAAAATAGGCAGCTAGCATCTACTGCCCCACGACCACTGAAAACATGGGAAAAAATACGGAAAGTGGGGAAAAATGGAGGAACACTGAGCAATGCTCTTGGGTGGGCACACTCACAACAAAAGCCCTCTGAGATAATGTATAGACAGGAGATGACTGTTAACAGGAGCATCATGTGAGGAAATAAATTGCATTCCTCCTCGAGAATAAGTAACCATGCCATGAATGGACCTTTTTCGAGTGTCACTCTAGCCATCTAAGCTCATTCAATTGCAGCTTTCTTCTTTTGCAACAAGGTGGTGTGTAGTGTCTCATACGAAGGAGGCTTGTATGTTGTACCATACCGTGCAATCTCCTGGACCATTTCAATAAAATATGGAGACCTGGCAACATTCGATCATGATAAAAGAACCTTGCAACAGTTGCATCTACCCTCTCTTTCTTGCGGGGATCCCAAGCTGCTCCCAAGGTTTGTTGCTTGCCGGAGCTTGCACCCATAGGCTGCGAATCCTAGGAAAATGCAAAGCTCCCAAGCTCCGAAGCTCCCAAGTGTAGATCTTCCCCATGTCTATTGAAGTAAGATGCATCAATTGCTGGTTTCTTTCGTGCACATGCTTTCTCCTCTTCGCTTGCGTACTTTGCCAAAAGCTCTCTATACATTTCAGGTGTTGTCCGTGGGTATTTGTAGACTTGTTTTCTCACATGGTTTGCTCCTCCTGACTTCTCTTTGTTACAATGCTTGCATTTCCATCGTGTTGCACCTCCCTTTGATGAATACCGTTCTAGCCTTTCAACCTTGCATTTGAAGTTGGTCGCTTTGAGCTCAAGGAAGCCATGATTTTTGCAAATTCGGGCAACAAGTTGAATAGACTTTCAAAGTTATCCAGGAGAGAGAGATCGTGAGAGAAATGAGTCCTTTTTTGTCTATTGTATAATGGGGAGAGACTCGAGAGTCAAGAGAGATCATGAGAGAAATGAGGCCTTTTTTGTCTATTGTATAATGGGGAGAGACTCGAAAGTCAAGAGAGAATAAGGAGTTTTAAATTTTGCTATTTGCTGCAGACTGTGTAGACTGTGACATATGTAATTTTTAAAAGACTAAAAGTTTCAAAGTTCAAACTGAGAAAGAGAGAGAGAGAAGAGAGAGAAAAGCTTGTTGCCTTGTCTTGTCACTGTTGGAAGATAGGACTGTTGAAACTTGACACGCTCTGTTTAGTGTGTGAACAGCATAGGCCTGTGCCCTGGAGGCTAGTACACGTGTCACAGGTAGGAGCGACTTGCTGCAGCAGATAGGCTGGATCGGCTGGTACACATGGAGGCGACAACAGTACGCGCAGGCGACGGACGAAATGGAAACGCAGGCGTATAGGGCGACGGGCATCGGATACTTTTGGCCTATTTTTTTAAAATATTCCACATCATCCGTTCCACGTGGGGGAACGACAACCCGCCGTTCCATTTGGGCGTTCCCTCGTCTCCCCCGGCTGTTCCTCCTGCCATCCATTCCCTAGCTACGTTCCGACTGTTTCATGCATGTTGGCCATAGAGGAACGTGTTCCACCGTTCCCTAAGGGGAAATGGGGTTCCCCTTCTACTATGCTTGGCAGAGCCATGAGCTCGGATGAGGCTTTTCTGTGCAGCATCACTCTCACCCTCCTGCTTAGCATCAAATACCACGAATGGCAGAGGTTGCATAGAAGGCAAAAGCTGAACTGCGTTTTCTGCTACTAGGCGGGGCTGGAGGAGCAGGAGATGCTGTGGCAACTGTGGAAGAAGGGGCTTTGGAGCTTTCCATTTCTGGCAATCCTTCTTACCATGCCCAATGGTATGACAAAAAAGACATATGTTTTCTGATTGGTATTTCCTTTGCTCCTCTGGAGGAAGATAGCCTCCAGTGATGCTTGCTTTAGCCTTTTCCTCAGGGGTTTTCTTAGGCTTGGATTCCTTATCCTTCTTATCCCCTGAACTAGAGCTATTACTGTTGTCCTTCTTAGCATCTTTAGAAGATGCATTACCTTTTCCTGGCTATGTAGCAGATAGCTGCTGCTAGGGTTTGGCACTAGACTGCGACGACTGCTTAGGCTTGTCTCCGTTCATCTTCATTTCTTCATTTTGGCCTAGTCATATGTACTGGGTTAAAAGTTACGAACTGTGAAGCGGATATTAGGATCTAATCCACTTATGAATTGATTCATCTTGGCCTGCTGAGATAACCCTAACTGTTGTGCTAAAGTTATAACCTTGCTGGAAAACCGAAGCACGGGCGACCCGTTCTGTCTGAGTCCATAGAACTCATTTGCCAGGTCGGTCAAATATTGGGGAGGAAGAAATTTGGTCTTTAGGTCATGGACAAATGTATCCCAACTAAAAGCTGTGATACCTGTGGTGGTCGGGTTTGTATGCACACTAGACCAATGCTGCCACCAAGTGACTGCCTCACCCGTAAGGTGGGGAGCCGCTACGTGGACTCTATCATGAGGATATGTGATCCTAGCTAAAGGAAAATGAGCATTAAATTGATGAATAAATTGATTAACTGCTAAATGATCACACTTACCATCATACTTACTAAAGTTCGGTTGAGTTCGGATGACGGTGGTCGATGTCGCGGGATGCTGGCTAGTAGTACCTATGGGTGGGGAAACTGAAGAGAGGTGCTCATACCTCAGATGTATGGCCTCCTTTTCCCTTTGGTGTTCGAGTAACATGCGCTCTCGATTGAACTTTCATTGGTGCTCCTGAGCGGCGAGTTCAGCCTGACGCTGGTCTTCGTCGATCTTGCGCTGGGCTTCCTCATAGTCCTGTTTGTCTCCTTTTTCTTCCCGCCGTCTGGCTTCATCTTCTCGTCTTTGCTATTCCATCTAAAAGAAGAGAGTGACGAAGTCGGGGGTAACTGGAGGAGACGCTCCATAAGAAGCTGGTTCTGAGCTCGGAGTAGAGCTATGGTATAGTAGGTGGAAGAGCAAGGTCTCCTTCGGGGGAGACATCTTCTTGCTGATTTGTACTTTCCTCCGTAGACTTGTTGCTGAAGTCGGTGGTATATGTAGTAGGTGGAAGAGCAAGGTCTCCTTCGGGGGAGACGTCTTCTTGCTGATGTGTACTTTTCTCTGTAGACTTGTTGCTGAAGTCGGTGGTCGTCTCGGAGCGAAGTCTGACCATCCAAGGATGCCCTCATGCTAGGATGCGGTGTGTGTGGACAAGTTGAATATGATACCAATGTAATATGCAGTGGAAGTATTTGTAATTAAGGATCTTGTCTCACAAGTCTCACACCGCCTTTTTTTTTTTTTTTTTCCGAGAAAAGATCCTTTCATTAGTTAGAAAAAAACCGCCCACTGGGCTACAAAACCTCTCCTGCTCATAAGAAGGCAGAGCAGAGATCCAATCAAGGCAGCTAGGGAGACCCTCCCTAGGTGCAAAAAGGTACAAAGATCAGTACAAATAACTGAGAGCTATATCATACAATAGGAGGGGGAAAGAGCCAAACAGGTGGCTTGTAATGCCAGCGGGGGGTTCCCGCGTGTAGTGTATAGAAGGAGCCGCTGCGCCAAGTGGTGCTCACACCGCCTTCTTTATGTTGACTTTCGTCAGTTTAGCAATCCACTTTTATCACTTCAAACTTTAAGAGATTTAGAGAGAGAGATGGAGCTGTACACAAGATTGGGTTCCGAATTACCCACTGAAGGGCCCTCTCGTATTGCTAGGAGTATTTGCTTTTATTACTTTGAAGAGAACGACTTTGGACTGTAGATAAGCCAAACGCAAGATCTCTGAAAGACCAAGAGTCAGGTTGAACTATACACGGCTGTAGAAGCACCAATGATGACCGATCTCAAGCCTATGCACTCTTCCCAATGGAATGTAGGAAGGCTGCAAATCTGAGGCTGAGACATGGGCTATTTGGGACTGTTTCTAGGCTGTGTATGAATGCTGAAAATGAATGAATGCATGCGTTTTACCTTCACCGTAAAACAATGAAGAGATGAATGCTTGAAAACTGTTTGTATGCTGAAAACTTGTACTGGTGAGGGTAACCCCAAGGTAGACATAAGAAGGTAACCCCAAGTCTTGTACTGGTGAAGGTTACCCCAAGGTAGACATAAGAACTAGTCACCTCCACTCTACTGTCTCTGTATGTGATCAGTGTATCCTTCATCACTTTGCTGGAAGTGTGAAAAACCATCACCTTGGTTTTCCCAATGTTAATTGAGAGCCCCGCTGTGTACAAAAATCTTTATGACGCTGTACATGAATGGAGCAGTGTTGTGAGCTGAGAAGTGAGAGTGTCAAGAGGTGCAGTTGGATCCATGGATAAGAGGCCGTGGTAGATGTGATTGCAATTGATATGATCGCTATCGTGGGTGAAATGAGTAGTGGTGTAATGTATAGTGGGGGGTAAAGGTGCGGGTGTGGGTGGAGTGGTGGTGACAGAGAAAGTGAGGTAGGCATGATCCGCTACGAGTGGGCGTGTGGGGATGGTAAAGGCTGATATGTGCTGTGTCATCTCCATGGATCCCAAAATGTAGTGAACTGTGCTGGATCCCCCTTTCCATGTGGAAAGCAAGTAAGCCCTCCTAAATGTGGCCATTGTGTTATCCTGTTATAAATAGCGAGACAATGTCTGGACTGGAGTAAATGTCTCCCATATCTTGTAACAGCCCCATGATCCTGAGAAAAGTGCTGGCCTCCTGTGTCTGCCTGGTCGAGGGTGTGGAGCTGGATGGGATCCTCAAAATCATCTCACACTGCTTGCTCTTGGTCCTGGCGTTGAAGTCCCTGAGCAGGAGAACTTCACCTAGCCGCATAAGCTTGAGAATCTCGTTGGAGAGTGATGTATATGGTGAAACACCCCTCCTGCTCCTGCTCCTCCTCCTCCTCCTCATGCACCATCTGAGTGTGCTGCTGGGCATATCATGAGGCATCTGGTGGAAAGTAGCATACAGCTATATAAAGTGGCCTGGTGGGTGTGAGCTGGAGTCGTATCCACATGTATCTCGCCGCCTCGTCTCTCCGGACTATACTGATTGACCCCTGTAGCTGGTCTCGAAAAAGGACTTCTACACCTCCAGATCCTTGAACTCCCCTGGATGTGCGGGTCCTCCTGCGGTATATAGACTCCCATTGATATCCTGCAACCTTGGGTAGACCTCTCTCAGGACTCTGGTGTGTCTCCGTATAGAAGATACATCTCGTCCAATGAAAGTATCCTAGAAACCACTTACATCTGACCATAAAGTGCCATTGCAGTTCCAAACCACCATGTCCAGATGCGCTTCTCTGTGATGATGACTCTCCCATCTCGGTAAACTGCCCATTTGCCCTCCTTACGAGCAGCCATACGTTCTCCATGAAGCTCTTCCGATGAGCCACCTGTGTGGGAGTAAGATCATCCGAGAGGTAAATGGCCTCGCCTTTAAGGGCTCTGTGGGTATCCATGAATGCCCGACGACTCAAAAGATCCAGGAAGTGAATGAGCAAAGGGCGTGGTCGTGTAGTGTCTGTTCCATGCATTTGCAAAGGGATGTCCGTCAACCTTGAACTTCTTGCAAAACTCTAGAACATCGGCCTTAGGGGAGCTCCCCTCAGGCATGCCGGTAACTCGCACATGAAGCATGCGAGTCCTCCTCCTTTTTTCTACCTCCAATGTCTCATTGATAATCTCCGAAGTGGGTGTAGACATGTGCTTCTTCTTCACCTCTATCCACTCCTTAGCGGTCTCTTGCTTGACCACTTCAGCCCACCCTTTGGTGAGCTCATCCTTTGTAGCTTGAATGTGACTCATAGAGGGTGATGATGCTCCAAACCATGTCAGATGGGACTCCGATCTCCTGTAGACGGTGTAAGAGGCGGGCTCGGGGTACATTTTCAAAAGCTTTGCAGAAATCCACAAAGCAGCAGTACATCCTTTGGTGTCATGCTCTACCCTCCTTGATGATGGCACGGAGGGTGAAGATGTGGTCAAGGGTAGAGTAGCTCCTCCGAAACCCAGCCTGTCCTGAGGCTCTGCATCCTTGGCTCTCTGCAAATGAACTGAGCTCCGCCTCTAGCACGGATCCATAGAGTTTGGCCAATGTGTGGCCAATCATGATCGTCATGTAGTTATTAGGATCAAGTGGATCTCTGGCTTTGAGGATGGGGGTGATGGTGTTGGTGGACCAAGAGGGTGGAAATCCTTCACAAAGGGCTCTATTGAACATGTAGGCTAGAGAGAGAGAGAGAGAGAGAGAGAGAGAGAGAGAGAGAGAAATGAAATGTTATATTAACGTCTTCAAAAGGCCAAAGTGACCTATGAGGCCAAAGCTACAACCATGTGACATCTGATACACTGTCTGTAAAAGAAAAGAAAGAACTGAAGGTAAGTATCTAGCCCTACAATACATCAGTAGGGAGCATTCGGAAGCAGTAACTAGGGAGAGTGGGAAGCTAATGCTACTAGTCAAAATGGGGTACATGAGTACATGGATACATGAATACATGAATATGGGGGAGTACAAAAGTGAAAGTGAGTACAACAGTACATGGCTGGAGTGGTAATCATCCTAGGAGCTCTAGCATGGGTTTGTGCCGGATGGCCTGGATATTTGCCATAGTGAGATGCCTGGTTGGACGAGCCCGATGCCTCAATGCTCTGAATCCTCCGGTGTAGGCACCGTCTCCGATGTGAGGATCCGCGAACCCTTGGGCGTCTGGATCTATCGAATTGGATAGCTCTCTCAACTAGAGTCCCACGGGGTGTCCAGGGGTGCCCACTGCTGGGCTGTCGGCTGTGTGTCCTCCCTGGTAGTCCCTCTAAAGAAGTCAGTAATCTGTCTCTGTGTGTGGACTCCCTGCCAGTCGGGCGTCTGCTCCTGATAATGGACTCTCTGAGCCTGCGGATCTCCAGGAGATAAAAACCCAAGCATCGCTGATCACAATAGTCCATGACTCTAGCCAGTGGTCCAAATCCCTCTCTGAAAAGGCAATGTTAGCGCCCTCGAATCTCATAATATGCTGTGCAGCGACAGATGTAGTGCTCCTTTGTCTCTGGCTCTATCTAACAAATCTGACAAATCCTGTAACCTGGAGGTATGCCTCTAAATCTGCGTGTCTCTATCTCTAATTGATGTGAAGAGGTGCGGATCTGCCCAATGTCGCACCTCAATCCATGAGACAGATGGGTATCCATGTAGCTCAATCTAAGTATAAAGCCATCCTCAGTGGTGCAGAGAAGATGGTCTCTATAGAAAGCCATCTTCGTCCCCAACTTCTGTGAGGGCTCTAGCCATGTCCTCCTAGTGTCCAACTGAATGAGGTCCTGTCTGATGACTCTACTAATCTCAAAATGTGTCAAGGTGAGAGAGGGTGCCTCCAGAGAGTACTGGAAGGGTGGAAGTCTGTCTAAATTGAACCCATGGAGCTCAAACCAGGATGCTATTTGTGCATACCAACATGAAGTGTCTCCCTCCATGGCTAGCTGATGAGAGGACTCTAAAGCAAGTCGTGCATACCGGTGTCGGGGAAGGTCCCAGGTGCTATGAATGAAGGACACTGATCTGGCAAGAGCCTCGACTACGATCAGTGGTCCCATCTCGGCTCTGATAATCTCATGGGGTACCGAGGCCTTAGCCTGAATCATCCTGGAGATCATGGACACAAGTGGTCTCTCCATCGATCTCCATCCATCGTATGTGCGTCCTGATCGACCGTGACGATCTAGGCTAGGCCCCCAGATCTGTACTCCATATAGCATAGTCGATGTGCTGTAACTGTACCTGAGAGAGAGAGAGAGAGAGAGAGAGAGAGAGAGAGAGAGAGAGAGAGAGAGAGAGTTATATTAATGTCTACGGAGCCATGGAAAACTGAAAGAAAAAGTAAAATGACAACATCTGACAATACATGTGATGTAGAGTGAGATATACTGTGATCAGCTAATGACGATACCCGCCTCCTCCAAAACCGATCTGATGAATGTGAGGCCTCTGTGTTGGGAGCATGTCATGGCTGTGGAGAACCTCACGAATTTGTCTCTGTGTGGTGGAGGGTCCTGATGCTCTAGGTCGGGTACGTCTGGCTCGCAAAATGGATCGAGCTCTCTCGCTAAGAACTCCTCTGGGGCGTGGAGTTGTTACGTGGGTACGGGTGGTGGGCTCTGATGTCGTAGTAGAGGAACTGGTGTGGGCAGTGGATTCTGATGTGGATGTGTATACCACAAAGAAATCTGTGATGGCTCTTTGTGAGGCGTCCCGTCGAAGCCGGGGTTGTCTCTCAGCATGCTCCCTCAACACTACATCCCTGTGTCGTCTGAGCTCCATCAAGTACATGCCCAAACACCTCTGATCCTCAAACTGTATCACCGGTGTGAGTGGTCCGAATCCCTCTCGGAAGAGGCAGTGGAATCTCCCCCGTATCTCATAGTAAGCCGGGCAACTGAACATATAATGGGACTCATCCTCTACTGCTCCTGTTATGCATACTGTGCATGTCCTCTCGTCATGTGGGATATCCTCAACTCTGCCAATCTCTACCCCCCCCCCCCTTCCTTAAAAGAGAAGTAAGGGAGTGGGAGGATAACCCTAAGCTGGCCGATTGTGATACGCATAGCATGTGACATGTGTATCTGTATGTATCTCGGGATCTCAAAGAATCCATCCTTAGAGAGTCTCAAAAAGTGATCTTTGTAGAACTCACACTTCTCACCAATCTCTAATGGAGACACCCATGTCTGGTGTATGTGTAGCCCGAGTAGATCTAACCGGATTATTGGGTTGATCTGCTATCGTGAGAGATCAAGGTATGGGGAATCCAAGCTATAGTGAAACAGGGAGAGACAGTCCATCTGTATGCCATATGCATGAAACCACTCAACTACCTCAGAGTACCATGCATGTGTCGGTAATGGTGGTGGCCATGTCGCTGAGGAGGGCAATCCAGCTCGTCTCAATGGCTCCCTCTCCCTCTCGTCGTATAATTGCATAGAGGACTCTAGTGCTAGTCGTCGGAGGTGATCTCTGTCAAGCGTGTATACATGCTGAATATAAGTGACAATATGAAAAAGGGCATCTGTAACTAGTGGGGCCACCCCAAACTTTGCATGCAAAATGTCACGTCGCTTACTCCTGATCATGCGTGACAACATCGCCTGTAGCCTCTCTATGCTCCTCCAGTGATCCTTCCCTAGGCTTGGCCCCCAAAAGGTTGCACCATACATGGCCGCTGGTCGTACTAGAGTATCAAAGAGCCAGCACTTAGTGTGAGGTTCTTGGAAATGTGCCTGGAAACACTCTCTCTCCATACGGGCTAGGGAGGCATGCCTCCTTGCAAGTCGATCAGTGGGTGGCAGCTGTGGTCATGCAGAACAAAGGGCCTGTAAAAGTGACTCCTAGATACACATACCTCTGCACAATCTCCACTGGGGCATCTCTGTATATGAAAGAAAATCGTGAGGTGACTGCATAAGATGTGTTCACCGTAAGGTCTCTCTTCCTGCAAAATCTGTCCAATGCATTTAAGTGTTTCGGCTGAATCTGAGATCAAGACAATGTTGTCAGCATATAGCAATATGGGCACTATTGTCGGAGCCAATGGTGAACCTCTACCGCCGAAACTATCCACAAATATTACGATCGCATCAATGTATAGGCCAAAGAGTGTAGGTGAGAGTGGGCAGCCCTGCTTAACCCCAATAGTGCTACATATATCTCCCGAGGTCCCACTGGGTGCACGTACTCGGCCGAGTACTGCCTCATATAGTGCCATCGTGGGCTGCGTGTGTGGGAAGGCCGTCGCTGCAGCTGTATGTAAAGCCTTTGTCAGGATCTGTGTGAGCTCTGCTAATGGCCTCTGTGGATCCTCTGCACTCAGCAAGCTGTAGATCTCTGCAGTGTATACTCCATCAGTCTCTCTACAGAAGGTATATCTCGGGTGATAGGAGGACTGTCCAACCTGGCGTGTACTGTAGTGGAAATCCACCGTAAAGGAGAGAAGTGCATGATCCACCGTAACTTCGATGGGCTTGGGGCCAATCACAAAATCCTGGATACTCGGGATGAAGGTTGGCGAGGCTAAAACATAATCCATTGTGCTAGCCCCATGTCTGTGTGGAAAGCAAGTAAAGCCATTGGCAAGTGGATACCTCTCTAGGCCATTTAAAATGGCCAGCCCATGTGTAGTCCCCGTCTCCAGGAGGTATCTCCCATACTCAGTACACTCCACCTCATCTTGTGATCTCCGGGTCAAACACATCTCCTCCACATCCCTCTCTCTCAACATCTCCTCCGAAGTGTCAAAGAAGGAGGTCTGGTATTGAGCCGTTCGAGCATTAAAGTCCCCGAGTATGATAACATCTCCCTCCCTGAAGAACTCCCATATGTCCTCATCTAGAATCATATATGGAGATTGCCCCTTGGGCGCTGCACATAATGAGATGTGCTGGGTGGAAAGTAACATATAGTAGTGTATAGGGGTCTACCCTCATCTGCCCTCACTCTGACCCACATGTACCTCGCGCTGTCATCACGGCGCATAACATGGATGAGTGGCTGAAGCTCCTCTCTAAAAAGAAGTGCAACTCCTCCAAATCCGCGACCACCATGCTTCGAACGGGCCTCCTATCTACAAGTCATCTCCCATATGTATCCCACCACTCTCGGTAATGTGTTGCCTGGGGCCTGATGTGTCTGAGTAGAAGATGATGTCCCTATCTCTGAAGAGAGAGAGAGAGAGAGAGAGAGAGAGAGAGAGAGAGAGAGAGCACAATGGAGAGAGATTGCACAACACAATGATGAATGAATTATATAGGCATTAATCAAGCCTTATCTTTTGACCTAGACCTTAATAAGGGTTGCTCACACCTAAGAGGATGTTCACACCAACTAACTCTGAAATACCCAACACCTTTCCGGATCCTTAAAGAGATCGGAGAGGTAGTGTATAGGTTAGAACCGCCTTAGAATATGAAAGTTCATCTAATCTTTCATGTCAGTAGATTGAAAGAGATGCTGGGAGCGGAGGATAGCATTGTGACTCCTCAGGAGCTTGTTGAGGTTGAGGACTTGCCCTATGTTCCACATGAACTAGAAATGGTGATTGATTTCAGGAAAAGGAAACTTAGAGATAAGTTAATCCTCAAGTATAAAGTTAGGTGGAAAGATAGGGGGTAGAGGAGGACTTGACTTTTGAGACAGTTGCTAGTTGATAGCATAGGTTTCTCGGTTTTCTTGCTTAGAGAGATTTTGTTGCCAAAAGGGAAACATTTGAGGAGGAGAAGCATGCTATGTACCTAGAGCTAATCCTCAGATTAGTGAGCCTAATCCAATAGAGTTAGGGGACCTTGGGATCAGGAGATAGCGGGCAAATGCAGAGGGTTAAGGTTTAGAATTAATAAAACTAGGCTAATGGCTATTTATAGCAAGTGAGCTATTCATAGGGGCGGTTATCACTATATAATTGATGCCTTGTTATTGTGTTGTTAGTCGTGCGGTGCACTTTCAATGGGTCTGTGATGACTGGACCAGAGTTTCTACCCTTGCCGTGGACATGGCAGATCATAGATAGTCTTGCGTGCCGAGGGCCCGTGTGGGCAGGCACTGGTGGTATGGGACACCGGTGTTGACTGGCATATGTATTTGTGGAGTGGAGCCTTAGTCTTTGGCTCGGGGGTGGATCAAAGTACTGATCCTATGGTTGGGTGGTGAGCTTGCCTGATCCCCTTTTATTTGGTTTTTCTCTAATTTGTGTATAGGAGATCTTGGCTAGATAGGCTTGGGAGGCCTGTTACACCTAAGGGGGCGTGTACTCCCACAAGCATGCCTGTAGGCTGTCTCTGCTGCTTCAGTTGTCGAGCAATCTCCCCCGATGAGTAGGTCGTAGTCTTGTTTGATTGCGGCAGTACAGAGGATCAGCGAGTTGCTTCGTAAACTCATTTAGAGTTGACTCAAGTAGATAGAGCCATAGTCGGTTTTGGCATATGCATGTGTCTTAGAGTTGAGTTAGTAGCATGCAGTGCTAGGCTAGTAATCCAAATGGTGGATTTGTGCATGATTTCATAGTTACACGTTTCCATTGGTATATCTTTTTTGCGTTTGATGGTCTGTAGACAAATCAGTAATTCTTAACATGCCAGGCTTCCAAAGTGGAGTGTCTTAGTTGCCCTTCTGAGTTTTGTGACCGCCCTTAGAAGATGTATTCTGCTATTTGATCAAAGCTTGTGCAAATTGGTCATTACTTGTGTGTTGTGTAGGTTATTAGTGGCCATCTTGGATGGGTCAGGTCAGTAGCATTTGATCCTGGAAATGAGTGGTTCTGCACTGGATCTGCTGACCGTACTATAAAGGTATGTGGTCGGCCACCATGTGTAATTGTTTATGGTTGTATGGCCTGTAGGTTTTTAAAGCCTAATGGGCTCGTTTTGCAGATTTGGGATCTTGGATCAGGACAGTTGAAGCTGACTTTGACAGGGCATATTGAACAAGTCCGAGGTTTGTTCATCAACACCTTGAACCAATTCTTTGGGCATCATTTGCAAAGGGATTTTTATGATTCTATCCTGGTTTTGTTACAAATGCAAATGGTGGAGTTTGTACTAACAAAGAGATTCTTGACATGAGTAGGCATGCTCTGATATGTTTTCAGGGCATATATAAAAGCTTTTGAAATGTAAGCCATGGTCTGACATTTTTTACTCATTTGAAGAATTTTCTAATATCTTTGAAACCTTTTTAAAAAAACAGGTCTTGCAGTCAGTTCAAGGTTTCCCTACATGTTCTCTGCTGGTGATGATAAACAAGTGAAATGCTGGGATCTTGAATATAACAAGGTTTTATCACCTTCTTATCTCTCTCTCACATGATGGTTTTAAAATATTCAAGGTTGTTTTTCCCTCCGTGTTACCGTTACTTCATGGTTTTATAGTAACATTTTTGGTCTCATAGAGCCCCTTTGGTCTTTCGTAGACGGTAATCTCTCTCTCTCTCTCTCTCTCTCTCTCTCTCTCTCTCGGCCTGGCCCTGCATATGCTTTCTTGATGGATTATTGTTGTCTCATAGTCTTCTATTATACTAAAAAGGTTTTGGTTTCTCTCTGCTGTTGCCAGGTTATACGTTCATATCATGGACATCTAAGCGGAGTTTATTGCTTAACACTACACCCGACATTGGACATTCTTCTGACTGGAGGGCGTGATTCCGTTTGTCGGGTAAGTGTGTGATGCCTTTTTTAATCATACTTGGATCTTTTTATATGTAAGCGAGAATGCCATTTTAACTTCTCTTGCACCATTTTATAGTCCATACTAGATCTACCCAAGGGTCCGGATTCTTTCGAAACCCAATGTGCAACTTTGCTTGAGTGCTGATGAGAACATAAGTATTGCTCAGCTCACTAAGAGGCCCCCTCTATCTGTTTCTCTGTCTCTCTTCCTCCTTTGTTCGTGCTCGCTTCTGCTCACCACTTACCAGAAATTAGGGGCCTGCAAGAAAGGAATAGATTGCCCTAGCTTTAGATAACCAGAAAAAAAATCAGAAAACCCTAAAAAATCACTCTCCTCTCCATCAATAAGCCTTCCTCTCGGTTGATTTTCCTCTCCAATTGTGGAGAAAGATCGAATTTGCCTTTTCCCACCTTCTTTGGTCTGCTCTGTTTTTCTTTTCTGTTGTGCCCCATGTTTGATTTTCCAGTAAAACACACAGAAACCCAAGAACCAAGAAAACAGAGAATTGTACCTCTCTCTTTCTCTCTGTCTCTCTTGTCAGTGCAAGATGACAAGATCACAGAAATGGGACGGACTGCAAGGCAAGCTGCAGGGCGTCCTGAACGCACTAGCAACAGAGGCGAAAGGAAAGACTGGAGGCATTATCAAGGAGGGACTGGAGCACCTGAGGGATATCATTTCCCTTCAAGAAGAACAGTATAACAAACAGATACAAGAAATAGAGGCTATGCATGAAAAGAAAATGAAGAAAATCTGAGATGAGAAGACTGCCCACCAGCTAGAACTAGAACAGCTAAGGGAGGAGGTCAAGAACCTCCGTTCTGAGATAGCAGCCATTCGGGAAGCCACAAGGATGGAGGAAGGTGAGATCTCCAGGCTGGAGAGTCTAGAAACCAATGTGCAGGAAAACATACAGGCAGCGAAGAAGGAACTGGAGGAAACTAAGAAGGAGATGGAGAAGGGCTGGGCTGATATGGTCAAGGAGGTCTAGAAAGAATGGACACAGGTCACTCGTAGACAGCCGGTACCCACCATCCCCACCATCATCAATGATACCCTGGAAGAAGAGAAAAGGAGGAAAATCAAAGCCCTACACGCTGGGTAGTGGGATGGAAAGAAGGTACATCAGCTAAGGAAGATGCCGTGGCCCTTTGTGGCAAACTTGGAACACATTTGTGGAGTCTTGGAGGGTAGGTGAAGACACAACAAGGGAAAGAGCCCTCATCATTAAATTTGGAGATATGGAAACCAGACAGACATTCCTTGCAAGAGGGAGAGCCCTCAAAGAGGAGAAATACCTTGAGGATGACCTGACTCCGGCGCAAGTGGCACATAGGAAGGAGTGCATGCCACTCATCTTGGAGGCAGAGAAGGCCGGAAAATGTGCAGTATACAGGGACGGAAGCCTGATTATTGCAGAAAGACGTGCCAAATGATGGCACATGACCTATGAGACCAGTCTTCAGATTGCAATCTGGAATTGTAATGGGGGCCTGCGCCTAGATGCAGGATTATTTGAGGAGACTTTCAGGGACCGGGATATAGTCTTGTATACGGAGACACACCAGTGCTAGGGAGTACACTATCCGGAGTAGCAGGATGTATACAAGTGGGGATCGGTCCATTGCCCCTAGCCACGCATCACTGGAGAGGGACCAGGGGATCTGGAGGTGTAGCTATGCTCTACAAGCAGGAGCTCCACCATATGATACAAGTGATTAGAGAAGGCACAGTACATGTGGATCAGGGTCAGGACAGAGGATGCCTGTGACATATATATTGCGGTTTGTTACTCGCCCTCGCCCCAGCCAAATCCCCATATGCATCCTGGGAACACTCACCACACCACCCGATTACTTCGTCGGATACCTGGCACAGTTATGCCACCTCCCTTTATCAGGTCCCTAATCAGCCACCCATACCTCATCCCCGAGGAGCTCACCCCTCACAGTCATCCCTTTTCAGTCTGAGCATGGTGAGAGAGGTTGCAGAATGGGAAGGGACAGGATCATGATAGTCTAGTAGGTGAGCACTTTCCCAAGCCAAGGACATTTTGGCACCCATACTAGTCCATGTGTTTAACAGGGCTCTTTGTGAGGGTTTACTCACAGTAGCTGCTAGGACATTGGACTGGTGGAAAAAGGCATGGGGATGGGGACCACAAGGTTTGCACATGGAAAAGCACGAGTTTTGGTCAAAAAGTAGAGAAAAGCAAAAAGTCAAATGGAGTTGATTGTGAGCCAGGAGCATCACTGGCAAGAGGGGATTGAGCAGGACCAAAGAGCAAAAAGCAACTCTAGGGCCAAGCAAGGTCCTAAAGCTGGAAAAGCAAAGCACAAAAGCACGTGGGAAAAGCTAGCCTTACTTGAAAAGTATTTTATATGGTCTGCTAAACTGCGTTGATTGAATTGCTGCGGCCGCCTGAAACTACCTGCGAGACTTTACTGCTGCTAGTGCTGAATGGATTGCTGCCATACGGAACTGCACCGCCTTGAATTTTGCCATACTGTTGTCTGCCGTACGACTGGACTGTTTCTGCTGATTGAACTGTGTGCCAACTGGATTGCTGCTGTTCGGCTAATTTGGTCCGTACGCCAACTGTACGACCCTTCTAGGCTGTTTTCTACTCTGGTTTGGGCGACAAATCTACAACTGAACATCATAAGCTTCTTCATCTACTCGTATCACTTGTGTACCTCTTCTACAAGCTTGGGGTACATTGGATTTGGTACTAACTTGGTGAGAGATCTTGTGGGCCATCCCCGTGGTGTGCTCGGTAATAGGATCTCATGCCTCAACATCACATCAACTTCGACATTGGTTTCTACATCGGCATATTTGTTTGCTTTTGTATTCATTGATGTATTGATCCTGGTTTGCGAGCCCGTGGATTGTTCCTGAATAAATTCTTGAAAGGGGGCATGGTCTATTCCCCGCTCAGTGTGCACTGTGTATCTTGTGCAAAGTTCTCTAAACCCTACTCTCTCCCTCTCTCTCTATCCTCTCTATGTATTTTTCTATCTCTTGGATACGTGGTGGAATTTGTCATAGCACGCCCCGCTGGGCTTACAGTGTACTCAAGGAAAAGCACCAAGTTCTTCTCCAAGATGCCCATGATTCTCTTGTTGGGGGTCATAGAGGTATCAACAGTATCCTGGAGAAGTTATAGAGAGATCATTCTATCGGCCCCAAATGTGATGGAATGTCTACCAACACGTCCAAGCATGTCAGATACGTCAAAAGGTGAAAGTTCCACCTACGAAACAGGTAGGGTTACTTCAATCTTTATCTATTCCAGAGGGACCTTTTCATGACATCAGTATGGACTTCATAGGTTCTCTTTCCGCTTCAGTGGATCTTGTATGACTATTGCATACGGATTTAGTAAGTTCTGCATACAGATTCAGTAAGTTCTGCATGCCCGTTCCATGCAAGGAGACAACCACAGCGGAGGACATAGCTTGCTTGTTCATTCGGTTTTGTAACCCCATTGGTGGTTTGCCACGGACAATCGCATCTGATAGAGATCCTAAGTTCACGTCTCATTTTTGGAGAGTGTTGTTTGACAACTTTGGGACTAAGTTAGAGTTGTCCAGTGCATTCCATCTTCAGACAGATGGCCAATTAGAAATATATAATCGATTGGCCTTTCTTCTTTCGTGGCTGCTACCTCTTGTGTGGCATTCTCCATGGCATGCTTGGCTGTTTGCAGCTCTCTGTGGAGGTGTTCATTGGCTGCCTTGAGCTCAGCAAGCTCGTTCTTTAGCTCCTCGGCTATAGGGAGTTAACAATGGCATGTAGAAGTTCCATATTTTCATTGTTTTTGGTCTGTTGTTGCTTCAGTTCTTGGATCTCCTCCTTTAGGGTAGCGATATATGCATCTTTGACTTCGAAAGCGTCTTTCATGAAGGACTTAAGGTTCTCCATCTCCTTCTTGATCTCACAAAATTGTTTTTCGTGTCTGCTAAATGTTCTATCTGCGATCTTCTTATTGTCTAATGTGAGGGATTTCAAGTTATCTGCAACCTTGTTGAGTTCTGCAGCACTTTTCACAGGTGGGAGTGCGTGTTACAATGTAGAAAAACCCCAAGCTGCAGTGGGAGCTTGTTGAAGAAAGATGGTCTTCAAAAGACCCAATGGGTCCATGAGACCGAAAGTGATACAATAGTGTCCATGTAATCTCATCATGGTACAAAAGAAAACAAAGACGAGAGCTATGAGCTGGGAATGTCAAATCCGAGCCATTTGATACAAAATTGGACCATCATCATCATTCAGCCTATGGAGCTAAACCCCGGTAGGAGGGGGCCATCAAAGATATCAAGCATGGGGTTAGCTGTAGAAGTCTCTGCAGATCCGTTGGGCGTGGGAAGGTGGCTCTATGGCTCTCCAAGATCTCCTCAAGCTGGGGCTGATGTCTGAGAGAGAGAAAGAAAGATATATTAAGCATCTACTAAAGACCCAATGGGCCTATGAGACCAAAGTGATACAATAATGTCCATGGACAGTTTTGTATCACTCCAGTAAGATAGTTTTTGATTTGTTTCTATTTTTCTCAGCTAAATCAGGAAAGAAGAGATGTTTTTTGCTCAGTTTGTATTTAATTGGACTCTTGCCACATTGATATAGGTTTGGGACATGCGGACAAAAGCCCAAGTTCATGCTCTATCAGGGCATGAGAATACTGTCTGCTCAGTTATCACTCAAGCCATGGTACATAACTTTCACTTGTCTTCTATGCTCTTGAGATTTTTTTAATAAAAAATTTCTTGATACAAGGCTTGTCTTTCCATGGAGACATAATCATGACAATTTATTCCCTGGTCGATGTGCATCTGCCATCTCTATGTGGCTTTAGTAAATAATGTCTGGATTTTTCCGTGTCAGGACCCTCAAGTTGTAACTGGGTCTCATGATACCACCATCAAGCTTTGGGATCTTGCTGCAGGTTGGGAGTGCTTTTGATTCTGTCAGTTTATTTTACGCCTTCATATTCTTGCCTTGCCTTACAAAAGTTTTGCTTGAAGTATCAGCACCCAGATATGCCTTACAAAAGTGTTGTTGGTTGTTGGCACAGGCAAGTCCATGTCAACCCTCACATTCCACAAGAAGTCAGTACGAGCACTAGCAATGCATCCTTTTGAGTAAGTGATTTTAAATGATCTTAAATGTTTCCCCTAGGGCTGTGATTGTCTCCCTATGCAGTTTGTGAAAGAAACTGAATCTTAACTTATCTTACAGGCAAACTTTTGCGTCTGCATCTGCTGACAATATAAAAAAGTTTCGTCTTCCAAAGGGCGAGTTCCTGCATAATATGCTGTAAGTGGCTATTGTTCATATGTAAATGCTGATCTAGATTATTTTACATGATTAACACTTGTATCTAACGTCCATCCCAAGATAGCAATGTCTGGTGCTTGTATCAAAGAAATTAGTCTGTTGCCTTATTCTTGGCAAGGGTGTAGCCTATATTCAAAAGGTTTCACAGGATACCTTAGAAGTGAAAGTCTGATTGCAATCTGGGTCCCAGCATGGATGCTTGTGTCATACTACTGGGGAACTATGGGTGATTTAGGTGTGTACTAGCCACTTGTGGGCCCTTTTGAAAAAGGGGCAAAGGCAGTGGTTTAGGGTTACACACGTAGATCAGGAGCATGCATATACTGGAAGAACTCAGGTTTGAGGACCTTCTAGGGGGATAGACAACTCCACAGCATCCCGCCAGGGCTGGGCCTTGCATTCTCCAGTCTGCCGCCTTTAGAGTATCAGAAGTCCCATTTTGAGCTAGAAAGTAGCAGCAAAGCAATCGGGCCGAACGAGCATGACAACATCAGAGAGACAAATAATGGATATGACTCTAGATGAGCTAAGCCTGTACCTTTGCTGAGAATGAAATTCATGAAGGCATCCAGCATTTTGAGCTTTCAGCCAAAGATTTAGCATTGTACCTCGTTCTAATATCAGAAAAGCGTGAGGGGAAGGGGGCGGGTTCCTAGGCATTTGGACCCAATGCCCATGTTGTGTGGATTGATGTGTAAAAGTTGAAGTATTCAATTAAATGCTGATCTAGATTTTTATTGTCCATGATAAGCACTTGCATCTAAGTTCCATCCTAAGATTAGCAATCATATATCAAAGAAATTAATCCCCTGCCATATTCTCAGCAAAGGCAACCTACAGGATACCTTAAAAGTGAAATTCATGATTGCAGTCTGGGTCCCCAACATGGATGCTTGTGTCATACTACTGGGGAACTATGGGTGATTTAGGTGAGTGTTAGGTACTTGTGGACCCGAGAAAAAGGCAGTTGTTTAGGGTTACACATGTAGATCAGGAGCATGCATATACTGGTCGAAATCAGGTTTGAGGACCTTCTAGGGGGATGACAGCATCCCTGCCAAGGCTGGGCCAGTTTGGACCCAATGCCCGTGTTGTGTGGATTGATGTGTAAAAGTTGAACTATTCACGATAAAAGCACTTGACTTGGTGGAGCTTTGAATCATATCAATGAACTTCATTCAGTCGTGCAATATTGTCTCTCTATCATTCACACTTAAGCCCATGGTTAGCATAGTCAGGAGGGATGAGGAGGCCGGCTACATGTCAGTTCGGTTACAAATTAGAGCGAGATGCATCTATGTGGCAATATGCTATTTCGTTCCGGATTCTTCATGATATGCCCCACAGGAGCGGAGGTCTCTCCAAGGATATCATTGGCTTTTTGGGACTAGACGTGGTCCTCTTACTTGGGGACTTCAATGCTAGGACCAAGAGTGAGCAGTCTAGATGTATGATTTTGAGGACCCTATCAGGTTGTAGGTGATAGACCAAGATGGCATAGGGCTACAGTGGATCTCACCGGACCATGTAGCCGTCATGGGAGATGCCTCCTAGAGCTTGGCTCACACCACAGCCTTGCTATCTATAATGGGATGGCATGATGGCCTGCATCAGGAGGGCTTACTAGTTTTCCGTACAAGAGGGGCACCAGCATAGTCGATTATCTTATAAGATCGTTGGAACTAGCCTCGCTGATACCCGACTTTACCATCCCACCATGCCCGCATGGTGCCAACCATAGCTACCTCGCCTTCACCCTCATCTGAACACGACTACCCTGGCACATGCATTGCCCACATCTTACACCACCTACCCTAGCATAGGCACCACCCATATCACGCTACACCCAGATCCATTTCACCCATGAGTGTAATCTTATCTATGTAAATCAACTCTACCATCGTCTCTTGGATCTAGACCCATGAGCACCCCTCACCATCTTCACCTCACAGCTCACAACGATCATCCGCGCGTTCGCCGTTGATGGTTTTCCACACACCCGCCGGTCCACCGCCAAAACCCACACAGGTACCATGTCTGAGAATTGTTGGTATGACGATGAACGCCGTATCACACGTCCACGCCTTTTGCGTGAGTAGCTAATGGCCAAATCCAGAAGCATGGAGCTGAACGGACTACCTTACTTGCCGCTGCAAGAAATGAGCACATTGTCTTAAACAACATGAGGACTTATACCAACTCTTCCTGAGTAGGAATTCTGACGAGGCTTGGTGTAGGATCCAGGAATGCTGCGTACCCACCCCCATCACAAACCCACACATCTGGCACTCATATGCACATGCATTATACCACAACCCCCCCACATCCACCACCTTCACAGGAGACATGGTGGTGAAGGCTATACGCAGGCTTTAGAACGGCCGATCACAAGATCATGAGGGGCTTATGGCTGAGCACCTCTCTTATGCAGGCGACACCCTCCTAGCCCATATGTTTAATAGGGCCCTCTCAGAGGGCTTTCCTCCCACCTGATCATCACTCATTATTGTGCCTATCCATAAGGCAGGAGACCCCATGGATCCTAATAACTACAGAACCATCATGCTCGGCCATATGTTGGCAAAGCTCTATGGATCTATACTTGAGTCTGAGCTTAGCGCACTGCCAAAGAGAGGGGGGGATACAGGGCACCAAGGCAGGTAGGGTTTAAGAGGACCTTCTCCATGCTGGGTCATATATTCATGCTTCGGGTTATTATCGACCAGGCCAAGACAGATGGCCTTTGACTATACTGTTGCTTCGTGAACTTTCGTAAAGCTTTTGATACAGTGCCTCGGGCCCGTTTGCTACATCACTTACAACATCTTGGGGTCCTGTCTGACATGATATGTGCTATCATTGCCTTATATGAGTCAGTTATTGGTAGGGTGAGATGCTCGGGAGGACTATTTGAGGAGGTCTTTAGCACCGTATGAGTGAAACAAGGATGTCCACTATCTCCGACTCTCTTTGGACTTTACGTAGATGAAATCTCAGACTTCATTGATAGAAGGCGGAGGAGATTTTCTAGGAGGTATTCTTGTTTCCATCCTTTTATATGCATATAATATTGTACTCATTGCAGATTTTGAGGAGGAGCTACATAAGCACATGGATACTTTACAGGATCTTTGCACATAGAGGGGGCTCTTAGTCAAACTTGGGAAAACCAAGGTTATGGTGTCCTATACCTCCTACCCAATTGCAAGCTGTAGAGAGATCACTTACATGGGTAGCAGGGTTGAGGTGGTGCACTCATATGTCTATCTCGGAGCTACCTTCACTAGTCCTCGCTTCTCTATGAGACAGGCAGCAGAGGATAGACTCACTAGAGGAAGCCTTATTGGAGAGTGTCAAATCCCCATCGGATCTCCTCGTGATCGCTCCTGGTACGAGACTCAAAACCTGCAAACAAACAAACAACAAGGGGGTGCAGGCCTGACTCACCTCCGAACCATGACAGCCGTGGGCAAGCCCACAGTCTTGGCTGTCCCCACCGAGCCATGAGCTGAGCTAACTAGGTTGACGTACCGACCAATCTCCTCCTCGCGACGTCCCATACCGCCACGAAGCTACCCTTGTGGGCCTCGAGATTGCTGCCGGCCTCGGCTGCGTAAAGCAGGTGCACGTTTGCACTAGATCCAAGCTCCAAGACCATAGAGCTCTCAGAAATCTCGCGAGACTCTATATGACTAATGACTAACCTTGGCCACCCTTTTATAGGCTCTTGGCCGGTCATCGGACGTCCACACTTGGGTGCCCGCCCGTTAGTCTTTCCCTAACTCAGCTCGCCAATCAGCCTGCCTAGCTCCAAGCTTCCTCAAACCTCGAAGCTAGTCTTGCATGCGTGTAGCACACAGTAGATACACACTGTGCACATGACAGAGAGGTAGTGTTTCAGGCGCATTTTCAGAGTTGAGGACGAAGGGTTGGCTTTTTGACACCCTAGTCATCGTGGCACTTATGCAGCTCCCTTCTTGGGCACGACATTTATCCTGGCAGATTGGCAGTGCATAGAGCATCCTCAGATCATGATGCTATCATGGATGATGCGCAACAAGCCATTTGTTCCCCACCAGATCATCCAGCAGAGATTGCTGCGGCTCCTCTATTGTTGGAGGCCCTGTTCCGGCAGAGATTGCTGCGGCTCCTCTGTTGTTGGAGGCCCTGTTCCAGACAGTCACTTATATACAGAGGGTGAGGGAGATGGATCCACTTCGACTCCCCTGACTTGCACTACAGTCATCATAGCAGATGGTGGCCGGAGGAGAGCATTCATCTTGGTATGGCCGAGTACTGAGTACTCACGTGGTTTCAGCACATGGATTACAAATGGACTGGCTCCCTCCATTTTAGTACGATCCAGATTCCCCATACATTAGGCTAACACATGAGGATGGGAACCAGGTGTTCCGATACGATCTATTGGGGCTATACACATGGATCACACCGGTAGGACCATTGCCTACCAAGATAGAGTACTAGAGAGATCATTTCCTGAGATTCACAGCAGATGGTTTCATACAGAGACCAAGTTATCTCGATGCCTTCATATCCCATGCTAGGAGGATAGCTCTTGGCCATTTTAGGGTATCATCCCATAGACTAAGGACAGAGACTGGTAGAGCTGAGTGGATACCCAGAGAGGGACAGGACATGTAGAGTGTGTCAGACAGGGGTTGAGTCGGAGGAGTACTATGTTTGTGAGTGCCAGTTTACTATGAGATCAGAGGCAGATTTCACAGTCTATTTAGAGAGGACTTTGGACTGCTATCTTGGATCATGGAGTACCTAGATCAGAGGTGTCACTCCTACTGGAGCTCAGCTGACACAGAGAGTCACTACCCAAAGATCCTTGCCCCCAACAGCCCTCCTCTCAGCTTACCATCCCCAGTTTTTAGGGAGGCACGAGAGCCCATCACATTGGATACGGGAGCCGATACCACAGTGCCCTCTTGCAGCAGGCCTATGAGAGTCACATCAGATTGGGCACGCACACTCCAGAGAGCTAGACGCCCTTGTCTTGTCGGACCCCGACCAGCTCATCAACCCTGGATTCAAGAGATCCTCGCCCGCCATCGAGCAATCTCATCCTCATAGTAGACTATCGACATCTCTAGCCTTCTTGTATCACCCATGATGGACATCCCAGATAGGCCTTTGCTTGACATACAGGGTTGATTGACTGTTTTTTTTTCAGCTCTTCCATATCCCATCACTTATTGTACCTTTCTTACTCTCACAGTGCCCTCTTGCAGCAGGCCTATGAGAGTCACATCAGATCGGGCACGCACACTCAGAGAACTAGACGCCCTCGTCTTGTCGGACCCCGACCAGCTCATCAACCCCGGATTCAGGAGATCCTCGCCCGCCATCGAGCAATCTCATCCTCATAGTAGACTCTCGACATCCTCATAGTAGACTATCGACATCCTCAGATCTTAGCTTTTAGTTTTCAGTTTTAGTTTACTGTTTTTTTCTCTTATTTTATCCATGACTAGATTTCATGGACACTATGTACACATCATTTTGGTTTCATAGACCCTTTGGGTCTTTTGAAGACATTAATATAACTTTCTTTCTTTCCACCACCTTTTTTTAAAATCACTACTTTATCTTATATTCGTGAATCCTCAAAGTGAGAGGCTCTCATTAAAGTGCATCTAAAAACAGTGGAAAAACACTTCATAGTTCTGCTGATCAATCTACTGTAGAGCTTAAAATTGTCATGCACCGCAGATGATCTAGGAATAAAACCTGAGTGGCGTACTCCCCATCTCCTAAAAAATGACTAGATGTGGAGGGAATACATGGCCACGCCAAGAGAAGTCCTCATCGGCCCAAGGTTCATGCTGATCAAAAGAAGGTGGTCCTCGCGTAAGTTCTTGTGCATATGCATGAAATGAAGGGCTACAACTCCTAGATCACCTCCCCAAAATAGAGCCCCTTACATCATCTAGTCTCACCAATGTGTCAAACAGCCAACTCTTCATGCTAGGTTCCTGAAAATGGGCGTGAAAGCATTGTTTCTCCAGGTGAGCCAGTGCAGCATATTCTCATGCTAAACGGGCATGGGCAGTTGGATGTATGGTGAAGATAGGACCGGTAAAGGTAATCCCTAGACAGACATATGAGGTAATCCCAATCTGTCGATAAAATCTGAGATCTCATCAATGTACAGCCCAAACAGTGTGGGAGAGGGTGGGAAGCCCTGTTTGACCCCAATGGTGCTACGAATCTCACCTGACATCATGCTGCCTGGAGCCCAAATTCTGCCCGTCACTGATTTATACGGTGCTCTTGTAGGTGAGAGAACAGCCAGGATCTCAGCGCCTTTTCCACAAAGTGATAAAAGACATGTTGTTTCCATGATCTCTCCTCCTCGATGGTAGTCCGTAATGTTAAATTGTGGTCTAGGATCGATAGTTCTTCTGAATCCTCCGTCTAATAGGCCTTTGTCAGTGCCCCTCTTGAGCCTTGAAGACTTCCCCGTAAATCTTGGTCAATGTGTGATCAATCATGATGACTCGGTAGTTATTGGGGTCCAAGGGGGATCCTGCGTTGTGTAGTCCAGGATGGAAGAAACCCCTCACAAAGAGCCATATTAAAGATGTGAGCCAAGGTCTTCCAACCATGGGCCAAATGTTGAGTGCAAAGGTCTTCAAAGTTCATGGTCCTCAGCTCTACCATTGTGTAGCTTTAATAGGGCTTTCGTGACATTAGGGGTAATAAAAAGGGTGGCGGATGTGGGGCATCAGATATGACATACGTCAAGTGAAGGCTGATTTGGATGTCAGAGGTTGCGGGCATGGATTTCCCATATAGAAGGGTCGGTGATGGATATGTCTGGCTTCTTCTCTTCATCAAAGATGCACCAAGCATGAGAGGCATTTGGTACGAGGCGGGTATGGTACGCACCTAGAAAGACTCGTATTTTTTAGAGAAGTTAGAGGAGTGTTAGAGGCGTCGTATATATATATATATATATATATATATATATATATATAGATAGTGATAGATATATAGATTAGTAGAGAGAGAGAGAGAGAGAGAGAGAGAGAGAGAGAGAGGGGGGGTGTGACCTGGGTGTGTACGAGAGAGGGGAAGAGTGTGTGAGAGAGAGTGTGTGTGGGAGAGGGGCTGCTTTGAGCAAGGTTTAAGCCTTGAGGAAGGGAGCGAGAGTGTGTGTGAGAGAGGGAGAGACTCGAGAGAGATTGTGTGTGAGTCTTGAGAGCTTTTAGAGGGGCCCTTATACTCCCCATCTAGAGACTCAAAGGGACGAAAACGGGCAAATCCCGAACTGTCAGAAACGAGCAGAATCCAGAAATGGTCAAAAATAAAATAAAATCAACTATGCCCAGACACCTCGAACAAAGCCTCGACTTGTATGCCTCGAACGCCTCTAATGGTTAGAGGTGCGCCTCGTAACAACTATGGCATCAAGCATCCGAGCTATCCACACTCAAGAGTAGCTGGTACAATTCCTCACATTTAGCCCAAAATGTGTGCTTCTTCTGGTGAGTGAGGTGGCAGAAAGATCTCTGCATTTCGCTGCAGAGATCCAGCCGCACTCGCATTCCTGTAGGAGGTGAAGTGGCATGGCTTTGCACTATTCATCACACCAACCATTCTGAGGCTGTGAGCCAACGGGCCGGTTGGCAGTGGAGCAAATAGTGAATGGAAAGCTGGCTCGTGCAATTTCATGAAGAAGAGAGTTAAGGTGTGAAGTGAGGGCGGGTAGAGGCACTGAGAACTAGATTTTGGCTATATGGCTGTCTAGATGAGTCTTGCATATGGGATCCAAGTCATGGTGAAATTGGATGCAGAAGGTAGGAAAGGGGGGATTGAAGGAGCAGGGGAGAAAATGAAAAATGTTAATTAAAAGGTTCTAGTGTCAGATTATGTGTGAATACCCTGTCCTCGAGTACTTGGTGGTGATTAAAGCAGCAATCACAATGGATTTCTTCTTTTGCGAAAGAAATGCATGAATGTCCACACATCCATCAAGGACAAAGAGGGAAGCATGCAGCTGGGCGTTCCAAAAAATAAGATACTCAAGTCTCTGGCACCTCCATGGAGCTTAAACTTGGACGCCTTGCCAACAATTATGAGATAGGTCAAGCAAGCAAGAATATCAGGCCTGCATCTTGCAAACTATGCCAAAAGACATGCTCTCAATCCTGTCTGTCTAGTGTAAGGTGGTTCTTGGTCATTTGAGGAGTTGATAATCAACATGTGATTTTGTGTTCAGGTCTCAACAACGAACCATTGTGAATTGCATGGCAATAAATGAAGAGAATGTTATGGTGTCAGGAGGTATGCATGGATCCATATACGTTGTTGCAAAACTCCGGTTTGGGATAGAAGATCTATAATTCTAGTAGGTGCTTCAGTTAAAAAAATTGAACCATTCTTCTATGGTATGCTGTCCTGCAGGTGACAATGGAAGCCTATGGTTTTGGGATTGGAAAAGTGGCCATAACTTCCAGCAGGCACAGACAATTGTTCAGCCTGGTAAAGTATTCCAACCTTATTTTATTTTCCAAATTTTTTTTGAAGAACATCTTGCACTATATAACCAAAGGTGGGAATGATGTCAAGTTTGCATGGCCCCGAACGGGCTGGATTGTCTACGCGTGCCAATTCTGAGTGTGCATTCATGTATGCAGGATCTCTTGACAGTGAAGCAGGGATATATGCTTCGTCCTATGATGTTACTGGGACTAGGCTTGTCACATGCGAGGCTGATAAGACAATCAAGATGTGGATGGAGGATGAAAGCGCCACCCCTGAAACACATCCAATACACTTCAAGCCTCCCAAAGAAATGCGGCGGTTTTAGAAGCAGGCACAACCACTGCAGAAGGACTGGGCATTATAATGAAGCTGCCATCTACCTCCGGTTTCGACATACAGCTAGAATGGGAGCTTCAGCAACAGGGAGTCTATTTGCCAGCCTTTAATTTCATTAGTATTCTGCAGATGGTTGATTTTGTACTAACGAAATATTCAGGCTGTCTGCCTGCAAATATGGGTCTAAGCTGTGTCAGCTAAGGTGCAATGCAGCATAGCTAAACACAGTCTGAAATGTGTTAATTACAAAAGCGCAAGTATTTCGAGTCCCTCAAATATTGGCAGTTTGAGGTGCTTTAGTGGAAGACACTCATTTTTACTATGTGCAAAGCTTAAAATGAAGCTGCTTCTGCATCAATTAGATTCTTTCTGGACAGTTATGGATGGCCAATGCCTAACGTATTTTCTTCTCATTACTTACCTCTTATTTCTCAGAAGATTGTTTGCTCAATCATCACTCATCTTCCACGATGTCCCAAGACCTTATAAACGTGTTTGGATCATCTTCTTCCATCACATCACTCTCTCACTACTTGCAAACCCATCATTCTTGAAAGTTTCCACAATGTCCCAAGACCTTATAAATGTGTTTGAATCATCTTCTTCCATCACATCACTACTGGCAAACCCATTATTCTTGAAAGTTTCCACAATGAAATCGACTCACATGATTGATTTTCCAGTGTAAGGTGTAGATCTTTTGTTCAACCATTTTGATACTTCTTCGATACACCAACAGGTGGGCAACTGGATAAGTTTACACTTGCAACCAATGGACTGTAGAGTTTCAAAAGATTCATACTTTCAAAATTGACCTGTTTAAAATTTGTCATCCAAGGCCTAACACCGAGGCATGATCACCAATAATTAAACACAAGAAAACAATGGTTTGGATATGGTGTAGATCCACAGGAGGATCAACATCTGTTAATATTTCTGAACTCAATGTTATGGAGATGCCCAACGTAACAATAGTAGAAAGAAGCTCAGTTCATCCCTCCTAAGTTGATACAAGTCAATCATTTCCAAAGCCGAGCATTAAATGGAACCTTTTTTTAAAACCACTCTTCCTGGTTTTTAAGTGAAGTTTTGTCACCCATCTGAACTCTCTTGGAAAAAGAGTACGAAGAAAAGTAAATTAAAGGAGAAAGAATCACATTGGAGGTTGGACAGAGAGAGAGTCTTTGCACTTTTCTTTCCACCCTTTCAGAAATTTGCAAATGGCAAAAGAGCCTTGTTACTTTATCTAATTTCACTTCCATTTCAAAATGCCAAAAGCATGACTTGAAGAACTTGATGGTAACATGTTAAAACCGCTTACATTACCCATGATTGAAACTTGCAAATAGTAAAAGGTCTAATTATTTTTGGATAAACACAACTCTTGCCGCTTGAAACACCTGTATTGGCTATTGGCCCATGGCAAAAGGCATTAAAGCCACTTGAATCATTTTGGCTTGTGCTTCTTGCACCCAATTAGTAGCTAGCTTTATGATTTCTTTTTTAGCTTTATTGCATTTGAGCATGACCAAGCTTGGCCTTGCTTAATTATTATATAATTTCTTGGATCTTGTGAATGCGCTAGAGTTGTTATGTTGTTCTTTCCTTGTTTCCACAATTGGCTCAATTCATAATATCTGGATTCTTCATTTTCTCATTTTCCTTTTTGATATCTTCTTGCCATCTTTGCATGAGGGGATACTGTCTTATCTGACCAAGCACATTAGAGTGTTAAGAGCCCTCGTGGAGGGTTATTCTATGCATAATCCCATCTTCTCCCATGGGATTTATTAGAACTAGCGATTGACTTATTATAAGAAAACACTTTAGCTTAGTGAACATTTACATGACGTCTTTCTTATGGCTTGTTCCCTTGCCTTTTCTTGTTATATATGTAACTTTCTTATGGCCTGTTCCCTTTTGTTATATATGCAACTTTTCGGTGGAATGAAAATGGGCTGAGAAATCTGTTAATTGCCCAAGGCTTCTATGATGGTTACACGAAGCTCTAATTCTCAAGAGGCCATTGAAGAAAACCAATAAAGGTAAAGCCGTGTCCAGCCCATTCTTCAGTAGTGGTTGGTGTTCAGTTCATTGCTCCAAGCCCAAGGCTACTACAAGGGTAACACTCTTTTTTTTTTTTTTTTGTGGAATTACTACAAGGGTAACACTCACAGTTGGCAACCAAAGAATGCCACATGTCCTCGTGAAAGATCAAAAGTAAAACCTCCTCCAACTCCAAGGAGTCAACGTTGTTAGGTGCCTAAACGTGTCCTTGAAGCTCAAAATTTTCATGAGAGCAACACTCAACTATGGCTTCCAAGGGCCACATATTGTATAAAACAAAGACCTTCTGTAACATTCATCTGCAGATCTGGCAAGTGATTGCTTATTCTATTGACTTTTCCCTCTTTTTTTTATATAGTCTTTAGACTTTCTATCCTTGTCATCTATCATTGCTGGAGTCCCACAAAAAATTATTGTTACTACATGATAAAACAAGCAATCGATGAATGTAATTCCCTACAACTTAACGTGTAAACTTGCTTCATACAAGAAGAAGCTAGAGATAATTCTTATATTTACACCAATTCAACTAAGAGTACCCCTCTAGGTAAAGAGGAGTAAAGATTGTTTTTTGGTCATCATTTTACTCATGATGACATGTTGCGCATAGGCTCTAATGCCGAGAACTTCAAGACTGAATTTCATGTATGAGATGACAAATTTGGGCTCGTTGCATTATTATTTGGGCATATAGTTTATACAGTGTGATGATGGTGTTGTGAAGTTACAGTCGAAGTATATACAAAGGATACATAGATGGTTTGTTCTTAAAGACTCTAAGCCTGTTGGTACACCATTAGAAATAGGTGCTAGGCTTAGTCTCCAAGATGGAAGTGAACTATTTGATACATCATTTTATGAGCAGCGTGTTGGATGCCTCATCTATATAATACGAGGCCACACATTCAGTTTGGGGTCTCCCAGTTGAGCAGGTTTATACACATTCTTGGAAGTGGTAGGCTGCCAAGTGAGTATTTCGATACTTACAGGACACTTAGTCCCTTGGCTTATTCTATGCTAGGGAAGGAGATATTTAACTGCATGCTTTCAATGATTCCGATTGGAATGGATGTTATGACATGTGACTGTCCACTAGTGGCTTTTGCTTTTATCTTGGTGATTTCTATATATTATGGCTTAGCAAGAAGTAGTCGATAGTGGCTACTTCAAGCTGTGAACACTCACCCTTTACAAGAATCTCCAAGTTCCAATTGCCATCAAGCATCCTTAAAGTTCCTCAATCACACAACTCATTGATCCAACCTACCCTTACTCTTTATAGAAATCCTTAAGTTAAAATTTACATTAAGCACATGGCATTCTTTCACTACATCGCATGGATGTTACATAATGACAAAAATGCATTAAGCATATACTATTCTTTCACTACATCACATAGATATTACATAATATCAATCAAAATGCATTAAGCATATACTATTCTTTCACTACATCACATAGATATTACATAATGACAATCAAAATGCATCCCACTGCAAAGGACTTCTATCATAATGTAGACACATTGCAAGCATATCAACCCTTAGCATATCTTTACCTAGTGGCATAAGGTGCAAAGGTTTCACCATAGTCAATTCCTTTCTCTTGTGCATAATCCTTTGTTTTGCAAGCATAGCTTTGTATCACTCAAGAGTGCCATCCACTCCATGTTTAAGCTTGTAAACCCATACCAGTGGTCTTCTTGCTAAGAGGCAAGTCTACCAAATCCCACGTATCATTTTTTAGTATCAAATCATACTCAGATTGCATAGCACTCATCCAATTTTCAGATTCCTTTGCTTCATCAAAGGAGACAGGTTCCTCTTCATCACATAAATTGGCAATAAGAGCATGACCTGCATTAACATGAGATGCATGATGAGAACCTACACGTATTCTACTAGGCAAAGGAGTGGCCAATTTGCTGTCACGTAGTGTTTACACCAACCATTTTGGCACTAATTTGTTCTCACGTAGTGTTTGCACCAGCCATTTTGGCATACTTTTTAACTTCACAATTTCCCTTCTTTCCTCATTACTTGCATCATCTGCATTTGCCTCATCAATAGACTAATTTGTGGGTTGAAAAACATGATGGTTTAGAACATGTGTGCGCTAATTTTCAGCATTCCTTGAACTACCCAAATGCTCTATATCAATGTGTCCTACATTGAATAATGGAAGGAGAGTGTTGAATATGTTCTGCAAATATACATTTTGCAGTTTTTTACATGAAAGTAAGGGTTGAATTGCATCTTCCCCAAATACAACATCTCTACTCACAAGAATGTGCTTGGTAGCAGATAGAGACAGTAACCCTTACTTTCTGAGCTATATTCCACAAAAATACATTTAACTGCCTTATCAAGAAGCTTGTTGCTGCGAAGTTGCTCAGGCATAAGTGCATAAGCAAGACAACTAGAAATGTGTAAGTGAGCCACAGAGGACTTTCTGCCATTCTAAGCTTCAAAAGGCGTAATTGTATGCAAAGCCTTTGTAGGACACCTGTTCAAAACATATGTTGCACACATGACTACTTCTAGCCAAAAACCATAAGGTAACTCCTAACTTTTGACCATCCAACGTGCCATCTCCATGAGAGACCTATTTTTACATTCAGCTACACCATTTTACTGAGGCGGCATACAGGGCATAGTACATTCGTGTTTTATCCCATGATCAACCATGTATGCATGAAACTCAGACATATACTCCCCTCCTCAATCAGTACCCAGGGTACCAATCTTATATCATGCAGAAGCATTTTGAACCATAGCAACAAAGTGCCTAAAGCACATAAAAACCTCTGATTTTTGTTTCAAAGGATATACCTCGGTATGTTTGGAATAATCATCAACGAATGTAACAAAATAGAGGTAGCTCCTAATAGATGGTGTTCTCATAGATCCACAAACATCGTTGTGTATAAGTTGCAATTTTTGGACAACTCTTACTAAACCATCTTTGGGAAATGATGCCCATTGCATTGAATACATGTAGCCCTCACATGTTTGATAGGGGCTCCAAGATGTGCCAGGTCAGACACCATGTCATGTTTATGTGAATGCAGCAAACTGCCAAAGTTCAAGTGACCAAAGCGTACATGCCATAGCTAAGCATCACCCATTGCCTTTGTGGCAAAAACTGTACATATAACATGCCTTTGTCTTTCATATGCATCTAACTTTTTAAGGGCATGAGACAAAGTACCTAAAGCAACAATTGTCTTACCATCATTGCGATCATGAACAATACATCTGTCATCCTCAAACTGAACCACTAAGCCAGCCTTAGTAATGGCAGAGACAGATAACAAGTTCTTCTTGATCCCTAGTATATATAATACATCTGAAAGCGTGATTATTCCACCATTTGCAGTAGTGAGAAAAATTTTACCAACTTCTTTTACAAGATATGAGGAGTTGTTTGCACATGTTACAGTGTGTCCCTATGGAGCAGATTCAAGTGATGAGAACAAACTGTGATGAGAAGTAATGCCTTCACTAGCACCACTATCAAAATACCAGACATGCACATCTAACAGCCATGCATACATCCTTATGCAAAGGTCATAACTGCATTGCACAATGAAAGCCCAATCATCATGTGCAAAGTTTGTAGATTCTTTGTTTCTTGCATTGGATGTTCATACATCAGCTACTACAGCCATACCCGAGTCTTTCTTTTTCTCCTTCTCCAGGCATTTCCTGCATTCATTAATGTAGTGAGTACGTTTCCTACAATAGTTGCATTTACCCTTTTTCTTTGGCTTGTCACCTTCCTTGTTTGCAGGCTTGCCCGATAACTCGATTTCGACTTGTAACTACTGTGAGGAAAGGATGCACATTTGTCTCTTTGTTATTGGCAGCAAAATCTTGATCTCATGTATGCATGACAAATTTGTTTTGCCTTGATTGCTCTTCTTGCAAGAGCATAGAAACCAACTCGTCAAACTTCAAGGCATTTGGATTGCCTTTCATCATGAGTCTGATTGGGTAGAAGCAAAACCTTGATATGAGTCTGGCAACGCATTCAAGGCACCAATGAACTATCAGGATATATTTCATCAACACTGGCAAACTTCTTCTTAAAATCCTTGATTTTTGTAAGGAAACTGTCCATGGAGTCTCCCTCATCCATATGCTCTGACTCTAATTGCTTGCATGTATAAGCAACATGTGCTTCGTTATGTGCCTGGTACAATGACGCAAGTGCATCCCAAGCATGTTAGCAGTTCTACATGACCTAATGTGAGGAATGATACTCCTCTTAACTCACAAAGCAAGCAATGCATATGCTTGCACATCTCTTCTATCCCACTTTGTTTGTTCCTATGTAGGAGGTATGCTATGATGTGGTAATGCACCATGTGAAACTGAGTCCGTGTCTACAGATATGCCTTCTACATCATGTTCATCAAAGGAACCAGGATGTTTCTCAATACCAACCACAGCATTCCATAGCCCTTTGGCTACCAATACATGCCACATCATATAGGACCATAATGGGTAGTTGTTCTTGTCAAGCTTATCCTCATCATCAGTAGAGATAACATCCGAAATACATCTCTGTCTGCCATTTTCGTAAGATGCAGAGATCGATGTCGCTGAAGTGAAGCCCATAGATGTTTTCTTGTGTATTTGCACACCCATCTATAGTAGATCTAACAAAAATACTCTAGAATCTGATGAAGAACAGTGCAAATCCGGTCCTCGAAGATGTTTGTAAAAAATCAAAAACCGTGCGAACGGCCCCAAAAATACACTCAGAATGAGAATCTAACAAAAAAATTACAATACAAAGTACTACACACTTTACGGTCCTCTTTCTTCTCCCAAAAGGGCTCCCTGATCCGATTTAGAAGACAGGCGACTCTGGGTGAGGGGTAGGCAACAGCACAGGGGCAAGGAGCATATGATCTGATACCAAATGTTGGAAATAGGGTTGCAGGAATGCACACACACACACATAGTGGAGAAACTCAAGAGAAGAGCAGATGATAGATAGATAATGAATGTGTGCTGTACTAAGATAATAAGTATACCCCAAGATGGGTGTATCCTAATATGGGGGAAAAAACCTCATGAAGAGGGTGTCGGTGTCTAATCAGGACCTGGCACTTACGTGGTTCTAGACCACCTAGTCGGTTGCGGAGGAGACGTGACTAATGCAGCTACGCCTGATGCAATAAGCCAATGCAAGAATGTTGAGCTATCATCTACCTAAGTGCAGGGAGATTGAGCATGAATGCAAGCAAGCTAGTTCCTATGGCTATCAAGATTCTAGACAAACTATCACATCCAAATAGGAATGACTTAACACAAGATTGAACACAACATAGATAGAGATGAATAGATAGAAAGCAACAGTGAGGAGACATGGTCATATCCATTCTTGAATATCACAATATAATTCCTTAGTAGAACTCTGCCCATGAACTACTCTCTCAAATCTGCTGTGTCCCTATTTGGTATTGTTCCTCCCTCAAAGTTTGAGTAGACTCAACATGTACCATGCTATCTAGACAGTAATGCCCCCACTTCTACAGTCTCAGCCGGGTCGACTAGATCCACACTCACTCATCTATCCTCTTATGCGACTAATATCCCCTTTTCCATTACAACCACGGGTACTGCCCATTCATTAAGAAGCTATTACAAGTTTGTTACAAAACAAGAAGACCCAGTTTGTTGCACAACGGTCAGTCTAGCACCAATCTGGGCAGTGGCCAAATAGGTTGGTTGGCTGCTAACACCTGGAGATCACGATGGACGCTGTGCAACACAGCAACAAAGCCCACAGTTGCAGTTTGTTCTTGAATTGCAGCTTGGTCCGGAACCTCTTGTCCAAATTCCTTACGGCCTGTTCTAGTCGCCTTCTTCTGGTAACTCCTCCGTCGATGCTCCCTAAGATGAACTCGATAGGGTGACTCGGGGCATACCGCGGCTCGTAAAGCGCTCTTCCTACTGCTTACCCAGGCATGCCCAATGCCAGTCTTTTCATCAGCCTTCTAGAACTGCACTTTTATGGGCCGTGCATCCAGATGCCTTGCCCTTGTCCTATGCATTACTTCGACTGTCATTCCTGTGAAGGCTTGGGGCTCTATCTACTCGGGGGTGATGAAGTCTTCTTCAAACACTGTTTGTTCTAATTCCTTGGGCCTTCTCTTCCCACCCTGGCCCCATTTCCACCCATAAGGTGGTGTTCCTGTAGGTTCAGGCTTTGGTTTCTGCCTTTGCCTGTCTGTTGGTTGACTCCATTGGCGAGGGGATTTAGTAGGGTCGCTCTTTGAATGAGCTGTTGCCTCCTCACTTGGATCCGTGAGTCATAAGAGATAGTTGCTTCGGCGTACTGCTTTGGATCTAGGGGATGGGCTTCGTCCTTGTCATGATGCACCCACTTCTTGAGAGCTTCCTTGTCCATGCTTATCGGACTTCGACCCTTCCAACTGGTTCATGAATTTTACAATCTCCTCCCAGTTGTGGAAGGCTTGAGGGCGCCTACCTTGTGGAAGGCCTGAGGGCGCCTACCTTGTGGGCTGTCTAGATTAAGGTATGCATACAATTTAGAGTAGTACCCTTCCAAACACCCACGTTCTGTTGTCCCAGCTCTTGCTAGACCCTTTTCTTTAACTCTTCCTTAGCCCTCTTTTCCCTTTTGGCCCAGCCCTCAAAATCTTTGATCATTTTATCCTTGGCCTTGATTTCCTCGGCATGCCCTCTCCTCATCGCATCCATGTGCTCCTGCCTCTTCCTCTCCTCTTCTGTGTGCATCCTCCTCATAGTGTCAAGTTGTTCTTGTCTCTTCCAGAGGCAGCATGGGTTGTTGTTGTCAGGGCTACATTGAGCTTGTTGATGGTCATTTTTCTTCCTTTTTGTCTTGTACTCCTGTCAGGGGTTGTAGCCTCCATCTCCTTCTTGAGGGTCTTTATGGTTAACCCATCCTGTCTCTATTGCTCCTTAAACTCCTCCACTGGCGGTTCCAATTCTTCAATTTGGGCCTTGAGAGCAGATTCATGATTCTCCTGCTCTTCTAGCTTCTTTGTTGCAGCCCATAGATGCTCCTTTAGCTCATTGTCACTCATGGATTAGGTCCATTGATGACGCCTTGTATATTACAAGATCCCTCCCCTTCCCGTCCGTTGGTGCGGCTACCTTCTTCCCGTCTCCTATCAAGAGTGTGAACTTGTGTTTCTAGACCTCCACCTTGTCTTTTAGCTTCTCAATCTCCTTCTGGCTATGTTTCCTTGCTGGCACTTCCCCCACTGGCTCCCGCCTCCTTGCTTTCTCTGTTGGGTGTGGTGTAACTTTTTCCAGAGTTCTTGTTGGTTCCGGGCCTATTAACTGGGCTAGGTTTGATTGTCTAGAGCCTCCTTCCAGATTGTCATCTTGTGAGTGGTAGGGGATCATCTGTCTATAGGAAGGTGTCGGTGCTTGCATTACTACTCACAACTTCTCTAAATAATCCCCCCCACACCTCCTTTAGATCTTTGATGGCCTACCCTTCCCACTGCTCCATCTTTTTAGCTTCGAGCTCACATGCCTCTGAAAATTCATCATCCATGACAGAGCCAACCTGGCTTCCACCTTGACCAGATCAACTTTATCCCTATCCACCTTGGCCTATACTTCTTTGATGATTTTGATATGCTCTACTCTTATTAAGGTGACCTGGCCTTCTGTTTGCAGCCCGCCGACTCTCCTGGTCCCTCCTTGCCATGGCCTCCTTCATCCTTTCCATTTCCTCCCTAAACTTCTTGTTGGTCTTTTGGAGGTCCCTAATTTAAAGTCTAGATCGCCTCTTGCAGCTGCATGACATCCTGCTCCCTCCTTGTTGCCATGGCCTCCTTCATCCTTTCCATTTCCTTCCTAAACTTCTTGTTGGCCTTTTGGAGGTCCCTGATTTAGAGTTGCATCTCTCCTACGCAGTATACCTTCATTCTCCTCCTGTGTAGCTCTTCTTATAGGGGTTCCTGTTGACTTTTCACAATTTGGATGATGGCACCCTTTTTCATTACTGTAGCCTGTAGTTTTGTCATCTCTCTCAAGCCATCCATTATGCATCTCTGCACCCAGTATGTGTCTATGTTTTTCGCAAAGCTCACAACACTGATAGCAAGGATATTAGGCTGCACTTGTTCCTGTTGTAGGCTTGTGCTTGTTGGTGCTTCCTGTTGTGTTGATGTTCCAGTTGGTGCATCAAGATAGACTTGTTCCTTGCACCCAGTATGTGTCTATGTTTTTCGCAAAGCTCACAACACTGATAACAAGGATATTAGGCTGCACTTGTTCCTATTGTAGGCTTGTGCTTGTTGGTGCTTCCTGTTGTGTTGATGTTCCAGCTGGTGCATCAAGATAGACTTGCCAACGTCAGCCTCCTTGAGCCGCTTTTTGTTTTAGCTGCCTTGCTGCTCCCATCCTTGGTCGTCTTTCCCTTTTTGCTGGACTTCTTTTCTCCAAACTCCGAGATTCTCTTATTTCTCGTGGCGGCAGCCTGCTCATTTCTTTGTCCGGAAGCTTGTTGTTATGGCTCACTCTAACCCTCATTGGAACACATCCAACAAGAGATTACCTGGTGAACTACAATTGTCATGAGGATCTTTCCAATGGCCAAGCTCGTAATCCTTGAGGTCTCCAAGCTCTACAACACCTTGAGAAAAGCAATTCCACTGTGCCTCTTGTGAGCGTTGTCACACTGCCGCGTTGCACTACGGGTACTCGTCCCCCCTCACACCTCACATCACTCACACACACTCACTAGCATGCATTAGATAGAGAGATTAGCAAGAGCAAGACTCTATTGCGTAATGGGAGAGTATATTGTATTATGAGAGATATTCACTTATATACATGGCCATAAGTGTTCACACTCACTTAAACTATGGTCGGTCCGGCACTTTAGGCTCATAAGAGGCCTAATGCTATTACAATGACTACTCTCATAATATATCCATGAAGTACATCACTTGGGACTTCATCCTAACTTGCTACCACACGCTCTTGAAGCGGGAATTACCATAAATACTCTGTCACACCATTACAGGCGCCCTTCCAAGTTATATATTTGGACACCATTGCTTCATATCTTGAATGTATGACCTTTTGGTGTATCTACCTTGACTCCTTGATATAAGATAATGGTAGTAGCTCTTGTTAACCCTAGGAATGGGTTAACACTTGTCCCTGGGACTTCTTAGCTTCTTCCTCTCTAGGCTTTGTCTCTTCTTTTTGGTTTGCCACTTCTTTTTGGCCCTCTGCCTTTCCGGCTCCTGATTGTGCATTGAACAGAGTAGTCAAGTGAGGGCCAATATTTTTTCTGGTGTTAAGGTGGTTGATCTTGCCAATCTGATCATTTAGATTATTGCATAACACTTTAGCCCATGCCACTTTGGTTCTTGCCTCTGCCGCTTTCACCATTCTGTAAACTTTTCTTGACATGCAGTATGGCTTGTGGGTGAGATTTATCATCTCCACCATGAAGTGCATTTTCTTCTATCAGTCCTCATCTACAGTGCCTATTATCTTAAATTCCTTAGCCTTCCACTCCAGTGGGGCAAACTCCTTGATCAGGTCATCATGCTCGCCTGGCTTGACCTCAACCTCCCCCTCAGCCAACAATTTAAATACTTTAGCCACATAGAAGGGGTTAAATATCCTTCTCTCACCTCATGGGAGCATTAATATGTTGGATTTCTGTAACTATTCCAGCTGCTCCGCTGCCTTAATGTTTTGTTGGAGCTCCTCCTAGGGCAGCTCCACACTCTTTCGACCCCATCTTCTCTAGCCATTGTGGGCATTGTTGAAATGAGTGATGGTAGAGTGCCAAGTCACCTAGCCAAGTTATCCCACATGAGCTATCATAGCTTTGTTGTACTCTCCTCATATAAAAGGAGGACATTGCAACAAGCATTAGAATAAAAGCACGTCTTAAGTCTTTTTATGAGTACAAGTTTCCATCTTGTAACCTAATTAAACTTGAGTCTAAACTTAATTAGCACACACTCATCACCATGAGTATTGTTCATTTTTATCCACCTTAGATTAGTGTTGTCATTAGTGTAAGATTAGATTAGGATTAGGATCTAATTAAATAGTTTATTATCATTGGGGAGCTTGATCCATGAATTTCAACATGGTATTACAAAGCTTGGTTTAAGTTCTCCATTAGCTTAGCCTTAGCTCTCACACTAGTCTAATTACTTCACTAATCACCTAATTATTCACTAAGCTTAAGCTTATCCTTCTCTTCTACTTGTGGTCCAAACTTGCTCAAGCTTGTGCTCCTCAATCTCTTCATCTTTGGCCAAGTCTTTCAAGAGGCATCTCACACAAGCCTAGGCAAACCCACAGCTCAAGCCATTCACTCCAATTCATCTCCTATAGCCCGAAAACGGTGCTAAAATGTCGACTGGATTTTGTGCTCATTTCTCCACACGAGTGCTAACAATTAGCCCAATCCACTTTAGGGCTAGCTTAGCAATGGTGCAAGGACTCTACAAATGAATTCTTGGCCCGTTTCATCCACGGACGTTACCACAACAAGCAGAAACGTGGTCGCGCTCTGGGCGTATTTGGGTTAATTTATGAATTTTTGAGCTAGTGCTTTGCACAATTCACTTCTCCTCATCTAGTGCAAGAAGTCTATACAAAAAACCCTCTCAATGTTGCATTGTACAAGCCCAATTTTGGCCACCAAAATTTAGTGCTATGCAACAGAAATTGGGCTGATTAAAGTCCAAAATTAGAAAATTGGTTGTAAACTCAGTGTGGGAAGTTCTCTTTTACATAAAAAATCATTGCAATCTCTTGCATTAATAAAATTGAAGAGATTTTTTTTATCATCCTTGTATTGGGACTAGACACTGGCCGTGAATCATTTTCACGTGCAAAGACCATCCTGACCTTCACACTACAAATTTGTATGAGATTAAACACTGCTAATAACAAAGCAAAATAAAATCTTGTTAGTAAGACCTTCTCAGTATGGAGCGTGTTGAAGTTGTTTCAAGATTTAATGTGATGGTTTTTTCACATGGCAAAGCAAGACCATGTACTTGCTTATGCGTAAGGGGCTTTGGCACCTTATTGAGGATGAAGAAGTAGAGGTTAAGCCACTTCAAAAACAACAAAGCATTGGGCCTCATCACTCAAAATCTTGATGATGATGTGATTAGTTACATTGCTGGCATCAAGGATGCCAAGATGGCATGGCAGGAACTCAACAAGATTTTCGGCACCGACTCAAAGAGCTCAAAGATCAACCTTCTCATGCAGTTTTACAAGCTCGACAAGAAGGAGACCGAGACCATGGCACAACACATCAGTAAATTCAAAGGTATCAAACAACAACTTAGTGCATTAAAGAAAGTTATTGTGAGGAAGATGAATCTATTACTATATTGCTAAAAAGTGTTGACAAAGAACCTTATGAATCAATTGCTTCTACACTTAAAAATGTGCCCAACACTAAACTTCAAGATGTAGAATCATCTCTACTTGAATAAGAATCCAAATTCAAAGATAAAGAATCATTCAAATCACATTCAAGTGAGCAAGCATTGTATACAAATGGTGGGAGATTTCAAAGGACAAATCAATCAACATCTCAACTTCCAAGATGCTATCATTGTGGAAAACTTGGTCATACCAAGAATGAATGTTGCAATAAATATAAACCAAAGCTTGTTTGTGACTATTTGGAAAAATTGGTTACCTAGAAGAAGATTGTTAATCAAAAAAAGAAGCAGGCAAACTACATCAAGGCCAAAGCTGTCCTAGTTGAAGACGTGCTCTTCTAGAGAAAGAACCATTGTACTTTTCACTCCTCTTGTCTCTACAAAAAGTGTGATGTAATCAGTCTTTGAGGCCATATGATGCACTCAAGCTGAAATTCATAGCTAAAGTAGCTATAATTCCAAAGTAGCATAAGGCTAAAGCAACCTAGCACAAGGGGAGAGAGAGGAAGAGTGAAAGCCTAAAAATTGTATCCAATCTAGCATTAAGGGGGGGTGTTGAAATGAGTGATGCTAGAGTGCCAAGCTATCATAGCTTTGTTGTACTCTCCTCATATAAAAGGAGGACATTTCAAGCATTGGAATAAAAGCATAACATCTCAAGTCTTTTTATGAGTACAAGTTTCCATCTTCTAACCTAACTGAACTTGAGTCTAAACTTAATTAGCACACACTCATCACTATGAGTATTGTTCATTTTTATCCACCTTAGAGTAGTGTTGTCATTAGTGTAGGATTAGGATCTAATTAGATAGTTGATTGTCATTAGGGAGCTTGATCCATGAATTTCAATAGGCATGCTTGTCTGCCTCCTTGTATAGGGTGGGTGAGAGGAAGTTAAATTCCACCATCTTCTCGGCATTGGCGGTTGCACTGGGGTTGAGACATTGTAGGTGAGGGTGGAAGCAAAGTTTAGAGAGAGTGTAGCTTAGAGCACAGGTTAGCAAGAACTTTTCACACTATGAATTTCACATTAGGCTTTTGACGGAGAGGTAGCCACCAGCCGTTGTGGTGGTGCACGCCTTCCCTGCCCATAGTTGCTCAACATCTCCATGATTTTCCCAAATTGCTTTCACAATATGGCCATGGCCTTTTGCGAGGTCATTAATGGCTGGGCCAAGAATAGGCAATGGTGACACGACACGTGTCCCTTTCCATTCATGCACCCTTTTTCAGGGTGTGGCAACTTTGATTTTCCTGCCATCTCCACACTGTTGCCAGTTGGCTCCTCTATTTTTGTGAATACTAAAAAAATCATATTTACATATGTGCATCCTAATTTTGGATTTTATTTTCTTCTATTTTCGTTTACTCGAGCTTGTTGGACAGTCTCCAGATCCAGGTTCTCCAAATCTGGATCTAGACACACTTTTCCTTTAAGACATACTTGTCTTGCTAGTTCTGGCATTTTTCCATAATAAGGCTTTAGCCTATACCCATTCACCAGTTTCCTTAAACTTTGTCCATGCCAGCTCAAATGTTCATGTTCCCATTTTCCTGACAATTCTGAATAGGCCAGTCCTCTGATGCTTCTAGAGAGAGAGCCTTTTTGCTACAGCTATCCCGAGGCTTTATGTTAGGAACTCCATGGGCACCACTGCCTCCAATCCATACACCATGTTGAAAGGTGTAAGTCATGTTGCATACTTATACGCTGTCTAGAATGCCCATAATGTTGAGTGCAGCTTTCTGTCCCAATTGGTCCTATTCTCATTCAATGTCTTGATCAGTTTCCCCTTTAGGATTTTATTTGAGGATTCCGCTTGCCCATTTGCTTGTGGGTAGTAGACTGTTGAATTTTTATGTATTATGATGTGCTGCTCTATCAGTTTCCTGATCACTTCATTAAGGAAATGGGTCCCTTGGTCACATCGACTATCTCAATTGGGAATCCAAATCTTGTCATTATGGTTTCATAAAGAAACTTTGCTACTACTGATAATGCCTTAGAGTCTTTCAAGGCCTTGGCCTCTACCCATTTGGTGTAGTAATCTGTGGGGCCACCAAGATGTATTTGTTTCCTATTCTTTAAATTGTTGGCTTGAATGGGCCCACAAAATCCAGACCCCATTTCTAGAACGGCTCTAGGGGCAACATTGGGGTATGCGACATTCTATTTGCATCATTTGGTTGCCCCAGTCTCTAGCACATATCGCATTCCTTTGCAAACTTGTGTGCATCTTTTAATGCAGTTGGCCACCACAAACCTGCTTGAACACCTTCCGCCCCCTAACTTCTTCGAAAAAGTACCCACCGCTTATCTCTTGGTGCTCTTTTGCCCGAGCACAGCCTCTTGCTCATGTTCGGGGATGCATCTTCACAATATATGATCGATGTCCATCTTGTAGAGCTATCCAGCCACCACCACCATGAATGACTTGCTCTCTGAAAATTCAGCTTCTTTCTCTGATCTCTGGACATGTACTCCGAAAAGGACAAGTTAGACATGAACTGCAACATTTTGTCATACCAGCTGGGTTTTTCTTCTTCTATGAGGAAGTGCTGTGCATTCGAGAAATCATCTTCCACCACCTTCGGTTCTTCTCCTAAGTCCAGTCATCTTGACAAGAAGTCTGCTACTGTGTGCTTGTTCCCGTTTGTGTGCCTTATGTTTAACTCAAACTCCTATATAACAAAAGCATCCATCTGGCCCATTTTCTTCCTAGGTCTGGTTTGTTTATTAGGTATAAGAAGAGAGCTTTGTGATCTACATGAAATCCAAACACTTTTCCCAATAGATAGTGTCTGAACTTCTTAATGGAGTAGATCATTCCAAGTGACTTCTTTTATGTAGTGGAGTAATTCTTCTCTGGCCTAGACAACCTCTTGCTTGTAAAATAAGCTAGTCCATACCAGCCCTCTTGTGCTTCTTGCATCAGAGCACTACCAATGGCAACATCAGAGGCATCAACAAACACATGAAATACCAGGTCATAGTTTGGCTGCTAGAGAATGGGTGCTGCGGACTGTATTCTCTTGAGCATCCATAATGCTTCCTTGATAGGATCCAGACCAGACATATTCTGTCTTTCACCGTCATATTGTATAGGGGCACCGCCACATTCACCTAGGAACCTCATGAATTTGCTATGCCACTTGATTAGCCCCAAGAATCTTGCAAGTTCTTTGGCATTCTTGGGTGGCTGCAGTTTTACAATGATTGCAACCTTGGTTGGATCCACATCTAGCCCTTCTGCATCCACTATATGCCCTAAGAGGGATCCACTTGTTATAGCAAAGGCACATTGGCTAGATTTAGGCTAAATCTGGCCTTCCTGCACTTTTCCACGCACATTCTGAGGTGTGTTATGTGGTCTTGTTTCTTTTCAAACACACTAAAATCTTCCACAACACCCTCATGAAGGTGGAAAAATATTCATAGAATATTTCCTGAACCATCCTTTGCAATGTAGCAGGAGCATTTTTCAGCCCGAACGTCATTACATTGGAGGCAAATGCCCCCCATTCTGTCACACAAAGGTTGTTTTCTCTTTACCTTCTAAGGCCATTCGTACATGGTTATACCCATACTGAACCCATCTAGAAAGGAGTATGTCTCGTGCCCGGCTATCGCATCTAGCAAGGAATCTATGAATGGTAGTGGAAATGGATCCGATATGGTGGATGCGTTTAGCTTCCCATTTTTCTTTGGGATGATGGCTACTGGTGAAAGCCAGTCTGCCCTGTCCACAGGATCTGTCCACAGGATAGATGAACCCAACTCTCAGCAACTTGTTAATTTCGTCCTTCACTTGTTTTACATAGTTGGGATTTATTTTGTATCTGCTCTGTTGGATAGGTATTTCATTCTCTTTCAAGTTGATCTTGTGCTGGTGTTACCATTTTTTTTGTTGGGTCATTGTACATTAAATTCTATGTTTCTACTTATCAAGGGTGGCTATTTATACATATGTACATATTTATTCGTGTTCCTTATGCACATCATGGGGGAATACTGAAAGGTCTTGCAAGGAAATCAAGAACAAAGGTGGGAACCGTACCTTAAGCTTTGATTTATTATTATTATGGGGTGAATGGTAAAGAGATACTTTCAATAAAAGTAGCATTATTGGTAAGGAGAGAGGTGCATGCATCTTTGGTGTGAATGGAGTGTAAAGGGGATGAGGACATAGTCTTATAGTGTGGGACTACATTGACCAAGCATTAAAGTGCTAAGTCCATATACCACATGTATACTCATATGGCCCTCTCTAGTCCACCAATTGCTTGATTGCCATTCATAATAAATAAGCAACTCATCATCACGAAGTCCGGCGAGCCACTCTTTGCATGGGCAACCCCCGAGACGAAGAGTAGCAAATTGGGTGGAGCCAAGCAAAAGGCCATGGAGTATCTATCGAAGTTTGGCGCGCAGTGGGAGACAACGGGCCGGTTGAAGTTGATGGGAAGTTGGTGATGTACTTCAAGGAGCCTCAACATACAGTTGCATATATGGTTGAATTCCTTAGAAGGATTCCATCCTAGTTTACTCCTTCACCATAACCACCATGAGGATACCTAGGTCCAAGGTCAAATTTTTTCCTCACATAAAAGTGGCGATCCTGCTAGGGAAGGCTCTAGACTAGGAAGGGGTCTCTTAATATCATTGGCACTATGGGAGATTTTCCTGTATTTAGTGGGGCTGACAAGGAGGATGTGAAGGAATTCTTACTAAAGTTCCGCTGGGCATGTTTCTTGATTAATCGGAGGCAATCTGCAGAGATGTTGGAAGCATTACCTATGTTCCTAGAGGGTAGAGCATAATTGTTTTTCCAAGGGCTTGAGGATGAAGTTGCACAAGATTGGGGGAGGGTAACACATGCATTAGAGGCTAAGTTTGTTTGTGAAGAATCACCAGATGCCGTATTATGGAAGGAACTTCAAGACTTGGGGACGAGGGAGGGAGAAACTATGCAACAATTTGAGTCCAAGTTTAGTGGAATTTGGCAGCGTTGGGAGGGGGCAGTTGCATTTGCCCTAGCTAGGGCTGGGCGGGGGGGAGAGTAGCCCCTGTAGCAACCCCTTCACCAGAGAAAGATTTCATTAAGATGGACCAGTTTGTGACCTCCTTAGACCCTCTTCTAAGGGCTAAAGTTCAAAGTTAGGCACCTAGGGATTATCACGAGGTAGTAAGGATTGCAGTGGAGAAAGAGAGGAAGTTAATCTTAACCACAAGCTCTATGGAAGGTCCTCCACTAACGGGAACCATGTCAAGGGCCAATGATCAGGTGACTAGTGTGGAGAGGAACATGGAAAAGCTCATAAATGAGTTTGCAAAACTTAGGGTGCAATTGTTGCAAGTTCCAAGGGCAAAGGCCTCCCTTGTTACCTAGGCCCAGGGGAGAAATTGTCTGTTACCATTGCAATGAGCGAGGACACTTGATGAGGACAAATTGCCCACTTCTCAGAAGACCATTGGGACCAAGGGTTGAAGGGGTAATTCCACCAAGTGTAACACCGCCAGGAGAGGGTTTCAGGGATCCACCAATCCATGTGATTGGTATTGAAGAGGGGAGTCAAGAAGAAGAAGCAGCAGATGTGTTGGTGGGTAAGAGGGTAAGAACTAGTGAGACACATGAGGATGGTGAGAGTATTAAGAAGAAGAAAAAGAAATAGAGTTCAAGAAGGAAGATTGGTTTAGGGGATTTCCAGCTGGGAGAGGGGGTCTCTGATTATGATTTAGTTAAGGATGTCCAAAGTTTCAAGCCTAGTATCACCTTGCCTCAATTGATTGCCATGTGTCCATCACTTCAAAGACAGTGGACTAAGGCCGTCAGGACTACCAAATCATCTCATCATTGCAAAACAAAGGGGTCAAGTGAAGTACACAATGTAGACATTGGGTTATCAGATGATGTGCCTATAGTTGATGCATTGGTAAAAGGAATCTCTATCAAGAGAGTTTACATGGATGGGGGGGCAGCGGTAAATGTCATGAGCCATGCTACTATGGAGAGTCTAGGGCTTGAATACACTGATCCATCATCATTGAGGATTAAACTTGCTGACAATTCTCGTGTGAAAGCAATTGGTTCAATTAAAAGTCTTGCTATTAATGTGCTTGGTATTGAGGTTTAAGCATGCTGTCATTCCTACTAAGATAAACTTTCATATCCAATCATTCTTGGACGGCCATGGTGGCTGCTTCTGCGGGAGGTCAAAGCCACCCAAAAGTGGGAAACATGAGAAATCATCTTCAACAAGGGAAAGAAGAAGGTGAGATAAGACCCTAGAACAGGTCGTAGCGCAGAACTCTCCACCATAATGTGTCTTCAAGCGAGTCTTCCTTGGCATCTAGTGAGTCATATGACTCTTCATCAACGTCAGAGACTTATTCAAAGCAAAGTTCTGTGATGAGGTAGCCAATGTCACTTCAGCTGAGCTATTTTGGCATCTCTCTTGACTCTTAAATGAATACAAAATCATGTGATGTTGTTTCTTCAAATCAAGAGTGTAATGCCAAGATGTTAGCCCCATCTCTCACCACTTTGGAAGAAAGGGTGGAATATTTGAATATGCTTGATGAGTTTCCAGGATTATTTGTTTCTTCATATGCGGAGCTCAAAGGTGTCACTGCAGTAGAACATCACATTGAGCTCAAGCCAAATTCCAAACTAGTGGTTCAAAAATTACGGAGACTTGGGAAAATCCAACAGGAGGCCTTAAGGGAGGAAATTGACCGTCTTCTTGTTGCAGGGTTCATTTTTCCTGTTGATAATTCAAAATGGGTATCACTAGTGGTGGTGACCCCCAAGAAGGGTAACAAGTGGTGCATATGTGTGGACATGCAGCCACTAAACAAGTGCACAAAGAGGGATCATCACCCTCTTCCATTTCAAGATGAAATCTTGAATGAGGTAGCGGGCCATGAGCGCTACACAGTATGTGATGGATATTCAGGGTATTTTCAGATCAGGATTGCTGAGGAGGATCAAAAGAAGACCACCTTTCTCACACTTCATGCTGTGAACTGTTCTCTGCAATCTCACGGCCTCAGAAACAAGTCGATAGAATTTGACCAAAATTTAATTGGGGCAGCAAAATAGCTTATCAAATCATATTCACATGCACTTGAGGTCTGGAAAGCTCATCGTCGGAGATGACCTCACTCCTGACGATAGTGCATCAAATCACCCAGGATCTTCCTATCAAAAGAGTGTGGGTTAAGGCCACTCAGTATTGTCTTAAGGAATCTGACCACCGTTGAAACTAGTAGTGAAGAATCCATGAAAGAAGGGCTGCGATACTCTGGGTTTAGGGAAGAGGAGAAACTACCCTCCCCTACTAGATTGAGTGGTATCATTGATATAGCCTGGGGATTTTTTGGTCTCTAAACCAGCAAAGATGAAGAAGCACAATCAGTGGGCATGGGTTCGTCAACCAACGCTAGACTTGGTCCAAGGCAAGAAGTGTCTATCCAAACTTGAAATTTGAGGCTGTCAAACATTGACACCCCCTGAATGAGAAGAGACGTAGAAAGTGTGTGAGATCCCTGTCTCCCCGCGCAATGAAATTCACGGGTGCCAGCAGAGCGGAAGTAGCACTTCTTGCGCGGGGCAGGGTCCCTCACTCGGGGCCTCGCCCATGGATATCTGGACAAGAAACTAATCCATTGGTTCTTCCAAAACCAAACCCGGAAAAACTTCCCTTGCTCGGAAAGCACGGGCGATTCCTCTAGGATAAATTTTCTCTAACGTAGTCAAAAGCCTTAACTAACTGAACTGATCTGACCATACCCGTAAGTCCCATAGTCAGATCAGGGAAAAGATTGCACTTGGATTATTGAGATCAACGCTTTTTTCCTCATTGAGAGGCACAACCATTGATTCTTTTCCATAGAATAATTTTTGTCTAGGATTTACTTCATCTATCGTACCATAACAGAATTGGGTCTCAATTTAGGGATCCATCAGTCCAGCCTAACCCCAGTCCCGTGGGTTACCACTGTAGTGATGGGATCCAATTAAGATTTTGGTTAGGTTTTGTCCCGGGTACTAGGGAAAAGAGTTCCCAGGCCCCCTAGCCGGGTATTCATGCAAACTTAAAATTAGTCACACCACTTACACACCCAATATGAAATTGCCTTTTTCACAGAATAAGCTATCTTTAAAACAATCATTTAATGAAATCATAGAGTCACTGATCATAATCCTCAAATTCTCCAGTTGAATCCTTAATTCCAATCATTCCTTCATCGGTGTACCTATGATGGCATCATTGGCAACAAGAACGCTCACCACCTGTCCACTTAGGGGGCCTTTTCGATAGTTCCTAGCTCATAGTAATCGGCAATATATTCACATATCAAAATGGAATCTCTGTTGAAGATCAGCAAGGTCGTCAACCAACGGATCCATATAAAAGAGCCATGGACTCATCTGTTGAGGACCAGCAAGGTCAATCAACTAGATCCATGCCCGATTTCAGAAAACAACTCTTACTCCTTGTTCCAATATCTTCCTCGACGCATGCATGGGTATCGTCGGCGGCCACCCACAGCCCGAGCATTGTATGGTCAGCACCCTCTAGGATCCTTCGCAGGTTACCTAGCGCTTCACTCATAGGCCGCTTCCTTGGTCCCTCATCCACCATACCAGAAGCTCACCATTTTAACCCGGCCGACCTTGCTATGCGAGACGTCCTCCATTGACTTTCTGTCACAGCTGGTGCAGCTTTATCAGATTACGTCTCCACCACGACCTCATTCACAAGACGGTCAAAATGATTCCCCAGCATTCTTGACATAAAACAGTCATTTAAAAACAGGTCATAAATACAGTTTCTATAACAAACTCTCGTCTTTCCACATTGTTCAACATCAATTCTCATTTATTTCATTCTCATTACATCATTTTCCATTTCATCACATCTTTTCTCATTTATCCGCATCAGATCTCATCTGCTCACATCTACCCATATCCACATCTCATCACATCATATTCACATCTATCTAATTCACATCACATCTCATCACATCTATTCACCTCACATCTCATCACCTCTATTCACATCTATCTGATTCACATCACATCTCATCACATCTATTTACCTCACATCTCAACACCTCTATCCACATCACATCCATCCATTCATTCACATCTATCTGATTCACATCACATCTCATCCCATCTATTCACCTCACATCTCATCACCTCTATTCACATCACATCCATCCATCCATTCACATCTATTTGATTCACATCACATCTCATCACATCTATTCACCTCACATCTCAACACCTCTATTCACATCACATCCATCCATTCACATCTATCTGATTCACATCACATCTCATCACATCTATTCACCTCACATCTCAACACCTCTATTCACCTCACATCTCAACACCTCTATTCACATCACATCCATCCATCCATTCACATCTATCCGATTCACATCACATCTCATCACATCTATTCACCTCACATCTCATCACCTCTATTCACATCACATCTATTCACCTCACATCTCATCACCTCTATTCACATCACATCCATGCATTCACATCTATCTGATTCACATCACATCTCATTAGATCTATTCACCTCACATCTCAACACCTCTATCCACATCACATCCATCCATCCATTTGATCTATCCGATTCACATCACATCTCATCACATCTATTCACCTCACATCTCAACACCTCTATTCACATCACATCCATCCATCCATTCACATCTATCCGATTCACATCACATCTCATCACATCTATTCACCTCACATCTCATCACATCTCATCACATCTATTCACTTCACATCTCATCACCTCTGTTCACATCACATCCATCCATCCATCCACATCTATCTGATTCTCATCACATCTATTGATCGCACATCTCATCACCTCTATTCACATCACATCCATCCATCCATCCATCCATATCTATGTGATTCATATCTCATTACATCTATTCATAGAATTTAAACATAGAATTTAAGAGAATTCTAATTTTTGATATAAAGATTCTTTACGCATCTATTTATGCATAAAAATCAACTTCAGTGGGAGTAACACTTTTATAAAAATCCTTTTATGCATCTATCTATGCATAATTCAAATTTAAGGAAAATAACACTTTTGAAATAAAATAATATCCTTTATGCATCTTTCTAGGTATAAAATCAATTTTAATGAGAATAACACTTTTGAAATAAAAATAAATCTTTTATGCATCTTTCTAGGCATAAATTCAATTTTAATGAGAATAACACTTTTGAAATAAAAATAAATCTTTTATGCATCTTTCTATGAATAAATTTAATTTTAATGAGAATAACACTTTTGAAATAAAAATAAATCTTTTATGCATCTTTCTATGCATAAATTCAATTTTAATAAGAATAACACTTTTGAAATAAAAATAAATCTTTTATGCATCTTTCTATGCATAAATTCAATTTTAATGAGAATAACAATTTTATAATAAAAATTTTCATTATGCATCTTTCTATGCATAGAATGTAAATTCAATGAAAACAACACTTTTATAATAAAAAGATTTCCAATATGCATCTTTCTATGCATAGAAATTAATTTCAATAATTAATATCAATGATACCCATGCATATTCATAGGTGAATATGTACATGGAGTAAATAAAAATATTTCTTTTAGAATGCACAAACGGTGGAAGTTACTCTTTTTAAATAACATAAAAATAACTTTATCCATATCTCATTACATCTGTTCGTAGAATTTAAACATAGAATTTAAGAGAATTTTAATTCTTGATATAAAGATTCTTTACGCATCTATTTATGCATAAAAATCAACTTCAGTGGGAGTAACACTTTTATAAAAATCCTTTTATGCATCTATCTATGCATAACTCAAATTTAAGAAAAATAACACTTTTGAAATAAAATTAAATCCTTTATGCATCTTTCTAGGCATAAAATCAATTTTAATGAGAATAACACTTTTGAAATAAAAATAAATCCTTTATGCATCTTTCTAAGCATAAATTCAATTTTAATGAGAATAACACTTTTGAAATAAAAATAAATCTTTTATGCATCTTTCTATGAATAAATTCAATTTTAATCAGAATAACACTTTTGAGATAAAAATAAATCTTTTATGCATCTTTCTATGCATAAATTTAATTTTAATGACAATAACACTTTTGAAATAAAAATAAATCTTTTATGCATCTTTCTATTCATAAATTTAATTTTAAAGAGAATAACACTTTTATAATAAAAATTTCCATTATGCATCTTTCTATGCATAGAATTTAAATTCAATGAAAACAACACTTTTATAATAAAAAGATTTCCAATATGCATCTTTCTATGCATAGAAATTAATTTCAATAATTAATATCAATGATATCCATGCATATTCATAGGTGAATATGTACATGGAGTAAATAAAAATATTTCTTTTAGAATGCACAAACGGTGGGAATTACTCTTTTTGAATAACATAAAAATAACTTTATTTTCCATAAAATTTAAGAAAATTTTGCCATAACCTCCTTTGTATGGCTGACCATTTCTCAATTTTTACATTCTAATATCAATTTAGATTTAATCCCAACTTGAAGTAAAGTACTCTAATCTACTCAATTTTCACTTCCTAATAAAGAGTAAATAATAAGAAAGTATAAATCAATTTATTTGTTACTCATTTTAGGATAAAGAAAGGCTGAATTCTTAAGGAAGAGAAGGGGGTGGCCTTTTCATCAAGGCATAACATCCAGATTCAGTTTAGTCAACTAAAAAAAGCAAGAAATCAGAAAACCATAGATTAGAAATTAAAAAGTAGAAATTTTAGCTTACATGGAGTTTTGTAAGCTTTCCTGTGGATTGAGGGATTGAGGGTTCTACTCTTGTTTGGATCAAGAGTAGCCACCAATTCTTTTGGAGAGGATTTAGTCAAAAACAATTGAATTATCAAATGAATTCAATGTATTTGGCTCTGGAAAAGGAGTAGAGTAACAGTGCATAAACACTATCAACCTTTTACAAAGGGGGAGGCTTCTATTTATAGGAAAAAATGAGTCTCTTTAGAACCAAGCAAACTGATTCTAGAATTTTCCAGATCAGTTTGGTCAATTTTTGACCATTTTTGGGTCAGTTTAGCTTACTTTTTGGATCTAGTTGAAACAGGAGAGAGGAGAGATAAAAATATCTCATCATTTATGAGTTTAAAACTCCTCCACACATGTGAAATAGGCGCCTCCTTCATGAGGGGAGATACCCACACTGAGGTGTTAAAAATGCATCATTTCCTCTAAATATCTCTTCTTTTTTAACTAATAAACCTTGTCCTTATTAGTCAACTCTTCATCTTATGTGAGCATTTACTCATTTTTGGGGGATTTTCTTTTATTCTTCAATTTATCTTCTCCCTACATTTGGATTAATCTTATTGGTCCATAGGAACCTTAATTAGAGCATAATTCAAAAATTTCTGAAAATCTGGACCCTTAGGCTAAGGTCCTTTTTACCTATTTTCAATTAATTCCAATTGCACATTGGAAAGTTCTTTTTGAATTTTTGTTTCAAGGGAAACCATTTTAGACACTAGGAGGATTTTTATATCCAAAAATATCTCAATTTTGAACTACCTCTCTCTAGATATTTTCTCTCTCTAGGTCAAAACAGGGTAAAACAGGATCTTTTCTTTATTTCAGAGAGGGAAATAATTTATAAGATGAGAAGGGGAGGTTCTTACACCTGCACGCCTCAAAAGCCGGAGGGCAGAATCTTACATCCTACCCCACTTAAAAAACACAAGATGTCCTCATCTCGCAAAATTAGAGAACTCTTTCCCTTAAGATCCAACTGATTCTGGGGTTCCTTATAGTCTGGTGAACCCAACAGAATCCTAGGATAAGGATCGCTTATATAGAACTCATCATCAGATAACAATTCACTCAGATCATAACATTCAAATCCTTATCACAATAATGGTCCATTAGACTGAAATTTCTATCTGAACAGTCCTCCATGGGAATTTTCAATTATACTTATTTTTAATTTGACATCCCTTAACTTGATCCACTGGGTCTAGTGTTAACAGCAATAATCTGTCAGCACAATCCACTAATCTCATAGTGATTTGTTAAAGTCATTAACGTCATTCCATTTATGAACATCATCACAGGGACTCGTCCAATTCATCCTCATTGTGGTTTTGCTAAACTTATTACATTTCAACCAAAATTTAGGAATCATCATTTTTCAATCAGAATCCAAATCAACTCATCAGTTCTCAACTAGAATTTAAAAATCATATCAACCACATTCGAATTCATCATCTGGATAGCATTTATGCTTATAATTTCAAGTCTTAGATTTACTCGTATATACTGCCAGTAAAGAGCCGTAGTTATACCCTCGATATATACAAGTAGTCACCATCCTTGGAACTATAAGGTAAATACCATCATGTCTAGGTCTCAAGCAAGTCAGGGATTCCATGCAATTGCGGTACTTCCATCATCTGAAGACCCAATAACCAATTTATGAATTTCAGTCTCAATAACAATTTGTATGAATTTTATCACACAATTACAACCTTTTACTGCTACTTCATAAATTTCTGACATTGTTGGCTTCTCAGTTGATCCACATTAGCCAATTTGCTCTGATACCAGATGTGAGATCCTTGTCCCCACCGTGCAACGAAATTCAGGGATGCTAGCAGCGGAAGTTGCACTTCTTGCGCGGGGGAGGGTCCCTCACTCGAGGCCTCCCCCACGGATATCCGGACAAGAAACTAATCCATCGGTTCTTCCAAAACCGACTCGAAAAAACTTCCCTTGCCCCCGGAAAGCACGGGCCATTCCTCTAAGATAAATTTTCTCTAATGTAGTCAAAAGCCTTAACTAACTGAGCTAATCTGACCAAACCGCCTTTTTCACAGAATCAGTTGTCTTTAAAACAATCATTTAATGAAATCATAGAGTCACTGATCATAATCCTCAAATTCTCCGGTTGAATCCTTAATTCCAATCATTCCTTCATCGGTGTACCTATGGCATCATTGGCAACCAGAACGCTCACCACCTGTCCCCACTCAGGGGGACCACCTGTCCCCACTCAGGGGGCCTTTTCGTCGATAGTTTCTAGCTCATAGTAACCGGCAATATATTCACATATCAAAATGGAATCTCTGTTGAAGATCAACAAGGTCAACCAATGGATCCATACAAAAGAGCCATGGACTCATCCGTTGAGGACCAGCAAGGTCAATCAACCAGATCCATGCCCGAATTCAGAAAACAACTCTTACTCCTTGTTCCAATATCTTCCTCGATGCACGTGTGGGTATCGTCGGTGACCCAGAGCCCGAGCACCGTATGGTCAGTACCCTTTAGGATCCTTCACAAGTGATCTAGCGCTTCACTCATAGGCCGCTTCCTTGGTCCCTCATCCACCGTACAGCTGTTGCAACTTTATCAGATTAGGTCTCCACGACCTCATTCACAAGATGGTCAAAATGCTTCCCCAACATTCTTGACATAAAACAGTCATTTAAAAACAGGTCATAAATACAGTTTCTATAACGAACTCTCGTCTTTCCACATTGTTCCACATCAATTCTCATTTATTTCATATGTATTCCCATTCTCATCACATCATTTTCCATTTCATCACATCTTTTCTCATTTATCCGCATGAGATTTGATCTGCTCGCATCTACCCATATCCACATCTCATCACATCATATTTATTCACATCTCATCCATTCAGACCACATCACATTCACTCACATCACATCTCATCTCATTTTACCTCACATCTCATTCATTCACATCTATCTCGATTCACATCCCATCACATCACATTCATTCATATCCATCATATTCACATTCATTTATTTCCATCACATTCACATTCATTCATATCCATCACATTCACATCCACATATATTTATGACACATCACATCTCTTTCCATCACATCACATTTATATACACATCTATATCCATTCTTTCACATACTTATTCACATTTATATACACATCTATATCCATTCTTTCACATACTTATTCACATCAATTCTTTCACATATACATTCACATCCATTCTTCACTTGTACATTTACATTCATTTTCATCACATATCATCCACTCATATCCCATATCATTCATTTACATCCTGATTCACATGACATCACATCTCATCCATTCATTCACATCTATCTGATTCACATCACATCTTATCACATCTACTCACCTCACATCTCATCACCTCTATTCACATCACAACCACCCATCCATTCATTCACACTTATCTGGTTCTCATCACATCTCGTTACATCTATTCACCTCACGTCTCATCACCTCTTTTCACACATCACATCCATCCATCCATTCACATCTATCTGATTCACATCACATCTCATCACATCTATTCAACTCACATCTCATCACCTCTATACACATCACATCCATCCATCCAATCACATCTATCTGATTCACATCACATCTCATCACATCTATTCACCTCACATCTCATCACCTCTATTCACATCACATCCATCCATCCATTCACATCTATCTGATTCACATCACATCTCATCACATCTATTCACCTCACATCTCATCACCTCTATTCACATCACATCCATGCATTCATATCTATCTGATTCACATCACATCTCATCACATCTATTCACCTCACATCTCAACACCTCTATCCACATCACATCCATTTATCCATTCACATCTATCCGATTGACATCACATCTCATCACATCTATTCACCTCACATCTCATCACCTCTGTTCACATCACATCCATCCATCCATTCACATCTATCTGATTCACATCACATCTATTCACCTCACATCTCAACACCTCTATTCACATCACATCCATCCATTCACATCTATCTGATTCACATCACATCTATTCACCTCACATCTCAACACCTCTATTCACATCACATCCATCCATCCATTCACATCTATTTGATTCACATCACATCTCATCATATCTATTCACCTCACATCTCATCACCTCTATTCACATCACATCTCATCACATCTATTCACTTCACATCTCATCACCTCTATTCACATCACATCCATCCATCCATCCACATCTATCTGATTCTCATCACCTCTATTCACATCACATCCATCCATCCATCCATCCATATCTTTGTGATTCTCATCACATCTCATTACATCTATTCATAGAATTTAAGAGAATTCTAATTTTTGATTTAAAGATTCTTTACGCATCTATTTATGCATAAAAATCAACTTAAATGGGAGTAAGCTTTTATAAAAATCCTTTTATGCATCTATTTATGCATAATTCAAATTTAAGGAAAATAACACTTTTGAAATAAAATTAAATCCTTTATGCATCTTTCTACGCATAAATTCAATTTTAATGAGAATAACACTTTTGAAATAAAAATAAATCTTTTATGCATCTTTCTATGCATAAATTCAATTTTAATGAGAATAACACTTTTGAAATAAAATAAATCTTTTATGTATCTTTCTATGCATAAATTCAATTTTAATGAGAATAACACTTTTATAATAAAAATTTTCATTATGCATCTTTCTATGCATAGAATTTAAATTCAATGAAAACAACACTTTTATAATAAAAAGATTTCCAATATGCATCTTTTTATGCATAGAAATTAATTTCAATAATTAATATCAATGATATCCATGCATATTCATAGATGAATATATACATGGAGTAAATAGAAATATTTCTTTTAGAATGCACAAACGGTGGGAATTACTCTTTTTGAATAACATAAAAATAACTTTATTTTCCATAAAATTTAAGAAAATTTTGCCATAACCTCCTTTGTATGGCTGACCATATCTCAATTTTTATATTCTAATATCAATTTAGAATTAATCCCAACTTGAAGTAAAGTACTCTAATCTACTCAATTTTCACTTCCTAAAAGAGTAAACAATAAGAAAAGTTTAAATCAATTTAATTGTTACTCATTTTAGGATAAAGAAAGGCTGAATTCTTAAGAGAAGGGGGTGGCCTTTTCATCAACGCATAACATCCAGATTCACTTTAGTCAACAAAAAAAAGCACGAAATCAGAAAACCATAGATGAGAAATTAAAAAGTATAAATTTTAGCTTACATGGAGTTTTGTATGCTTTCCTTTGGATTGAGGGATTGAGGGTTCTACTCTTGTTTGGATCAAGAGTGGCCACCAATTCTTTTGGAGAGGATTTAGTCAAAAACAATTGAATTATCAAATGAATTCAATGTATTTGGCTCTGGGAAGGAGTAGAGTAACAGTGCATAAACACTATTAACCTTTTACAAAGGAGGAGGCTTCTATTTATAGGAAAAAATGAGTCTCTTTAGAAACAAGCAAACTGATTCTAGAATTTTCCAGATCAGTTTGGTCAATTTTTGACCATTTTTGGGTCAGTTTAGCTTACTTTTTGGATCTAGTTGAAACAGGAGAAAGGAGAGATGAAAATATCTCATTATTTATGAGTTTAAAACTCCTCCACACATGTGAAATAGGCGCCTCCTTTATGAGGGGAGATCCCCACACTGAGGTGTCAAAAATGCATCATTTCCTCTAAATATCTCTCCTTTTTTAACTAATAAACCTTGTCCTTGGTCAACTCTTCATCTTATGTGAGCATTTACTCATTTTTGGGGGATTCTCTTTTATTCTTTAATTTATCTCCTCCCTACATTTGGATTAATCTTATTGGTCCATAGGAACCTTAATTGGGGCATAATTCAAAAATTTCTGAAAATCTGGACCCTTAGGCTAAGGTCCTTTTTACCTATTTTCAATTAATTCCAATTGCACATTGGAAAAGCCTTTTTGAATTTCTATTTCAGGGGAAACCATTTTAGACATTAGGAGGATTTTTATATCCAAAAATATCTTAATTTTGAATTACCTCCCTCTAGACATTTTCTCTCTCTAGGTCAAAGGAGGGTAAAACGGGATCTTTTCTTTATTTCAGAGGGGAATAATTTATAAGATCAGAAAGGGAGGTTCTTACACTTGCACACCTCGAAAGTCGGAGGGAGGAATCTTACATCCTACCCCACTTAAAAAACGCGAGATGTCCTCATCTCGCAAAATTAGAGAACTCTTTCCCTTAAGATCCAACTGATTCTGGGGTTCCTTATAGCCTGGTGAGCCTAACAGAATCTTGGGATAAAGATCCCTTATATAGAACTCATCATGAGATAACAATTCACTCAGATCATAACATTCAAATCCTTATCACAATAATGGTCCATTAGACCGAAATTTCTATCTGAACAGTCCTCCATGGGAATTTTCAATTATACAGATTTTTAATTTGACATCTCTTAACTTGATCCACTGGGTCAAGTGTTAACAGCAGCAATCTGTCAGCACAATCCACTAATCTCATAGTGATTTGCTAAAGTCATTAACGTCATTCCAGTTATGAACATCATCACAGGGACTCGTTCCATTTATCCTCATTGTGGTTTTGCTCAACTTATTACATTTCAACCAAAATTCAGGAATCATCATTTTTCAATCAGAATCCAAATCAACTCATCAGTTCTCAACCAAAATTTAAAAATCATATCAACCACATTTGAATTCATCATCTGGTAGCATTTATGCTTATAATTTCAAGTCTTAGATTTACTCATATATACTGCCAGTAAAGAGCTGCAGTTATACCCTCGATATATACGGGTAGTCACGGTCCTTGGAACTATAAGGTAAATACCATCATGTCTAGGTCTCAAGCAAGTCAGGGATTCCATGCAATTGTGGTACTTCCATCTAAAGACCCAATTACCAATTTATGAATTTCAGTCTCAATAACAATTTATATGAATTTTATCACACAATTGCAACCTTTTACTGCTACTTCATAAATTTTTGACATTGTTGGCTTCTTGATTGATCCACATTAGCCAATTTTCTCTGATACCAGATGTGAGATCCCTGTCCCCATCGTGCAACGAAATTCAGGGGTGCTAGCAGTAGAAGTAGCACTTCTTGCGCGGGGGAGGGTCCCTCACTCGGGGCCTCGCCCACGGATATCCAGACAAGAAACTAATCCATCGGTTCTTCTAAATCTGAGCCCGAAAAAACTTCCCTTGCTCGGAAAGCACGGGTGATTCCTCCAGGATAAATTTTCTCTAACGTAGTCAACTGCCTTAACTAACTGAGCTGATCTGACCGAACCCGTAAGTCCCATAGTCAGATCAGGGAAAGATTGCACTATCATAGAGACCAACGCTTTTTTCCTCATTGAGAGGCATAGCCGTTGATTCTCCATAGAACAATTTTTGTCCGGGATTTACTTCATCTATCGTACCATAACAGAATTAATTCTCAATTTAGGGATCCATCAGTCCAGTGCCTAACCTCCCATCTAGTCCCGTGGGTTAGCCAAATCGCCCACCAACCACTGTAGTGATGGGATCCAATTAAGATTTTGGTTAGGTTTTGTCTCGGGTACCAGGGAAAAGAGTTCCCAGGCCCACTAGCCGGGTATTCATGCAAACTTAAAATTAGTCACACCACTTATACACCCAATATGAAATTGCCTTTTTCACAGAATCAGCTGTCTTTAAAACAATCATTTAATGAAATCATAGTCACTGATCATAATCCTCAAATTCTCCGGTTGAATCCTTAATTCCAACCATTCCTTCATCGGTGTACCTATGGCATCATTGGCAACCAGAACGCTCACTACCTGTCCACTCAGGGGGCCTTTTTGATAGTTCCTAGCTCATAGTAACCGGCAATATATTCACATATCAAAATGGAATCTCCATTGAAGATCAGCAAGGTCAACCAACGGATCCATATAAAAGAGCCATGGACTCATCCATTGAGGACCAGCAAGGTCAATCAACTAGATCCATGCCCGAATTCAGAAAACAACTCTTACTCCTTGTTCCAATATCTTCCTCGATGTACGTGTGGGTATCGTCCGACGACCCAGTGCCCGAGCACCGTATGGTCAGCACCCTCTAGGATCCTTCGTAGGTGATCTAGCGCTTCACTCATAGGCCGCTTCCTTGGTCCCTCATCCACCGTACCAGAAGCTCACCATTTTAATTCGGCCGACCTTGCTATGCGAGACGTTCTCCATTGACTCTCCATCACCTATTGCAACTTTATCAGATTAGGTCTCCACGACCTCATTCACAAGACGGTCAAAATGCTTCCCCAACATTCTTGACATAAAACAGTCATTTAAAAACAGGTCATAAATACAGTTTCTATAACGAACTCTCGTCTTTCCACATTGTTCCACATCAATTCTCATTTATTTCATATGTATTCCCATTCTCATCACATCATTTTTCATTTCATCACATCTTTTCTCATTTATCTGCATCAGATCTGATCTGCTCGCATCTACCCATATCCACATCTCATCACATCATATTCATTCACATCTCATCCATTCAGACCACATCACATTCACTCACATCACATCTCAAGCATTTTACCTCACATCTCATTCATTCACATCTATCCCGATTCACATCCCATCACATCACATTCATTCATATCCATCATATTCACATTCATTCATTTCCATCACATTCACATTCATTCATATCCATCACATTCACATCCACATATATTTATGACACATCACATCTCTTTCCATCACATCACATTTATTCATATATACACATCTATATCCATTCTTTCACATACTTATTCACATCAATTCTTTCACATATACATTCACATCCATTCTTCACTTGTACATTTACATTCATTTTCATCACATATCATCCACTCATATCCCATATCATTCATTTACATCCTGATTCACATGACATCACATCTCAACCATTCATTCACATCTATCCAATTCACATCACATCTTATCACATCTACTCACCTCACATCTCATCACCTCTATTCACATCACAACCACCCATCCATTCATTCACACTTATCTGGTTCTCATCACATCTCGTTACATCTATTCACCTCACGTCTCATCACCTCTTTACACACATCATATCCATCCATCCATTCACATCTATCTGATTCACATCACATCTCATCACATCTATTCAACTCACATCTCATCACCTCTATTCAACTCACATCTCATCACCTCTATTCACATCATATCCATCCATCCTTTCACATCTATCCGATTCACATCACATCTCATCACAGCTATTCACCTCACATCTCATCACCTCTATTCACATCACATCCATCCATCCATTCACATCTATCCATCCATTCACATCTATCCAATTCACATCACATCTATTCACCTCACATCTCATTACCTCTATTCACATCACATCCATCCATCCATTCACATCTATCCGATTCACATCACATCTCATCACATCTATTCACCTCACATCTCATCACCTCTATTCACATCACATCTCATCACATCTATTCACCTCACATCTCATCACCTCTATTCATATCACATCCATCCATTCACATCTATCTGATTTTCATCAAGAAAGGCTGAATTCTTAAGGAAGATAAGGGGGTGGCCTTTTCATCAAGGCATAACATCCAGATTCACTTTAGTCAATTAAAAAAAGCAAGAAATCAGAAAACCATAGATTAGAAATTAAAAAGTAGAAATTTTAGCTTACATGGAGTTTTGTAACCTTCCCTTTGGCTTGAGGGATTGAGGGTTCTACTCTTGTTTGGATCAAGAGTGGCCGCCAATTCTTTTGGAGAGGATTTAGTCAAAAACAATTGAATTATCAAATGAATTCAATGTATTTGGCTCTGGGAAGGAGTAGAGTAACAATGCATAAACACTATTAACCTTTTACAAAGGGGGAGGCTTCTATTTATAGGAAAAAATGAGTCTCTTTAGAACCAAGCTAACTGATTCTAGAATTTTCCAGATCAGTTTGGTCAATTTTTGACCATTTTTGGGTCAGTTTAGCTTACTTTTTGGATCTAGTTGAAACAGGAGAGAGGAGAGATGAAAATATCTCATTATTTATGAGTTTAAAACTCCTCCACACATGTGAAATAGGCGCCTCCTTCATGAGGGGAGATCCCCACACTGAGGTGTCAAAAATGCATCATTTCCTCTAAATATCTCTTCTTTTTTAACTAATAAACCTCGTCCTTAGTCAACTCTTCATCTTATGTGAGCATTTACTCATTTTTGGGGGATTTTCTTTTATTCTTCAATTTATCTCCTCCCTACATTTGGATTAATCTTATTGGTCCATAGGAACCTTAATTGGAGCATAATTCAAAATTTTTTGAAAATCTAGACCTTTAGGCTAAGGTCCTTTTACCTATTTTCAATTAATTCCAATTGCACATTAGAAAGCTCTTTTTGAATTTTTGTTTTAGGGGAAACCATTTTAGACACTAGGAGGATTTTTATATCCAAAAATATCTCAATTTTGAATTACCTTCCTCTAGAAATTTTCTCTCTCTAGGTCAAAATAAGGTAAAACAGGATCTTTTCAAAGAGGGGAATAATTTATAAGATCAGAAGGGGAGGTTCTTACACCTGCACACCTCGAAAGTCGGAGGGAGGAATCTTACATCCTACCCCACTTAAAAAACGCCAGATGTCCTCATCTCGCAAAATTAGAGAACTCTTTCCCTTAAGATCCAACTGATTCTGGGGTTCCTTATAGTCTGGTGAACCCAATAGAATCCTGGGATAAAGATCCCTTATATAGAACTCATCATCAGATAACAATTCACTCAGATCATAACATTAAATCCTTATCACAATAATGGTCCATTAGACCGAAATTTCTATCTGAACAGTCCTCCATGGGAATTTTCAATTATACAGATTTTTAATTTGACATCCCTTAACTTGATCCACTGGGTCAAGTTTTAATAGCAGCAATCTGTCAGCACAATCCACTAATCTTTTAGTGATTTGCTAAAGTCATTAACATCATTCCAGTTATGAACATCATCACAGGGACTCGTCCCATTCATCCTCATTTGTGGTTTTGCTCAACTTATTACATTTCAACCAAAATTCAGGAATCATCATTTTGTAATCAAAATCCAAATCAACTCATCAGTTCTCAACCAGAATTTAAAAATCATACCAACCACATTCGAACTCATCATCTGGATAGCATTTATGCTTATAATTTCAAGTCTTAGATTTACTCATATATACTGCCAGTAAAGAGCTGTAGTTATACCCTCGGTATATACGGGTAGTCACGGTCCTTGGAACTATAAGGTAAATACCATCATGTCTAGGTCTCAAGCAAGTCAGGGATTCCGTGCAATTGCGGTACTTCCATCTGGAGACCCAATTACCAATTTATGAATTTCAGTCTCAATAACAATTTGTATGAATTTTATCACACAATTACAACCTTTTACTGCTACTTCATAAATTCTTGACATTGTTGGCTTCTCGGTTGATCCACATTAGACAATTTGCTCTGATACCAGATGTGAGATCCCTGTCCCCACCGCGCAACAAAATTCAAGGGTGTTAGTAGCGGAAGTAGCACTTCTTGCGCGGGGCTCTTGCGCGGGGCAGGGTCCCTCACTCGGGGCCTCGCCCCCACGGATATCTAGACAAGAAACTAATCCATCGGTTCTTCCAAAACCGAACTCGAAAAAACTTCCCTTGCCCGGTGCGCGTGGGAAATGAATGCAAGGTTGTGGTATTTGACTTTGTTGGTGAGGATGGAGCTAAAGGGTAGATGCTTTATCGGAGTTGGTCATTGATGCAGATTGTAGGTCATTGTGTGTAGAGGGGATTTTGTGGAAGAGGCTTGTAACTTTTTGCATTCAGCATCATAGAAATCCATTAAGGTTGGATCCTCTTCCGTGCAGTATTGTATTGTCAACTTTGTGTCATTGACCATCATGATGGCCCTATTGCTAGAGCAAAGCACAGTGGTGCTTGGGCAGCAATGGTCCATTTATGACCCAAGATCAAATCTGCTTCCAACACATACTCAACCACAAAAAAATTGCAAGTAAGGGGGTTAGTTTCAATATACATTGTATGTTCAAAATACCCCAAACATGGCATGTTCAAGTCTTGTGTAAATGGAATTCTTTCAGGATGAGCTATGAGTGTTGGCTGACCTAACAAATCCCATAACTCGAGGGTCATGAGATTGTGCTCACGTGTTGGATAAAGCTGGGCTTAAATTGTGGTGAGTTTAGTGGAAAATTCAAATCCAACCATAATTCTTGGGATATTCTCAATAAGATATGTTGGAAGTTCCAGCTCCTCCAAGGTCTCTTCCTCCTGTAATAGCAATTGCACATTGCCTGCAAGAGTGTTCAAGGTGACTGTTTTCATGGATTTATTGATTGAATATAACGTGTCACTTATCCAAGTTCCACCAAGGATGACATCATACTCAAGGAAGGTAATATGGAATCTAAATTCCACATTTCCACCGATTGTTTGAGTAGCATAGCTAAAGTAACCTGGAACTTCAATGTTTTCTCCATTGGCACCTCTTGCGAGACCATTGTCTTTAGGGATGATTTTAGGTTGTCCGGGTTCTCAGCTTTTTCAAGAGTACCTAATGCGTACAATGGCACACTTTGTTCTCTGACAATTCTAACTGAGGTCTGTTTAGAAACTTGCAAATCCTCACAATCCTGTGCTATGTAGCTCTTTATGTCTTGGTATAACTCATGTTTAGCCTTTAAAGGTGCAAGTGCTGATGCTATGTTGGCTTCACCATTGAGAGAGGAGCATTTCTCCAAATGAGGTTTTGAGAGACTACTTTAATTTCGTAACGGGAACCATGGATGTTTTAGTTTCAGATCTCATTTCGGTTTCATATTCCCATTCACTTTCATCCTCTCTTTGGTTCTCAGCTTTTTCAAGAGTACCTACTGCATACAATGGCACGCTTGGTTCTCTGACAAATTCTAACTGAGTTCTGTTTAGAAACTTGTAAATCCTCACAGTCCTGTGCTATGTAGCTCTTTATGTTTTGGTATAACTCATGTTTAGCCTTTAAAGGTGCAAGTGTCGATGTTATGATGGCTTCACCCCATGAGAGAAGAGCATTCCTCCAAATGAGGCTTTGAGAGACTGCTTTAATTTCGTAAGGGATTCATCAAATTCCTCAAGTACTTTTTCAATCGCATAATTCATGCAATCTGCATCTAATAACTCTTCCATAGAGAGTACATCTTCCTCTTGAAAGGGGAAGTGATATTTCTCTGTTTATTGTATTTTGGTTTCTTTTTTAGGATTGGCATTATGAGGTTCAATCACAACCTTGTATGACACTCAACAATGCTAAGTATGCTCTCTTGAGCTTGCTTTTTGCATTCCGTATATGTCATATGATCATGATTTTCAATTCGGGATGGTTGGACGGGTTCTAGTTTCTTGATTGGTCTAATAAGTGCACTGAGTGACGAATCAAAGCTTGTTTCATCCTCACTAAGTGATGTACTAGAACTTGTTTCATCTTTTGACTTTCTTTGGATCGTCAGGTTTTCATTATGTTTGCCCATGTGACGAGATCGAATTCGGGTTTTTATATCCTGTGTCGCACATGTGGGTGTTATGGTTTGAGTGGTGGCCTTTGAGGTGGATGCTTTTGCATCATGTGTAGCCTCTGGCTCTTTTGAGTTTATGTTTTCCATAGGTTCCCTTTCCATGTCCTCTCTTTTAACCTTGGTTTCAATAGTTTGTTGTCCCTTGTTTTCCTTGGGTTTATAAGGTTTTGTTTTCTCTTTTGGTTTCTTCTTTAAGGCATGTTCTTCTACCCATTTCGAAGTGTTATCTTTTGCATTCTTTTTTACTCTCTCTTGTGCCTTGGCTTGTAAGCGTATAAGCATATTCAAGGGTACCGTGGCCAATTGCCTGTTTTGTACACTTAAGATGTTTAGAGTTGTATTCTATGAGACAGGTGGCCTTGGGTAATCTTGGAACATGCGATCGGTGCCACAACGTTCACACACAGGGGTTGCAAAGTGTCAGTGATTTTGGGCATGGAAGTATTCCAAATTGTGCAATCAACCACCTTGTGCGGTCCATGCGACAATAGAAACACTAAAGTGTTTGATCAATTGCTTCTTGAGCAGTTTCTACCCTCTGGGTTTCTGTGCTTGGTGCACGGGAGTTGGAGGTTTTGAGTTATTTGTAGATGAACTAGGATATTGGGTAGTGTCATGACCAAAGGTTTTGCAATATATGCAGTACAAAAAAACAAGTGCCTTATACGCACAATGGGGATTGGGATGGTCATAATGATTGCATTGAACATAAGGCATTTTGCTTATCACTTCAAGAGGCATTAAAGATGTTTGGTTTTGAAGGGTCGTATCCTCTCTTAGAGATGTCGATTGAAAGCTTTTAAGCAAGGTTGCATAGAATTCAGGGAATGACAATTCTGAGATCAATCTTTCTTTTGCCATTGCTTCACTTGGTTTAGATGAGAAACATCTCGTAGCATGATTATCTTCCATCATGTTGTCATCTAAACGTATTGCTTCTTTACAACATTGATCAAATGTTTCTAGATTGGATACAATGATCAAGTTGTGTGAGGTGTTTTTCCTTAAGCCCATCATGAAACATCTCTTCAATTGAGAATCATTTAATTTTTACCATGACTCACATCGTGAGTCCAAGAGTTTTATCCGAAGGATAAAGTCTCTAATGGTTTTGTTTAGTCTACACTCAATTGAATATAGTTTGCTTGCTACACTCCACCGATCACCTTGTCTTGAAAAGCCATGGATAAAGGCTGACTTCAAGGTTCTAAAGTTTGTCTTAATCTGACATCTATGTGATGAACCATCGACTAGTCTTTTCCACTAAGCATAGGTTCAACGCATGTACCTTGGTGGGGTAGTTTGGATTTCCAAAGGCTTCACATCTCTATTCAAACATTTGAATCAATTGAACAGGATTAGTTGTTCCATCATATTTGCCCATGATTTTTGAAATCTGTATGACCGTGTTTTTGTATGTCACTGAGGCCGTGTGTGAGTGCTTTTGTGGTGGGTAGGGACTCACTTAGTCCTTGGGCAACCCCCCTTCCTAGACTAGTCAATATGTACAAGGTGTGGGCATCCTGGGGTTGGTACCTATAGGATTTGTGGAAATGTTAGCTAAAGGACCAAAGCCCGGTGTGGGATTGAAGTGACAAGGGGTGCAAAACCCGATGACACTCTTGTTGTTGGCATGGAGAATGATATTGAGAGGTGCATTTACGGCATGGATCTCAATGGCTTGAAGAAGTCAATCATTGGGTTTAGTGAGGGTGTCGGCCCACGTAGTCCCTCTATCGTTACCATGTCTAATGTTGCCAGTTGCTCCTTAATGAGAAAGCACACACTTTTTTCTTTCTTTTTTTTCCTCTTTATGATTTATGACAGTCTATTATAGCCTTAGGAAGCCTGGCATACTCTTCTTTGGGTCAAACGAGTGTTCGTTTGCCCTAATTAGCTACATGCACGTGAACGATCTCTTAGAGATATTTTTTCGAAAAAGGCCCATGCTAGTAGCTTCCTAGATGGAAGAGAAGGTCCTAAAATCTATTTTCCATCATTATCAGAAGATTAAAAAAAAATTGAGAATTGTTTTCCTATTTCATAGCTTGTTTTTGAAGATGTTCTAAAAGGAATTTGGAAAAACTTTGTATGAGAGAGTTGTAGTATTTTTGGAGTACTACAACTTTGTCTCTACTATGAGGTTTTTGTGATTTTGTCGTTTAGACTCTCAAAAAGTAGCCTGAATATAGTCCGCAATCATTTTCATGCTGTTTTGGATGATTTTTAGTGCTTTAAGGATCGTTTTTTGCCTCGATTTTTGGGTCGAATTTTAAGACTACTGGTCGGAGGCCAAAACGATTGATTTTGCCCTCGGATAGTCAAGACCAATTTCGCAGAGCTTGATGTCAGCTTTCCAATGAGCACTAGAGCGCATTAATCGGACACATGGTTTACAAGATACGAGCCTTCAAACAGGGCTGTTTTACAGACGGCGGCGGACCCCTTTCACGAACGTGAACTACCAGGGTGCAGTTCACAGCATGAAGTGGACTTCACGGATTTTATCAAATTTGATTTTTTTTCGCGTAAGGCCTTAAGGCGTGAGATGCTTAATTCGTGAGATGCCATAATTCGTGAGACACTTAAGGCGTGAACTGTGAGACACGTTAAACTCACATGGATTTTTTTATTTTTATTTTTTTGGCACAGAGTGGACCCCTTTCATGACGTGAACCCTTAAGGTGTGGACCCCTTTCATGACGTGAACCCTTAAGGCGTGGACCCCTTTCATGACGTGAACTACTAGGGTGCAATTCACGGTGTGAAGCGAACTTCACGGATTTTATCAAATTTGATTTTTTTTTTGTGAGGCCTTAAGGCGTGAGACGCTTAATTTGTGAGACGCCTTAATTCATGAGACGCTTAAGGCGTGAACTGTTAGACACTTGGCTCACACGGATTTTTTTATTTTTATTTTTTTGGTGCAAAGTGGAAACCATTCACGACGTGAACCCTTAAGGCATAGACCCCTTTCAACGACGTGAACTACCAGGGTGAAGTTCACGGCATGAAGCGGACTTCACGGATTTTATCAAATTTGATTTTTTTTTTTGCATGAGGCCTTAAGGCGTGAGATGCTTAATTCGTGAGATGCCTTAATTCATGAGACGCTTAAGGTGTGAACTGTGAGACACGTGGCTCATGCGGTTTTTTTTTATTTTTTATTTTTTTGGCGCAAACCCCAAGGACGTGAACCCTTAAGGCGTGAGAGTGCAGAAATGGTTCATAGCATGAGCAACCTGGCTCACGCGGATTTTTTTTTTTGGGCGTGGACCCCTAGGATGTGAATCCTTAAGGCGTGAGTGCAGAAATGGTTTACGGCGTGAGCCATGTGGCTCACTCGGATTTTTTTTTTTAACGTAGACCCCCAGGACGTGAACCCTTAAGGCGTGAGACTGCAAAAATGGTTCACGGTGTGAGCCACGTGGCTCACGCGGATTATTTGTTTTGGCCACGGACCCCTAGGACGTGAACCCTTAAGGCGTAAGAGTACAGAAATGGTTCACGGCATGTGCCACGTTGTCGTGACGTGGGCGGTACAGCCAGGAAAGTACGAGACTTCTAGCTGTGAGAGTGAATGTCAAATCTAACAAGGAAACTCACACACAAAATTTCCCAAGGAGTATTGAACATCACTGTTTCCAATGACAAATACATGTGTCGATTCACCTCAATACATCCTTGAATTCATCCTGATGATTGCACAAAATTGCATACCAAGTGTTTGTTCCTTTACTCACTGACTTCTCTCTCGAAATCCTTTGAACCATTCACATGTAGGCATAACAAGGCCTTCAAATTTTTCCAATATACATGTGACCAGTTACATCCTTTACATCCAGTGCCATCAAAACCATTATATCAAGATGCTCTTTATCACCTGAAAACCTGCCTTAATATTCTAACATCTCACAAGCAAAAGATGGCATAACATGCTCATGATTTCCAAAACTCAATCAAGCAGAAGCAAGACCAACTTCCCATGATTAAATGTGCTTTGGATTCCTTTTTCCCGCAAAACATCAAGTTCCAAATACCATTAATTTGTTCTTCCCAGCTTTTTTTAATCCATTTCCAAATCCTTTTAGGATTTATGAGTATCGCCTTTTTCTAAATCAAAAGGAAAAGTAAAAAAAGAAGCTTATCTGAGCATTACAAGTGAGTTTACACTTGATTTTATTTTTGCTTAACTTATAAGTCGCAGAGCTGGCCACGCGATGCAGAATACACGGAAACGATAGTCGCTTCAGCGCAGCCCAAGAAACAGAGAAAACATGGATTTTGTCGAGATCATCTCCTCATGAAGTACTCATTTTCCTCTTTATTTCTAGCACCTACAAGGCACAAACCGTGTATGTATTCTTGAAAATAAAAACACTGGTCGATTGGACGCTGTTCCTCTTTCTGCAGAGATTTTTTTCCTCACTGAACTTCGCCACCGTCTGCCTCTGGTTTTTTCTCTTTTTCCCGCGGAGAATTCGGCGCCCCCCACCACCTTTTGCCGCTATCCATGCGGAAATTTCCAATTACAAAAGCTGCGCTCGCATTTCCCTTCCATACTATCTAGAAAATTCCAAATAAAAGAAATACATTTCTTATGTATTTCTTTTCCACGTACGCTGCCACCCTTAGCGTATTGCTTCTAACCTTAGCATTAAGGTTAAAATTCTCAATGCAAGGCATAACCTTAGCATTAAGGTTAAAGTTCTCAATGCAAGGCATAACCTTAGCATTAAGGTTAAAGTTCTCAATGCAAGGCATAACCTTAGCATTAAGGTTAAAGTTCTCAATGCAAGGCAGTTCATTTAATTTTATTCCCCGGCATTCAACAAATTCTTCGGCACTGTAATGTCCATTGAATCTCTATTACTCTTGATGCCTCCGTAGTGTATAAATCATCATATTGGCCATGTGATTTATAGACTCCCCAATTGTTCATTCAAGTATTTTCCCATATCTTCATAAATACATTCCTTTGTGCATTGAGATGCCCTCATGTTTGCATTCCATAAGAGGTATTCACTGATTTGACCCAATCGATACCATTTAAAAGCTACCACACATTATGCACATGGGAAGCCATTAACATCATTAACTTATCCCTTTGGCGTGCCACTCATACCATCATATATAACTGGATGTTTCTAACTTATCAATGGGCTCTGAGTAACAGCAGAACCATCACCCTCCACACTCATATACAGAAACTCCTAGATCTGGCTCAGCCTCAGCTTGTCTTATTGAACCTCATTTACAATATGAACATATGTACATGGCATCATATAATGACTCGTCATGGCACATAACCTCATGCATCTGGATGTGTATTTGATGGCCTCACATGCACGGTTTCACATCATAGACGTGTTATGGCACGACATCCACCCCCTCTAAACCTGCACATCCTCTGGTATGTGCCAAATCATCATCAAGGTCCACATATAACTGGATGTCGTCTTCATCTTCTGCAGTTCCAGGAAGATCATCTTCTTCCTCTTCAACCATATCCATACTACCACTGTCAAGCCTCTCATCCTGAATCTCTTGTGAATCAAAAGGATCATTATCATGCCTTCTTTTAAATATCTTGATTCTTTTGCCAGCCACAAGATTCTTTATTTCTGTTCCATCAAGCTCACACAGAGTATACGTGGCATTTCCATGCACATGCTTGACAATGTAAGGGCCAAACCATCTTTTTGCAAATTTTCTTTGAACAGTGAATTGGTTGTCAAGGCTACTGTCATACATTAGAACCCAATCACCTTCTTCAATAGGTTTTGGCCGGAGTCTGTGTCTACTATCAAATCTTTCTTTATTTTTCAACCTTGCATCTTTCAAGCGGGCTCTAGCAAGCTCTATATCTCCAGGCCTTCTCTCCAACTGTCTTATTCGTAATGCAAGGAGGTCATCTCTGCTCAATCCTTCGACCCAGGGCAATACATTCCAAGTTAGAACTACTTCTTCAACTGGCATCACTGGCTTCTGACCATACATCAATTCTGCAGGCATGTATCCTGTCACTGAGCTATGAGTTGTACGGTCAGCCCACAAGGCATATGGTAGCAGCTTTGGCCACTCTCGCATTCTTTCTCTGCATGCCTTAGCCAAAGCTTTAATGATTGGAGGATGCCCTCGCTCACTTTTCCCATTGCCCTCAGGATTGTAAGCACATGTTAGGGACAGTTTGATACCAATTCTAGAGAAGAATTCCCTTGCTTCTTCAACATCTAGCTCACCCCTATCAGCTGTTATCTTCCCAACACAACCATACCGGCAGATCACATCTTCCAAGAGAAATTTGCATACTGTTTCCGTACTCTTTGTTCTAAGAGCACGCCCTTCTACCTGATTTGTCAAATCTTCTCTTGCAAGTGCAATGTACCGCATCTGCCAAATTCCCAAAGGCATTGTAACTAGATCCACTACCCATTTGTAGTGCATGGCAGGTGGGTAGGTTGGTTGCAAGCCATCACGATGCCGCACATTTGAGTACATTTGGCATACCATGCATGTTTCCACATATTGGGAAATATCCTTGTACATTCCTTTCCACCAATATTTTTCCTTTATTTTGGTAAAGGTGGCCCAAACGCTTCTATGTCCAGCCCAGAGACTCTCATGGAATTCTTTCACAAGCTTTCCTTGAGTCTCTTTATCACATATGACTCTCTGTGGCATAGCATTCCTCTGCTTAGGATGCTTCCAGAGATACCCATCCTTTAGGAAATAACCATATGCTTTTCTACGGATTCTCTTAAATTCTGAGTCAGACCAATTTTCTTGCCTTGTCAGAGTACTCAAATATTGACCAATAAGCAACCAATCCCCTTCATATATTTCCTCAATAAAAGACTCAAGTACATTTGATAGGCAAATTTGATCCCCTTTTGCATATGCTGTAGTATAGAATTTTGTACCCACATCATCAATGTCACTAATCATTTCTTTCTCATTTTCATACCTGGCTCTTGATAGCATATCTGCAACTGGATTATCTTTTCCCGCAATATGCTCAAACTCAGGATTTAGTGACTTGATATAAGCAATCCACCTAAGCATAGCAATATCTGGAGTGGTACAACTTGCTATCATCCCAAGAAGTGGCAAGCAATCAGTTTCCACAAGTACAGATGCCCCAATAAGATATTCTTTTTCACATTTTAGAGCAGTGACTATCCCCCATAACTCTCTCTTGATCTGTGGATACTTTCGTTGCCGAAAGCTTAACACCTTTGCTCCAAATCTAATTACATACCTATGATCATCCTCATCGTCTTGCCCTACTGCCCATCCTATCCCAGTAGGACTAGTATCAACTGTAACAATCATAGGCCTGCCCCACAGTCATAATCTGCCTTTCTCAAAATGGGTGATGATTGGAGCAAATATTTCAGCTTCCGCATAGCTTTAATATGTACTGCACTCCACAAAAATTTTTGATTTTTCCTCAAAAGTTGATAAAGAGGATCTGCTACATGTGCATAATGTGGGATCCAAATAACATAAAAGACACATGCTCCAAGAAATCTCCTCAGCTCTGTAACATTAATGCATGTTTCCTTCATTCTTTGTATTGCATCTATCTTGGCTGGACAAGGACGGCGTCCACTAGTACTACAAAGATGTCCCACTATTAGCACTTCACCAACTCCAAACACTGATTTCAATCCAGATAAAGTAAGATTCACTTCTTCAAGCCTGGATAGAATCATGTCACAATCCTTTATGTGATTTGCCACAAACTTGCAGCACCCCTTTGAATCCAAATCCTCATCTTTGTCTTTCTCATCACAGCCCTTTATTGGCACATCATCCAAAAATGGCATAGTTTTTTGTGGTATGAAGTCTCGTAAGACTTTATTCATTCCATTCATCATATGTGCCACTGAGTTGGTGGCTCCCTGTGGTAAGGTACACATCCTTACTAATCCCAAAGGAGTTCTCATTGTGGTCAAGTCCCTGCTTTGTATATCCAGCTGGAACTGATCATATCCCGAATACAGATCACCCATAGAGTATATAGCTTTCCCTGCAAATGCTTCTGCAAACTCATCCACAATTGGACCTGCTCCCACATTCCTGATTGTGACTTTGTTTACAGGTTGCATGTCTTGAATAAAGCGCAACGTCCCATTTTTCTTTGGTACAGTAAACCATCTGTTGGAATATGGGGCACATGAAGGCTCCAAGATTCCCATCCTGATCTTTTCCTTTAGTAATTCCATCAACTTTGGCAAGAGAGCCTTTGGTACTGGAATTGGCCGCAGGTTCCAGGGCACATGTGGAATAGTAAAGATCACCATTGGTGCTGTTACACTTGGATCAACACAGCCTATCTCATGCGGCTGAAAAGCAAAGGCTTTCCCATGTTTTACAAGCATCTCCTCAAAGCATTCCCTTTCGACTGGCAACAGAAAATCCTTCTCACCAATCTTCAGCTCTTTTAGAGTTTCTTGAGTAAATTTATGCCCAATTTTCTTCGGATCTCTAAGATTTGGTTGCATAGAAGCTTCATCTATCTTCTCCTTGCTTCCTGGTGGCAAGGGCAAGGCAATTGGTTTCACCTTCTTTGCAACCGTTTTGTACTTTGTATCAACATGAGCATCCATCTCACAATTCATGTTTTTACATTCCACCCCCTCAAATTCCTGGATTATATCATACATCTCCACAGATGACACCTCTATCATTTCATTTCCACCCTGTAAGCATGCTCTTCCCATATCAAAAAGCACATCCATAGTATCTACAAATGACACCTCATCAAGCACCCCTGAAATAAACTCATTCTTCTCTAGAAGACCACACTGCTCAAAACTTTTTTGTTCATTTTGTATATGTTTTTGCATACCACGCTTCAAATCCTTGCTTTTTACAAAAACCAGTGACCCATAGCTGGAGAATCCCTGAAAATTTGCTGAAAAGCTATTTACATTGATTGAGTCCTGCGAGAACTCATTTCCCCTTGTACCATTGGAATCCCGCTTTACAATGGCACCTGGCCAAAATCCCTCATCTCCCTGTAATTCATGAACTCTCTGTTTATCTTTGGGAGTGACTGTGCCCGAAGAGACTCACGATTCCTTTCATGATTAATGCAAACTGTCAAAAACTGAACAGCTTTTTTGCCATCTTTACTCCTTATTCTTGCATATGCTGAACCATCATCCAAAACCTTTGTTTCCATCCTTACAGCTGTAATGTAGGGTTGCCCAAGGATAAGGGGATACGATGACATCTCTTGAACAAAGAAATTCTGATCATCCTTCACATCCCCTATAGTTACCCTTACGTTTGGACATGCTGCATAAAGCTCTCCAGATGAGTTATTAGCTGCTTTAATCATCCACCCATGATCCACATCCATTGGCCACTTACATTTGTTGTAGAGATTTTTAGCCATAAGATTTATTTCAGACCCATGATCAATTAGAGCGACATATGGCTCTTCCAAATCACCTATCTTGACAAGGGTTTCAGTGGTTGCTCTTGCCCAATGGCTCCTGGAGTAATGACTCTTTGTAAGAACTTCTTTTTCATCATCCTCTTCCACAAAGCGCACTTGTCGTGCCCCATCAGCAGAGTGATTACATTCCACCACATTTTCTCTCTCTTCCTTTTTCTGTACCTGTACTCCATGAGTCTTGGAAGTGCTTGCCTCCCCTTGTGATGGAATAGATTCAATTATGGACTGCCTTTTTCTTCGTATAATATCAATTATCTCATCATGAAATTCTTTCTTTGCAATCCCCAAGACTTCCCCTAGTGTGAATTCCACCCTGCTGTTTAGAATCCTTTCTTCAAGTACCTTTTTGAGATCTGTTGCAACTTCAATATCAGATTGAAGCTTGTAGAGTGGACTTTTCCCTTTACCCTTCTCCTTCATTTTTGCTGGCACTTCTTCCATTGAAACATCCTGTGGAGGTCTGCTATGCTGTGGAGGCATATGTGATGGCCCAGGATCCTTCTTTTCACTTCCACGTGTAACTCTTTTTGATGGCCCTCCTTCCTCATTTTCCCTTTTACGCTTCTCCTCTACCTGTGCCTCATTATTTTGGCATTTGGCAATATAGGCATGAATGGATAAAGAATCCACAGGCTCCTCCCAGCCAGTCTCAAGACGTATACAATCACCTGCCTCATGCAAAGCTTGCTTTGACACTTTCTTTGACGCAATTAATTCCATTGTTGATGGCCAAAAATCCTCATTCTCATAATCCTCATCATTCTCAAATCCCTGCTTTAATTGACCAACCTTTAATCCATAGGTTGCTGCCTCAACCATAGAAATGGCATGACTAGCAGCCATATCCTCTACCAGCTTTTTCATCCCTCCTTTCCCAAAGTTTGTACTCAATGGAAGACCAGTCTCTGTAAGATGGATTTTCCCATCTTTGAAAAACACAAGTTGATTTTTAAGGGCTTCTTTATAGCTAGCACAATCTTTCTTTGCATGCTCTGGGTCATCACACCATATGCATCTATATGTAAACCCTTCTTTGCTTTGAGGCCTTTGCATAGAAGCCTGCCCCAATGGTAGACCTTTTTCTTCAATCCTGGACATCTTCAATTTTAAGTCACACATACCCTTGATAAGCTCATCCATCGGCCCATCTATCTTTGGAATTGTAGCAGCTGGTTTGGATAGATTCTCAGGGGTGACAGCAGTTATGGGGGTTGCAGAGCCCATCACCATTTTATCCCTCCTCCGCTGCCGCTTTGCTAACATAGTAACTGCATCCTCAACATCATTCCAATCACTCTTTAATCCCTGTTCTGTATCCTTATCCTCAAGGAGGATTTCCAATTTCTCCTGGAGATCTTTCCCAGCTGCTTGTAAGAAGAGCTCTGTCTTTTCTCTGTCCAAAGTTGCACGCTCTATCCTTGACAACTGGGCATAACGCTTCTCAAACTCTCTTAGCAATTCTGTGGCAGAAATTCCCATTTTAGGTTTTGTGACCCATTCCAAGAAAGTTCGTTTGGTCACTCGCTCAGAATCCTCCATGAAATATTCATCCTTTAAAGCAAGCTTGAACTCCTCCCAATTTCTGCCACCATGTGCTGTCTGCAATCCTCTTATGCGCTCTCTTATTTCAGGAACACATACCAGCTCGAAACTTCGAACCATATCCTCCTCAGTCACTCTGTTTAGCTCCATCTCCTTTATATAATTGCGCAGGTACTTTGTAATGTCCTTCCCATCAAATTGATCCACCTTTTTCACAATTGATTGTAATGCTTTGGTCGTGGAAATTTGTCCCCTCTCAGCAGCTTGTTGCTGTTGCACGTACATGGTAAACATCTGAAACATCTGCATAACTCCGGGGTCAAAATGAACCCCCTGACCCTCAGAATTCTCAGCCATAGCTTCCCTGTATATTTCACCACACTCTCACCCCAGCAGTTTCACGTCGGGTTCACCAAAGATGTCGTGACGTGGGCGGTACAGCCAGGAAAGTACGAGACTTCTAGCTGTGAGAGTGAATGTCAAATCTAACAAGGAAACTCACACACAAAATTTCCCAAGGAGTATTGAACATCACTGTTTCCAATGACAAATACATGTGTCGATTCACCTCAATACATCCTTGAATTCATCCTGATGATTGCACAAAATTGCATACCAAGTGTTTGTTCCTTTACTCACTGACTTCTCTCTCGAAATCCTTTGAACCATTCACATGTAGGCATAACAAGGCCTTCAAATTTTTCCAATATACATGTGACCAGTTACATCCTTTACATCCAGTGCCATCAAAACCATTATATCAAGATGCTCTTTATCACCTGAAAACCTGCCTTAATATTCTAACATCTCACAAGCAAAAGATGGCATAACATGCTCATGATTTCCAAAACTCAATCAAGCAGAAGCAAGACCAACTTCCCATGATTAAATGTGCTTTGGATTCCTTTTTCCCGCAAAACATCAAGTTCCAAATACCATTAATTTGTTCTTCCCAGCTTTTTTTAATCCATTTCCAAATCCTTTTAGGATTTATGAGTATCGCCTTTTTCTAAATCAAAAGGAAAAGTAAAAAAAGAAGCTTATCTGAGCATTACAAGTGAGTTTACACTTGATTTTATTTTTGCTTAACTTATAAGTCGCAGAGCTGGCCACGCGATGCAGAATACACGGAAACGATAGTCGCTTCAGCGCAGCCCAAGAAACAGAGAAAACATGGATTTTGTCGAGATCATCTCCTCATGAAGTACTCATTTTCCTCTTTATTTCTAGCACCTACAAGGCACAAACCGTGTATGTATTCTTGAAAATAAAAACACTGGTCGATTGGACGCTGTTCCTCTTTCTGCAGAGATTTTTTTCCTCACTGAACTTCGCCGCCGTCTGCCTCTGGTTTTTTCTCTTTTTCCCGCGGAGAATTCGGCGCCCCCCACCACCTTTTGCCGCTATCCATGCGGAAATTTCCAATTACAAAAGCTGCGCTCGCATTTCCCTTCCATACTATCTAGAAAATTCCAAATAAAAGAAATACATTTCTTATGTATTTCTTTTCCACGTACGCTGCCACCCTTAGCGTATTGCTTCTAACCTTAGCATTAAGGTTAAAATTCTCAATGCAAGGCATAACCTTAGCATTAAGGTTAAAGTTCTCAATGCAAGGCATAACCTTAGCATTAAGGTTAAAGTTCTTAATGCAAGGCATAACCTTAGCATTAAGGTTAAAGTTCTCAATGCAAGGCAGTTCAGTTAATTTTATTCCCCGGCATTCAACAAATTCTTCGGCACTGTAATGTCCATTGAATCTCTATTACTCTTGATGCCTCCGTAGTGTATAAATCATCATATTGGCCATGTGATTTATAGACTCCCCAATTGTTCATTCAAGTATTTTCCCATATCTTCATAAATACATTCCTTTGTGCATTGAGATGCCCTCATGTTTGCATTCCATAAGAGGTATTCACTGATTTGACCCAATCGATACCATTTAAAAGCTACCACACATTATGCACATGGGAAGCCATTAACATCATTAACTTATCCCTTTGGCGTGCCACTCATACCATCATATATAACTGGATGTTTCTAACTTATCCATGGGCTCTGAGTAACAGCAGAACCATCACCCTCCACACTCATATACAGAAACTCCTAGATCTGGCTCAGCCTCAGCTTGTCTTATTGAACCTCATTTACAATATGAACATATGTACATGGCATCATATAATGACTCGTCATGGCACATAACCTCATGCATCTGGATGTGTATTTGATGGCCTCACATGCACGGTTTCACATCATAGACGTGCCATGGCACGACAACGTGGCTCGTAGTTTTTTTTTTTGGAGTCGAGGGAAATTCAAAATCCCTTGTTTGGAGGGGATTTTTTTGAATTTTAAAATGGGAAGATATGGGCATTTTCCCAAAAAGGTAAGTGGGAATCAAAAAAGTCAACCTTTTTATGACACTCCCTTACATCCTTTATAAATGACCCCCAAAATGGATAATTTGACAACACATAGGCATCTACTCATTCACTGTTCATTAGCCTTAATGAGTTCTGTAAAAAAGTGATTAAAAATTAATCAAATATTAATATTTTCACTAATCTTTCTCTCTTTTAGACTAATCAAGGACTCTAATTAAATCCCTAATCACTAATTAATTCACACAATTGAGCACACCATTGGATAGAGCAAGGGATTGCTAAGCTATGTGTAAATTAATCTATAATAAGAGATTAATTAAGCTCTTAATTTTGGTCTCTTCTCTTAAATTAAAATTAAGCAAAAGAAGCATCGACTTATGTGTAAATTAATCTATAATAGGAGATTAATTAAGCTCTTAATTTTGGTCTCATCTCTTAAGATAAAATTAAGCAAAAGAGAGTCAAATTTCTCCAATTGATGTAATTAGGTGTTTTGATGCATGTAGATGCTCTCTAAACACACTCAAAAACACTAATTTCGACTACTTACATGACCAAATTAGACCCCAAAAAACACATTTTCTAAAGTTTTTGCCTCTTGAACAAGATTAATGACCCTTAGTAACAAAAACCAGTCAATTAAGAGAGATTAGTCGATTTCAAGAGTTTTTTATTGTTTTAAAAGATTTTTTTAATGATTAAGCTACTCCTAATATTGCTAACACTCTAATGCATACAAATCAAACAAAAAACATACAAATCAAGCAAAAATTAATGATTCTAACTCTAAAGAAAGCTAAAATTCACTAAAAATTACATTCTATTGCATTATTTGATGCAATGGATGCAAACTAAGCCTAATACACTCTATTAATAAGCCCTGGGAACATTAAAATCTACATTAACAACAACAAAAATAAAAAATTAAGCTAAAAAATATTCTTTACAAAATAAAAAAGAGAGCTATTTCTCATAAAATCACACATGAATCTCCATCAAATCCACATCTTTTTCATGGGAAACCATCAATCAAGATAACGGGCAATGGGTAATGTGTATATTAGAGAAAATGATTAAAAAAGCCAAGGGATAGCTCCCCGACAGCATCGCCAAAAATGTTATGACTCACCCTAACCCCCCTTGAAACACATCCAACAAGAGATTTCCTAGTGGCAACTGTCGTGAGGATATTTCCAATGGCAAGCTCGTAACCCTCAAGGTCTCCAAGCTCTATAACTCCTTAAGAAGCAATTCCACCGCATCTCCAATAACGAGCGTTGTCACACCACCGTGTGCACTACGTGTACTCGTCCCTTGTCTCACCTCACATCACTCACACACACACACACTAGCATGCATTAGGGAGAGCGATTAGCAAGATCAAGACTCTATTGCACAATGGGAGAGTATATTGTATTACGAGATAAATTCACTTATATACATGGCCATAAGTATTCACACTCACTTAAACTATGGTCGGCCGGGCACTTTAGGCTCATAAGAGGCCTAATGCTATTACAATGACTACTCTCATAATATATTCATAAAGTACATTATTTGGGACTTCATCCTAACTTACTACCACACGCTCTTGAAATGGGAATGGCCATAAATATTTCGTCACACCATTAGGGGCACCCGTCCAAGTTGTAGATTTGGACACCATTGCTTCATATCTTGAATGTATGACCTTTTGGTGTATCTACCTTGACTCCTTGATATAAAATAATGGTGGTAGCTCTTGTTAACCCTAGAAATGGGTTAACAGTGATTTCAAGTATCACACTTTGATACTTGAAAGCACGCTCAAATTTGTACATCTGATTCCACTATGAGAGCGATGGATGAAGAAAAAGGGGGAGTGGATACCATTGCATTCATGTGAGGGTGTTGATTCACCCATAGAACTACCGGTCAAACTACCTAATGGCACCATTGACCTTATCAATGCAAGCAAAGAATGGAGCTTAGCAGATGTTCAAGAACACCTACTAATCATGGGATTTGAGGAAGTACAAGATGCAAGCTTCAAGATAGAACGTCGAAAGGTATTAGCTTTTTTCTCATTGATTTTTGAGTTGATTTTTTTTAACCATCCATGCTCTGGTGATATTTTTTCATATGTTTTTGTGTAGATTGGGAGACGTATGGAGAAGTCTTTCATGGTTCATGATTCTTGGAGAGAGAAGGGTGTGGAATTGCAATTAGGAGTGTAATTGGGTAATTTTAATGTAATTATTTTTTGTTGTAATCCAACTTTTTCCTTTTTGGTCGATAATGTAATGAATGGCACAGACTATTTGGATCAAGCTTGAATGATCGCAATAAGTTCAATTTGGATAAGTTTATACGAACTTATTATTTGGATATGTTTGATTAAATATATGATTAAGTATTATAATTAAAATGACTACGTTTAATAAAGTATTTTGGCTAGTCGACTCTTTTTCGTTAAGTGTGAAATTATCAATTTCAAACCCTGATTTCTTCTATAAATAGGGAACCTCCCTCATTTTTGTCATTTGTATCACTAGCACTCACGCGCACACTTTGCTAGCATATATTCCCTACAACTTGGCTTGCGCTCTCATCTCGCAATCCTAATGGATCATTCCATGGTGTATGAGAACTTTCTTGCATTCCTAGAGAGGAATGAGTGGGCTGGCAAGAAAGAGGTATTTCACATTTTCTCTTGCACCATTGACTTTGAAGCAACTATCCTCCTTGCCGAACATGACTACAAGGAGACCTTGGAGTACATTGAAACATACATAAATCCCTTTTCTGTGATCATCCCTGACAGTAACACTCTGTGGGTCCCTTGCGAGCTTCTACGCTACATCAACAAAACCAATGCAAACTATCCTAAGAGATTGCATAGGCACCAACAAGTTGTACAAGAAGATGGGAACTTCAAGGTGCTCTCCACTTAGGAAATCGATGCCCTTGGTAAGGGAAACATCGGCACCAACTTTTTGTCATGGATCTCAACATTTATTCTCATGTTGAATGTACAAGACTCCGATGATGAGGTTGAGGTCGGTGACGTTGCCTTGGCTGATTTAGTTAAGGGCAAGGAGGTAGATCCAAAACCCAAGCTCCTTGATCAAGTGGCGGAGGAAGCTCTGGCCTTCGTTCTTCTTCAACAACATGAAGAGGTAGAAACAACTGAAGGTACCACCTCATGGGCCAGTGGAGAGAAGGGTCATCAGCAATGGCGGTTGTGGATGCACCAACGGATGAGGCCGATGAGATAGGGGCATCACCAGATATGCCTGAGTTAGCACTAAGTACGCTTAGCTCTGTAGTGGTAGATGGAGAGGAGTTTCTCTTCTTGCAGGACTTAGAAAAAATGTTTAAAGTAAAGCAATATGAGTGCTTGTCTCTCCTTGCCATTGGGCTAGATTTTTCGCTTTGACAATAGATCCTCTCAATACATGATGGAGCAACTTGTACCAGTTGATGGTATGGTATTAGAGAGTGTCCAATTTGTTCAAGGGAAAATACAAAAAGGTAAGCAGGGTAAGTACCCGAGGAGGAATTCAAAGAAGTACAAGATAGCTTGCCCCAAGTCAGCTTGATGCATTCGCCTCCTTAACAATTAGAGGAGCACAAGTCATTAATTAACATTGAGCAACTAGATGTGATAGCATCTGATGAACTACACTCTGTAAGTTAATAATGCCTAGTTATTTACTCCTATTCATGGCATGATTGATTACTAAAATGTGGTTTGTATGCAGCGGTTTGTATGCAGCATGTCATGGAGTTGGATGCCTGGGCACAAGGGTTCCCTTTGGAACTAACTCTACATTGGCCCATTACATGGGTCGTATTCCAACAAAACACATTGTGATTGTCCACAATGCTTTTAGCCCTATGGGAGGATTCCAACTTTTGGCTCTCAAGGCCTTATCCAAAGTGTTTTGCTTGTCTAGCGTCTCCAAGAATGCTGGAAAATTATCCTCATCAGTAAGTCCGCCGTTTTTACAACCTTTCAAAATTATCCTCATCAGTAAGTCCGCCGTTTTTATAACCTTTCAAAGGAGGCTACGCTCCTAAGGTCCTTGTCAATACAGCCATCGTCGAAAGTGTAAGAGAGAGAGATACCGCATGCATTGTAGATTCCATCATGGCGGGTGCTCTTTATTAAGAGACTAAGGTTTTGTAAAAGGGGAGGAGAAGGGTGTGTGTGTGAATGGACTTATGGTCCACTAGCTCACCTATTTAAAGGTGGAGCTAGAAGGCAAATAGATTGCTCTTTAATGAACAAAATGTTGAAGAAGCCCTTTTCTAGATAGAACACATTAGAAACCACTCTATCATGCAAACATCCTCTTGTAACCACTTACCTACCTCTACCTTAGTAGGAGGTTTACCTAGATAGAAAATGATCACAAGAAAACAGCCCAATCTGATTCTTGATCAACTCAAGATTCACCCTCATACATACCTTCCTTCCTTGGCTTTGAGCATGTGTATTCAGCCTCGCATTAATCCAATCGGGAACGTTTTTCTTCCTCTCCCTCTCACCACCTTCTTCGTCATGAGGTCGCTTCATCTCCTCCGTTTCTTCAAGCTCCCAATCCCCCAGCCCCTACCATGCTCATCCTCCTCTTGCAGCCCACAAATCAGCCATCTCAAGTGTGCATGCATGCATAAGCGATCGGACGTCCCTTCGACATACATGGGCATGCATCGCCACGCGTGTAAAGTTAAATCACCCACTCTCCCACTTTGCTCAATCACTCTCTCACTTCGCTCAATTACTCTCCCACTTTGCTCAATCCCGCACCACAAGGCTTAGAATCTTAGAAGGAAGGTTTTTGGTTAAGAAATCTTAAAAGGAAGGTTTTTGTTGAGAAGTTGAGTATTTTGAAGGTTTTTGTTGAGAGTTTGCAAGTGTTAGAGCTAAAATAGAGCTAAATTTTCAAAATTGAGGAAAATAAAATTTAAAAACGCACATGACTGTGCTCTTAAGCTCTGGGCCACTCGAGCCTTGGAAATGGCAAGCGCGCTGCCCCCCATGGTTTTTAGAAAAAGTTTAAATAATTGGCTCAATTGCCAGAAGCTGCTAAAAGCAAAGCTGCTTTTTATGGTGGTCTGAGCCTCTGAGGACCTGTTCCCACGATGCCTAGGGATTGGCCACGAAAAGAAGGAAAAAACAAAGTTTAAGAGAAAGCTGCAAACTGCTCAGTGCCACTTAAAGGTGTTTTTGAAACAGAACGGCTTCTGAGTCCTGAGGGTCGCGCATTAGCTCAATTTTCCAATCAGATTGTTCTGTGGTTATCTTATCATTACCTTAGTTCACTTGATTAACCAATAACACTAACAATAACTACATCGTTTTTATCGTTTTGCTTGCATTTCTTTTTCCTTTTTCTTTTTTAATTTGGCCAGAAACACCCGTTTATATACACTACTCACACACCCAACTCCGGTTACACAACATTACAATATTGCAACGCACGAACCCAGTGATTAATATCAAGAAAACATTTTAAAAAAAAATTGTGTGGTACCAAATGTGCTTATATTCTTCTACTCCAACTTCTTAGCTCTTTGAGGACATCACATGATCTCGAGATGATGACCTCGTAGACGACACAATGCTCATGGAAAACCCATTTCTCAAACCCTTTTTCTCAACCAGTCAAAATAAAGAGAGCTTTCCATGGGTATTTTGCAAATCCAACCAGGATTCAAAGACAAATTTAAATTCCAACTGGCCTTTTTAAGGCTTACACTTGCGCAAAATGTCTAGACTCTATTGACAGTCGCCTGGCCTCAGCACTATATCTCACGGGGTCTTAAAGACCCTTGTCAGATGGCTTCAATGGATAGCATTGATCAAAAATCGCAACACCTTTTTTCGGCGATCGGATAAAGTAAACTAGGGCGGGTAAAAACTAAACTGTAAAAATCTGGGAAAATTTCATCTTCATAGTTTACTTCCTAGTTTTCTTTGTATTTTACTAAGCGGGTATAGTTTACTTCCCAGTTTACTCAGCACTTCCTAGTTTACTTTGTAGTTTATATCAAGGGATGAGGGCGAATTTGGGTTTGGGACTTAGAAAAATTCAGAGCAAGATGTTATGTGCAAAAGTGGATTTAAACTCGAGACCTTGGATCCCCATTGGAAACATCTTACCACTACACTATACCTTCAAGAAACAAAACAATGTGGTTTTCAGCCATTATACCCTTGGATTTAAACTCGAGACCTTGGATCCCCATTGGAAACATCTTACCACTACACTATACCTTCAAGAAACAAAACAATGTGGTTTTCAGCCATTATATTTTATGTTTTTCACCCCTAATTTACTTTTGCCCTTGTTTACTTTATCCAATGGCTGAAAAAAGGAGTCACGATTTTTATCAATGTCATCCATTGATGCCATCTGACAAGGGTCTTTAAGACCCCGTGGGAGATAGTGTTGAGGGTCGCCTGGGCCCATGGGGGGGATGGGTGGGGATTGTTAATGCATGAAATTGCGTAAGCAACGCGAGTTAAGACCTCAGGTGTACAACATGTTCTAGCACCCACGTTTCACAATGTTATTGGTTGCTTACATAGGATCTACATTTAATTGGTCCATGATCCCGCCCTCAAATCAAGGTAGTTGACTGTGCAGTGTGGCACTATATGCAAGTCTTAATTTTTAAAATTTAGTGCCTATGCTTTACCTTAAGGCTTACACAATGCACATAATGATTTAATCGTATCATATGAATATATGATATCAATAAGTTAATATCTTTAATATTACATAATACATACTGTATAGTCTATATATATTATAGTATATTAGAATTTAGGGCCCTAGTATATAGTATATACTAATAACTATTATCTACATGCTATATACTATATACTATATAGTTATTAGTATATGGCATATCTTATTATGGTATCTACTATTATATAATATGATACATCTATTCGTAACTCTAGTAGTGTATACATATTAACATAGGTTACTAGGTAGTCTAGGTATATGATATATTAGGTACACGATATTATCATCACTCTCAACCTTTAGTATAAGGGGTATTTTGATATGTGCCTTGAAAATAAAGGTCATCCCCTAATTTGAACCCTTAATCCAAAAAGGCATCTAAGTTCCTCAACAATTGGGATTTCTCTATTTTAGCTAGGATTTTTACACTACAAATTGGGATATGTAAACACTTAGATGGCGTAGAGATCTTCTTTTGAAAACGTGGCATTGATTCTTCTTCTATTTGGATAACTAAAGTCTACCAACTAAGAGATGTGTTCCACGTAGTCTAATTCTACTTGGGGATTTAAAACATTTATTTTTGCAAGTGGGGTCATTGTTTCATAAGGTCTATTGGGAATTTGACCTTCTTAAAGAATGGTAAAGTTTTTAATTTTCTCTGGGCTAACATAGATTTCCAAATATTTAAGCATATGTACCTTTAAAAATAACTAAAACCATATATATATATATATATATATATTCTTATTAATCATTTGAAATTACCCCCTTTCAATGTGAAGGACAATATTTTTTTACATGCCCTTCTTTAGCAGGTTACATTTTCACCCCCTTCTATGTAGGCTAAAATCACTCTAGAAGGGCTTAGCAACCTTCAAAAATAAACAAAACTTGGGAAGCAATTTTCCTAGATAAGTACACTAGGGTAGAGGGGGCAACTTAGTGATGACTTAGTGACAAATAAGGTATTGGCCAAAGCTCTCATGATTAGTAGAATTTGAGTCCTCCATCCTCTTCAGCGCTAGCTAGTGTGTGGGAAAGTTGCAACATCAACCAATATTCACAACTTTTTTCATTGCTTTATTCTTGTCCTCAATGATCTTCCTATACTTCTTCCCACAAGCTAGCTCACACCTCTGTTCTTCTTTTCTCACTATTGCTCCTTCCACACCTCTTTCTCTGTTCTATCCATGCCTTTATTCTTCTCTTTTTCTCATCGCTCATGTCATGACATATCTCATAGTCTTCCAAACTTTTACCACCGAAGTTTACAAGTGTGAAAGGTTCAAAACTTCCTTAACCACGATTGTTTTGGGAGCTAATCCCCATTAATGACTCGCCTGGGCAATTTCACAAGTTTTGGGTCTTTTATTATATGGAATTGTTCAATTTTGGCCCTATATTGCTAATGTACACTAATCATTATTTGGAGACAATTACTATGTATATCTTGAAACAGTTCAAGTGCCTTTACCATTACTAACAATTTCTCCATTGAGTGCCTAAACAAGAACTTGATTGCTCGATTACATGGAACATTTTCTAATGATTGGGTGCAATGGTATATAAAGCCAAGTCGATCCATACATTCATTAAACCATTATGTGTTCTTCATACACTCAAATGATGAGCACTTTTGTGAAGTCTTCTTAGGTTGCCACATACTTTTTTCTTTTTTTGTTCCAAGTCTTCTTAGGGGAAGACTTGGAACGAGGCCAAATCCCTCAAATCCCACACTCATATTCCAAGGTGAGTTTTCCCTATGTAGATAGAAGGTTTCCATAGCAATTCTACGCTTGACATGGCAAGCAAATCGATGTATCTGAGTATTTTGGATGTGGAAGTTGAAATGGGTCTAGGTTTATTACCTAGTTCATTTCAACTCTAGCCTCAAAGGTTGCTTATTTGTTGTCCACCACAGAGTCCGCAATTGCAATAGTCAAGAGGGGGTTTCAACAAGTGCAAGGATAGTCCAATTGTTGCTGTTGCACCCACGTTAAGATGTAAATTCCCAAAAAAATGAGAACAGTGAGAATTGGCATGACCTTTATGGATCATATAGTATTATTTTGTAAGGGATATGTGATGCAAACATGAAGGTTTGTAAGAGATATGTGATGCAAGTATGATTTTGAAAGGGATATGTGATGCAAACATGAAAGTTTTTATATAAATTTTGGCTGGCTTGGTGTTTTAAATGACAGTAGGGTCCTCAAAAACTCAAAATTCTATCGCAAATGTGAAGCGGCATAAGGTTTGGTGGTTGCCCATTGGTGGTTTCCCATTTCAAGATGGTGACTTGACAAATAGGGATTACGTCGTGGGGAGATAGGGCAATTTAACTACATGTAGTCATCTACATCTAAACATGAAAGTTTTTATATAAATTTTGGCTCGCTTGGTATTTTAAATGACAATAGGGTCCTCAAAAACTCAAAATTCTATCACAAATGTGAAGTGGCATAAGGTTTGGTAGTTGCCCATTGGTGGTTTCCCGTTTCAAGATGGTGACTTGACAAATAGGGATTACGTCGTGGGGAGACAGGGCAATTTAACTACATGTAGTCATCTACATCTACTTGCATCATAGTTGAGAAAGATTTTGGAAGAATAAAGGAAACCTAGAGGATGTGGCAAAGCCAATAAGTTCACTGCACATTCGCATGTTGCCATTCATGAAAAAACTTCGAGAAAGAGATGTAAAACTTTTATTCGACACATCTCGGTTCTAGATTAAGTAGCCAAGCTATGAAGATCAACATCACCAAATGATCTCTCACATATTCATTTTATGATGCAAAAAGGTAAACAAGGTGAAAGGCCTCGAGATGTTGCCATTGTAAGATTATTAAGTCTACATGGCTTAACTACTTTTACCCTAGTGTCATTGGTCCAGTCCTAATTCTTCAACGAGCTCGTGATCCAATCATCATTTTTAAAATTTTAGAATGGTTTGATGCTAGATCATTGGAACGTTTTGGCATGGTGAGATAGTTCTCAATAGGCTCCCACATTTTTTGTAAGGCTTCCCAATGAGGATGAGTGGAAGATCAAAGTTCAGAGAAACAGATGTTTATTATTCATGTTTTTGTGGTCACAATGTGCATGAGAGGGACATCCTCCATTGCAAGAATATCATGTTACATTTTTGTAGAGAAATTTGATAATGTATACATTGGTATCATCAATTAGGATATAATTGAAAAGATGCAGGGGAGAAGGGAGCTTGAGCTCTTGCAAGCACAAACACACTCACACAAACCCTAGAAGATAACACACAAGGTAAGAGGCTAAAAATTCTTCTTCTTCTTCTTCAACAAAAGAGGCCCCTATAAAAAGATAAAGTGACTAACACACATACTAGAGTATATACAACCGGTCCATAATGTGAACTCGCTAAAGGGGAGTGGGTAGATGTGAACTAGTTGGTGTAGTTGAGCTATAGAATCTCTAGCGAAGATATGTCGGTGCCAGCTACCAAACCCGCCAGTGATGTAAATGTCGAACGGTCACGCAGGTGCCTTATGAGTGTTAGCTCATGTTGAGCTTGACATCTCAACACTCCCACTCAAGCTCAACTCTAGCTCGTGAACTCCATGCATATCTCAAAATCTGTGGAGCTTCTCAGCTCCTAAGGCCTTCGTGAAGATGTTAGAGTGACCTGATCATGTGTGTTGATGTAGGCCAAGTCGATGTTGCCTACTCGTTGCCTGCCAAGACTCTCTTCCTGATGAAGTGGTAGTGTATCTCAATGTGTTTTGTCCACGCATGGAAAACTGGGTCTCTAGCCAACTGTATACTACTAAGATTTTCACAATATATGACAACCTTTCTCTCCACATATGCAACCCCAAATCAGGTAGCTTGCGTAACCAAGCTCCCTCACGACGCTGCCACCATAGCTCCTCTGTACTCTGGCTCTGTACTCGTCGCCTCGTCGTCAAGGCAACTATGGGCTGCTTCTTGTTGCTCCATGTCACAACAGCACTCCCCAAATGAAAACATAAATCCACTGGTAGATCTCCTATTTGAGATGCTACCTGCCCAATCTGTATCTGTATACCCATATAGCTCCAATGGTACACCTACTACATAAAATAATGCATAATCAACAGTGGCCCTCAAATACCAAAGTGTGCATTGCACACTATCAAGATGTGGTTTGCGCGAACTTGCATAAACTAGCTCTTTAAGCAAACAGTGTAACTTAAATTTGGCCTGTTGATCATGACATAGATCAAACTCCCCACATAATCTTCCTGTACATAGTGGGGTCCTCCAACACATAACCTGCATCCGAACTGAGCTTGTTCTTTTGATTTAATGGCACCGATATTGGCTTATAACTAGCCATCCCATACTTGGACAACATGTCCAATATAGACTGTCTCTGTGAGACAGCCAAATACCATTAGGTGTGCGAATGACTTCAATGCCCCAAAAGTAGCGCAGATCTCCCAAATCCTTTATGTCAAACTTTCTTTTAAGAAGACTTTTCACATGCTCAATCTCTTCCAAGTTGTCACTCCCAACAATAAGATCATCTACATAGATGGTGATGATCATAATACCCTTATCACTCTTGTGCACATACAAAGAGTGATCTGCATCTTCCATATGAAAACCAATAGTGACAAGATAATCAGCAATCTTGTCATGCCATGCTCGTGGAGCTTGCTTCAGCCCATACAAGGCCTTATGAAGCTTACATACATACTCTGGGGTGACCTGTATCCTCAAAAACACATGGGTGATCCATATACACTTCTTCTTGTAAGTCACCATGCAAGAATACATTTTTTACATCCATCTAATGTAAAAACCAGCCTTTAGTTTGCAGCCACTGCAATCATAGCTGCCATCTTTGGAACTGGGACAAACGTCTCCTCATAATCAATCCCATGTGTCTGCGCATATCCTTTGGCTACCAATCTAGCCTTGTACCTGCTTATGCTACCATCACTATTATGTTTCACCTTAAACACCCGCTTACATCCAATAGCTTTCTTGCCGATAATGGCACCAAATCCCAAGTCTCATTTCCATACAATGCATCCATCTCCTCATCCATAGCTTTCTCCCAATACACATTTCCAATAGCCTCATCAAAACATATGGGCTCTACAACCTACACAAGTTTTGCCATGTAAGCATAGGGATGTGTCACATAACCATCTCATAAGTCAACCTCCACATAAGGTTTTTGACTCTTCCAGATCTTCATAACTTTGCATATATGACTTCCAAAGCCTTCTTTCCTCCAAGTGTCCTCATTGTTGTTGGAATCCCAAGCTCCTCATCAAGGCTCATCTCCTAGCACTAGGCTCTCCATCAACAAGAGAATGCCCTATCATAACACAAGGGTGTAGAGTGTGAGAGAGAATGGCTATATCAAAGGGGAAATAGATGATGCTCTCTACAAGTACAAAGGAGAAAGTACAAATGAGTAGCAACCCTAAACAACGTTTGTGGTTGCTTATATACTAGCTAACCCTAAGGTGTTCATTCACACCTGGATGGCCATGGGCAAAGACCCAATGGTGGTGGGATAAAAGTGCCTATGGCATAAGTACATGGCCTCACTATAGTACTACCATAAATATCTAATAGCACTAACCCAGTTGTTGGTGGCTACCTTGAAGAACCCAACCTTTACTATTGGCATTGTGAAGGAGCCTTGATTCGAGGAAGAAAAGAGACTCAAAGTCAAAGTAGGAGGAGAAGACATTCTGCATCCCTCTGACCTTTTTTTAATACCCAATCATTATATTCTTACCCTTGTGTAAAACTACAAGCTCTAAGTCAACATTATAGCCTATGATGCACCTGCAGACCACTTTAGCAAATGACTAAGAGTGTAGATCCCCAATGTATGTATGGTGGTAGTAGGTCATCACTTGCGGGGAAGTGTTGAAATAGCAAGTGATGTGGGATAAATGTTTGGATCAAGGGGCAGTGGTATGTAACTCTTAAACATTTGTATGAGTTACAAATACTAAGTGATGTGGGGTAAATGTTTAGATAAAGGGGGAGTGGTATGTGACCCTCAAACATTTGTTTGAGTTGCATAAGTCATAGACTATGGTTTAAAGGGTCAAAGGGAGCCCAAAGAAGATGAAGAAGCCAGCCTATGTGGAGGCTAAAAGTAGGTGCCTAGAAGAAGTGGGAATAAAAATGAGGTGGGTGCTTACTTCAAGAGAGATGGTGCTCAAATATAAAAAAGATTAGGGGATGCTTAACAAAGCTTATGGGCTATGTATAATGGTTGATGGAGATGTACTCAAACCTATAAAATGTACTCTATCTAATCGATCAAACATATAAGCTTTTAAGCTAAAGCTCTTACCTTGTCATTATGATTTATTTTTATCATTAGCATTATCATTAGTGTTAATCTCTTTATTGCTTTATAGCATGCTAAGATTTTAAATCTAATTCATTTCTACACACCCTAATCAACTCTAGATGTAAATCTTAAGTAAGTTGGCACCCTTCATATAGATTGGGGGGGAAGTATATGTTAAAGAAGTTTTATGCATATATAGCTAAAGGAGGCATATATGATTGAAGAAGGCATATATGACTGAAGAAGGCATAAAACATCAGTACATGATGCCTTACATACCTTAGCAAAATGGTGTGAGTGATGGAGATGGCACATCGCATGGTTAAAGGCCAAGATTTACCTCATGTTTTTTTGTTGGAGATAGTTATGTGTGCCACTTATGTGCTAAACAGATGCTAGCTTAGAATGGTAGGAAGCCCTATGTCGCTCATTTGTGTGGTTGTCTTGCTTATGCTCATATGCCTGAACAACAATGGAATACGCTAGATGATAAGGCAATAAAATGTATTTTGTTGGGATACAACGCAAAAAACAAAGGGTATAAACACTACCATTTGGTCATAAGGTGGATCTTAGTGAGTAGAGATGCCTTTGTTGAGAACTCAGTTCAACCCATGATTTTATGAAAAAACAACAAAATGTATACTCACATGACATCTCTGATAAATTCCTACCTTCGTACAGGGACCATTGACTACTACAAGACAAGTCTTGTTGCAAAGGGTTATACTCAGAAGAAGGGAATATATTATGATGAGACCATTACCCCTATTATGATGAGACCATTACCCCCATGTCTTGTATGACTACCCTCCAATGTATTATTGCATTGACAACATACTATGGATAGAATATACATCAGTTGGATATTAAGACATCCTTCTCGAATGTCTTTTGGAATGGTGATTTGCATGAGGAGGTTTATGTATCTCAGCCTTGTGGTTTTATTTACAAGGGACATGATTCTAAAGTATAAAGGTTGAGAAAAGCTTTATATGACCTTAAGTAGGCTCCCACAACATCATATGAGAAGATAAATGCATACGTGGTTTCAAATGGTTTTTAGAAAAGTCCACAACTAAGAAAAGAAGAGTAAGAATTATTTTTTGGTCATTGTTTTATACATTAAAAACATGTTGCTCACAAAATCCCTAAAGAGGAGAAGATTTTATCCTTCAAGGCCGAATTATATATATCATTTGAGATGATAGATTTTGGCTCATTACATTATTATTTGGGCATACACTTAATGCAATGTGATGATGATAATGTGGTGTTATAGTCAAAGTACATACAAAGACTACTTACACAATTTGGTATAAAGATTGTAAGTCTATTGGTACACGACTACTTACACAATTTGGTATAAAGATTGTAAGTCTATTGGTACACGACTAGAGACAACTTCTAGGCTCAATTTCTCTAGGATGCAAGTGAAGCATTTGATGCATCACTTTATCATTATAGTAGGCTGTTAGTGGTCTCATCTATCTATGCAATATGAGACCAGACATTCAATTTGGGATCTTCCAATGGAGTAGGTTTATGCACAGTCCAGGAAGTAAGCATTAGCATGGTGCAAAGAAAGTATTCAGATACTTACATGGCACTCAATCCCTTGGGATATTCTATGCTAAGGGTGGTAATATTTAGTTGCATGCTTTCAGTGATTTTGATTGGGCTAGATGTTATGATACGCAAGTTTCTACTAGTGGCTTTTGCTTTCATCTTGGTGATTCTATATCAAGGCTCAGTACCAATGGTGTCCATGTGAAGTTAAATATAGGAGGGTAGCTTTTACAAACAACTATGGAGTGTGTATAATTTAGATGCCTTTTGGTAGATCTTGGTGTTGGTGTTATGGGCTACCACACCTCCAAGAGGGAACTCTACACACATTCACCTATTGGACAAGCAGTAGAACACAACCATCGTGGGGTACTTACCAATGCTTTGCACTTGTGTCTCTTGAGGCCTCCAAGCTCACTTGTATGCTCCAAACTCCAAGCTCACTTGTATGCTCCAAACTCCAAGCTCCACCTCCACACTGCCACGACCTCGTAGTTGGCTGGTGTCACTCTAGTATGCCATCTAGAACAAATAGATTGAGTTTGTCGACACTGTTGTGTCCAGGATGTTTGAATTTTGTAATACACGACATCAACTACGGAGGTTGAGAACTATAGGATGCAAGGGATAAAAGAAGATATCTTGCGGGTTAGTTTAATATAAGATCCCCCCTTCAAATGCCCATAATGACTGTTTGGTAAGTATCTCGTTCAGTATTTTGTTTAATAAGGGTCAATTCTCCTAAGATAATATCTTCAGCTAAGTTGATGTCATATTGAAGTAATGAGAGTATTAGTGTAGATAAAAACAAGGTAAGAGTTTGAGAAGGGGCCCAAGGAGTTACTGGCAACTGTCCCAATTCCGAGATGCGCTCAAGGAGGGTACGTAAATCATCTGTGGGCTCCAGCCTTTGACTCCTTTCTTGTGTGGTCAATTGGTGGGCCAGTTCTTGCATGCGGATATCAGCGTTGCTGAGCTGGTTGGAAATGGTTCTCTCTCTTATCATCCACTCAGCATCCAGTTCTTTGAATCTTCTTGTTGCCACTTCATGTGCTCTTATGGCAGTAGCTTCTCTTTGATGGGCCTTAGTAATTTGCGTTACTTGTTGTGCTACCAGTCTTTGTGTATTATGTAATTGTGTTTGTAGTTGTGATATTGTCTCTTGGCTTCTTTGTGCCTCTGTTTGGTTGGTGACGATTATCTCATTAAGAGCCTTGATTTTTTCCGCATGCGCTTTGTTAGCCTACTCTCATTCCTATTGCAGTCCTTGTACTATTTCTTGTTCTTTTTTGAGGTTGGCTGTGAGGAGCTCTATTTGTTGTTGAAGCATATCCTCATTACGCTTTGTGCCCTTCTAGTACTCTTGCATTTCCTTGGCATGCCCAATGTTGGAATTAGGGTTGCAGGAATGCACACACAACTTCAAGAAGATGAGGAAGCTTGAGCACAACACAGTAGTGTATTATGAGTGCCAAAAATGAAAGATAACAAGCCCTAGAAGATAATGGGCGTATATACAATGCACGGGGGAAAAAACCTCCTAGTGAGGGAAAAAGTGCCCCGGCGGTCCTAAGTGTGTTCACACACATCACTACTATAATATGGTAACAAATCCCCCCTGGAGTGATGCGGTGAACAAGAGCTAGCACTCATGTATAGGGAAGTGTCTAGCTATGTGGACGAATCCACAAAAGGGAGTAAGCCCAAAGCTTTGCGAAAAGCTTCGAACTTCTCACGAGGCAGAGCCTTTGTGAAAAGGTCTGCAAGGTTATCCTGTGTTGGCACATAAGCCAAACTGATCTCTCCTGCAGAGAGTCTCTCCCTGACATAATGGTAGTGCACCTCAATGTGCTTCGTACGAGCATGGAACACTAGGTTCCGCGCAACTGCCAATGCGCTCTGACTGTCAGTGAAGATGGTGGTGGCAGATGGCTGCCCAACACCCAAATCAGCCATAAGGCGTCTGAGCCACACACACTCAACCGTAGCTGTGAAAGCTGCCCTGTACTCAGCTTCACAACTAGAAGTGGCCACAGTAGGCTGCTTCTTGCTCAACCATGATATGCATGAGCTTCCAAGCATGAAGCAAAAACCACTCGTGGACACGCGTGTGTCATAACAACCAGCCCAGTCAGAATCTGAAAAAGCATGTAAATCTGGCGACAATGATCCCCCCTTGGGATAAAACAACCCAAGATGCCGAGTACCACTCAAATAGCGAAAGATACGCTTCACTGCCTGCCAATGCTTAATGCCTGGGCTATGCATAAATCTGCTCACCTGTGAGACTGCAAACTGAATGTCTGGCCTCGTAATGCATACATAAATGAGGCAACCAACAGCTGTCTGATAGAGTGTGACATCAAAGTGATCTCCAGCATCATGAAGACTCAACTTCAAACCTGTCTCCATTGGAGTAGCAATAGGCTTGCAGTCTTCAAGGCCAAATCTCCGCAATAATGTTTCAATATACTTTGTCTGACACAAAGCAATACCTCCATCACACTGCTTAAATTGTATCCCCAAATAATGATGCAAATGCCCCAAATCTGACATCTCAAAAGAGGCATTCAAATCAGCCTTAAAATCAGCAATATGACTCTCATTTGGTCCTGTGAGCAGCATGTCATCGACATAGAGAGCAATGATTAGATGTACACCATCCACACGTTTAACATACAAAGTGCTTTCTGTTGGACTATTCTGAAACCCATGTGCAGTCAAATATGCATGTATTTTTTCATACCAAGCTCGTGGAGCTTGCTTTAAACCATATAAAGCCTTTTTTAACCTGCGCACTTTGTTTTCCTGCCCTCTTTGAACAAAACCACGAGGCTGCGATACATACACCTCCTCATGCAAATCTCCATTTAAGAACGCAGTCTTTATGTCCAGCTGATGTACATTCCAACCATTATGAGCTACTAATGCACAGATGCTACGAACAGTGGTCATACGACATGTGGGAGCAAAAGTCTCATCAAAATCAATGCCCTTCTCTTGAGCATAACCTTTTGCAACAAGCCTAGCCTTATGGCGATCCACTGTGCCATCAGGCTTACGCTTCAATTTGTATACCCACTTAGTGCCAATGGCCTTCTTGCCAGGGGGCAAGTCACATAAAGACCATGTACTATTCTTCATAATAGCATCGTATTCTGCTTGCATAGCAGCCATCCAATTTTCTGAACTTTGTGCCTCATCAAATGAAACAGGCTCACTTTCATCGCACATACTAGAAACAGCCAATGCATAACAATCTGACGCATAAGAGGCACCATGAGAGCCAGAACGAGTGCGACTAGACAAAGGGGCATCCAACTTGCTGTCACGCAAAGTCTGCACCAGCCATCTAGGCATGTTCCTAGAGCCCTCAATCTCTTGTCTCTCATCCTCAAGTGCATCATGCACATCTGCATCAGATATAGGCTGATCTGTGCCATCATTTAAAACCTGCATAGGCTGAAAAACTGCCTCATGAGGTATTGCACTTGACTGTGCACCACTGAAAAGAGGCAACAATGTATCATAGACATCACGTGAGCTGATATCTGTCTCCTTAGTACATGAAACCAAGGGCTGAACTGCATCTTCCACAAATACAACATCACGGCTAACCAAAATGCGCTTTGTCTGTGGATGATACAAACGATAGCCTTTGCTCTCAGCACTATATCCAACAAAAATACATTTGACAGCTTTGTCATCCAATTTTCTGCGATGTTGCACAGGCACTAATGCATATGCCAGGCAACCAAAAACACGTAAATGGCCAACAGATGGCTTGCGGCTATGCCAAGCCTCATATGGAGTGACAACCTGTAATGCTTTGGTGGGACACCTGTTTAGTACATAAGTGGCACACATGACAGCCTCAAGCCAAAAACCATGTGGTAGACTTTGACTCTTAACCATACATCTTGCCATTTCCATGAGAGACCTGTTTTTTCTCTCAGCCACACCATTTTGCTGTGGTGTATACGGCACTGTACATTGGTGTTTTATCCCACGCTCAGCCAGAAATGCATTAAATTCTGAAGACATATACTCCCCCCCTCGATCTGAACGGAGGGTGCCCATCTTACTTTCTGACACATTTTCAGCCATAACCAAAAACTGTTTGAAGCACAAAAACACTTCGGACTTTGCCTTCAAAGGATATACCCATGCATGCCTGGTAAAATCATCAATGAAAGTCACGAAGTAAAGGTAGTTTCCAAATGATGGAGTTTGCATGGGACCACAAACATCACTGTGAACAAGCTGCAATCTGCGTTCAGCTCTCACTGATCCATCTTTGGGAAAGGAAGCACGCTGCATTTTACCCAATATGCAGCCCTCACAAACATGCTTGACAGGTGCCTCAAGCTTAGGCAAAGAAGACACCATTTCAGATTTCTGCAAGCGCAGCAAACTTGCAAAATTCAGATGACCAAAACGTGCATGCCACAGTTTTGCATCTGAAATAGCCTGCGTATCCATAATAGCACATGCTGAATCCTCTACACATTTGCCATCCATATTGAGCTTATACAGCCCTCGACATAGTGAACCAGATGCTACAATGATGTCACCACAAGAGAGATCATGAACAGTACATCTGTCATCCACAAATTTTACAACCAAACCTGTTTTGGCAAATGCGGAGACTGACAGCAGATTCTTTTTGATCCCTGGCACATACAATGCATCAAAAAGTGTAAAGGTGTTGCAATTTGCAACATTCAGCACAATCTGTCCAACTCCTTTAACGGGATAAGAGGAGTTATTGGCACAAGTGACAGTATTCCCTGTGGGAGCAGACTCAAGGAAAGTGAATAAACTGCGCTGCGAGGTGATATGCTTAGTGGCACCACTGTCAAAGTACCATACATCTGAATCTACTGCAGACATACATGTGTCATGCAAAGATGGGTCATAACTGCACTGCGCATTGAATGCCCATTCTGTATCTAGCACAACATTAGCAGATTCATTGTTAGAAGGAGAGGCATCTGCAAAAACAGCCATACCAGCCTCTTTCTTCTTAGCCTCTTTCGCAGCCAGCTTAGGACACGCTTTGATGACATGATCATTTCCCTTACAGTACTTGCAAAATGTCTTCTGTTTGTCACCCTTCTTCTCATCTTTGTCTTCTTTCTTTGGTTGCGCAGCATTTGCAGATTTCTGCTTACTAGAAGAAAAGCCAGCTTTACCTTTCCCGCTTCTCTGACTAGCAACGAAAGCTTGATCTGCGACACGCATAATATTCCTGTTTTGCCTTGACTGGTCTTCTTGCAGCAAAACAGAAACTAACTCCTCAAATGATAAGGCATTGGGATTGCCTTTCATCATCAAGCGAAGAGTGGAAGCAAAACCCTGATAAGAATCTGGTAGACCATTCAAAACAGTCTGCACAAGTGAACTGTCTGACAGGATTTCATCTGCAGAAATGAGCTGCTCTTTGAAATCCTTGATCTTTGTCAAAAAGCTATCCATAGAATCACCTTCGTTCATATGCTCACTCTCCAACTATTTTCGGAGGTAAGCAACACGAGCCTCATTTCTTGCCTGATACAATGTGGCAAGTACATCCCAAGCATCCTTAGAAGTCCTGCAGGAGCGAATATGTGGGATAATGGTACGTTTGACAGACAGCGCAATCAAGGCATGAGCCTGCGCATCTCTACCATCCCAACGAATCTGCTCTGCTGAAAGTGGTGGTTCTCGAACAGCTGCTACAGCACTTGTGCCTGCACCATCATCAACAGTACCTGTTTCTGATGTGTTTGCAGCATTCCCAGCCACAATAGGACGTGCATCAATACCCTGCACAATGTTCCATAACCCCTTTGCTACCAATACATGTCGCATCATATATGCCCACAATGGATAGTTGGTGCCATCCAACTTATCCTCAGCAGCCAACATGCGGAATACATCATTGTTGTCAGCCATGGCCAATGACTGTACTACTAGATGTAAATGCTGTCTGTAAGAGGTAAACCTGTATAAAATCGACCTGTGCTATGTAGCACAGCCCAAAACAGACGAATCAACACCTGTCCTGCAGATTTTAATCTTGACAGAAAATCTGCACAGTAGGACGATTTTGCCTGCGCAGTACTTGGAATGCAAAAACGGAGGGCGAAATGACTTCAGATCAAAATTCTGAAACGCTCGTGAAACCTCGTCGCAATCGGAGGAGATGAAGCGGCAGGTGCCGGTGATGCTGCCCGGGAGGAGGAAGCCTGCTCTGATACCAATTGTTGGAATTAGGGTTGCAGGAATGCACACACAACTTCAAGAAGATGAGGAAGCTTGAGCACAACACAGTAGTGTATTATGAGTGCCAAAAATGAAAGATAACAAGCCCTAGAAGATAATGGACGTATATACAATGCACGGGGGAAAAAACCTCCTAGTGAGGGAAAAAGTGCCCCGGCGGTCCTAAGTGTGTTCACACACATCACTACTATAATATGGTAACACCCAATAGTTAGATTCTGTGTGTGAGTTATCTCCTTTTGTAGTTGCTCCTTTTCTTGCTCCAGCCTTGCATTCAAGTCAACATTCTCATTGATTTTTTGTACAATGGTTTGACTCAAAACTAAGTTACTGCTCTCCAATGCGTTATATCTTATTTCCTGTTCTTCTGAAGCCTTTAAACTTTTCATGATTACTTCTCTATGTGTTTCTTCTGCTGTCGCCAAATTATCTTTTATACTTTGTACTTGTGCATTGGCTTTTTTCAGCTGCTTCCATAGGCTAGCATTCCGGTCGTGCAACATGTGTGTTGTCAATAAATGGCAATACCATACCTTCTGTTCGTGTTCCCAGTTGGTACTAGTGGCAGTACCTATTTCTATGAGGGGATCATGGAGTAGTGCGTCAAGGCCTTCTATCTTGGAGGAACTTTTGAGAATCCGCATCTTTGACAGAGCCAAGATGCGGTAGTGGCTCATCGTCATCCAACTTGCTTCGTTTGCTTGGACTGGATGTATCTAGTGAGTGTGGCCTCTTTCTAGATTCTACTGGCTTCTCCAATTCTAGTGGTGCAACTGATGCTTCCTCGTGTTTTGGTCCTTCCAAGGTATGGCCCTTTTGTATTTGTTCTTCAGCTCCTTCTGTTGGTATACCCTTGAGTTGTGAATCCTTGAGTAGGGAGAGTTCTTTGAATATTAGTTATGCAGGGCTCGTTGGAGGGGAGAGCTATTGGTGTTGTTCTTGCACAGTAGGGCTTTGTAGTTTTTCTTGGAGAGCCTCTTGGTATGTCTTGATCTCCAATGCCACAGCTACTTCCAATTGCTGAGATTCTGTGGTGACATCCACTAGTAGCCCTCTCATCCTTTTGTTAGTCTTCTTTTTTCAATCCTTCTTGATTGACTTTATGAGCTGTTGTGTCTCCATTAATAGTGATTGTCCTTCTTCCACCCTTCCAGTAGATTCTGTAGGTTGACTGGGGATTAGGGCTAGCGGTAGGTTTTCCTCTGGTTCATCTTTTACTGGCCTCTGTGCCACATGGTTAAGTATTTGTGTTAACAGGTATGGGTTGCTGACCTTGGACTGATGTGCCTTGAGGTAATTTTCCATTTCTTTATGCATGAAAAAGGCCCAATCATCCTCCTCCTCTTCGTGAGCTTTTGCTATCCTGTTAAGACTGACCCTGTTATACCACACCTTTCCAACCAAGGGATTATTACTGATGGAAATGTTAACACTTAAATACCCAACGGCCTTTGTGGTTGTTAAGTGTACACTACGAACTTTTGCATCCGTGTGTTCAATGTTTGGTCTCCCTAAGGCTATCCAAGTATCATATGAGATTAGGTTGTGGCTCGAACCTGTATCTATCAATACAACACTTGTTGCAATGCCCTTGTTTGTTGTGAGTCCCAACTTGAGTCTTGCTAGTTCAATGTTTAGATCCTTTTCGTCCACAAGGGTTATGGACTGTTGACATGAATCAGGCCCTTTTTCATTTTAGCTTTTGCTTGCCTAGATTTAGCCTCATCTTGCGTTTGCTGGATCTTTTCTTTTGCTAATTGTTTCTGTTGTTTTAAGAGGTGTTCTTGGAAGAGCATCTCCTAGGTTAATGGTCCAAAGTATTTTTTTAGTTTACTCCCATTGACATAGCCCTCCATTTGGATGCCGTCAATTGTCTCTATTCGGACAGACCCTTGAGGTGTGATTTCTGATACGCGGAATGGTCCCAGACCTCGGTATTTCAGTTTCTTTTTCTTCCTGGCGCTTCCCACACCATACATGAGGACAAGGTCCCCCGTTTTTAACTCTTTTTGCTTGAGGTTTCTATCAAACCAATGTTTTCTACGTAACTTTTCAACCATGAGTCCGAGTGATGCTATCAACCGCGTCTCATCCAGTTTTTCCAAGTCAATTAGCCTTTTAGCTAATGCATTTTTAGTTAGACATTCTTGTATAGCAATTCTTAAGCTTGGGACTAGGTATTCCATGGGCATAACCGCTTCAACACCATAAGCTAGACAGAAAGGTGTATATCATGTTGCCACCTTATATGATGTGCGGTAGGCCAAAAGGGATGCTGTAAGCTTATGCTCCCAATCTGTTCGATTTGCTTCCACAGCTTTCGTCAAGATGGTACACAAAATCTCATTGGTACTTTCTGCTTGACCATTTTCTTGTGGGTAGATGGTGACGATTTACGATGGATTACCAAGAATCCTACAAGCAATTGATTAATCACCTCATTAATGAAATGCAAGCGGGGATCACTCACCAATTCCAATGGGTAGCCGAATCGTGATATGATTTGCTCATATACCAAATTTCACAGTTGTTCGTGCACCATTCTTTGAAGTTCTAGCTTCTGCCCACTTCGTGAAATAATCCGTGGTGGCTACGATTATGTAGCGGGCTTGTGATGGATGAGCCGCTGGACTAATCGGCCCCACAAAATCTATTCCCCATTTCTCAAACGGTTGCCTAACAAACGATGGGGGTTAGTGGCATCTTGTCACTAAACCCCCATTTCTTAAATGGTTGCCTAACAAATGATGGGGGTTAGTGGCATCTTGTCACTTTTTTGTGGGACAGTGAAACGTTGGTATTCTTTGCATCTTTTGACAAACTCTATGGCATCCCCGAATAATGTCGGCCACCAGAGTCCAGCTTGGAACACCTTTCGAGCTGTAATCTCTCCAGCAAAATGCCCGCCTGCTATCCCAGAATGAGACTCTTCTAGTATGGTCACGAATTCATCCTCTCTTACACACCGCCTGAGCACATTGTCTTTGCCCAGTTTATACAATTCTCCGACAATCAATTGATATGGTGCCGCAAGCTTGATAAGCCTCTGTATCTTATCTTGTTTAAGGGTACATCCTGCGGGAAGCCATAAGCCAAATACTCTGAGATCTCATCACTCCACTCAGGTACCATATCCAATTTGAATAGACAAGCATCAAGAAGGTCATCGCCGATGACGCCAGTTGTTGCTGGTTCTCCATTTGGAATTGTGGACAGGTGGTCGGCCAACACATGTTGTGTTCCCTTCCTTACCGTGCAATAAAGTCAAATTCCAACAACAATAGTAGCCAACGTGTGATTCTTCCTGTGGTGCAAGGTTTATTCACTAGATATAGCAAAGCTTGATGGTCTATAAAAAATATGAATTTGTTAGCCAAGAGATAATGTCGATATTTCTTGACTACGTAGACCATGGCCAATCCTTCTCTTTCGGTAGTGGTGTAGTTCACCTCTGCAACATTCAATTGACAACTAGCAAAGCAAACTGTATAGTCCAATTTGAACTCACCAGGTTGGTGGGCTAGCACGCAACCAATTGTAAAATTTGACGCATCGATGTGTACGTGGAATATAAGATCCCAATTAGGGGGTCGCAAAATGGGTGCGCTTGCCAAGGCTTGCTTCAGACGATCATAAGCCTCTTGACACTCTTTGGTCCACTCAAAGACAATGAGCAGTTTATACAAGGGTCTGGCTATCTCTGCATAAATACGATGAAGTGTCGATAATAACCCACATGACCCATAAACCTTTGCACACCTTTGTAGTTTAGGCGGTGTTTCATGTTTTTGTCGACGCCTTGGATGTGGCCATTGGTAGTGCTCTGATGCAGGAAGCACGAGGAGAGAGATGGTACATGTAAGATTCCTCCCTCCAGCTTTTGAGGTGTGCAGGTGTAAGAACCTCCCCTTCTGATCTTATAATTATTCCCCTCTCAGAAATAAAAGAAAGCTCCTGTTTTACCCTATTTTGGATTGGAGAGAGAAAATGTCTAGAGGGAGGTAATTTAAAATTAAGATATTTTTAGATATAAAAATCCTCCTAGTGCCTAAAATGATTTCCCCTGAAACAAAAATTCAAAAAGAACTTTCCAAGCGCCTCAAGGAAATGGTGGCCAGGTTAGCTTGGTTATATTTTAAAAAAGAGTTTTTTTATATATTAGTGCTAATAAATGTGTATCTTTTCCTTTTAAAATAATGACATAAAATTGTATGAAGTTACGAATTGTGTGATGCTATATTCAATAAATTGCATTGAAATTGTTATCTTTAAAGAGTGCGAGTTTTTCTTGGCTTCAACGCTAACTCCGTTCCGTGCTTGTGTAGCCGGGTGGCGTCGTTAGCAAAGCCTGAGAATGGCCCAAGGTATCTCTCATACCATTGGTGGGAGAATAAGGTTCGCCGATTGAGACGCGAGGTTATGATGCTGCCTAGTTCTGAGGGCCCAGGCTAGTGCGGTGAATAAGCCCACCCTAGTGTGCAGACATCCCTCTGAGGGGCAGGAGGATCGAGCGATGGAGCCTGAGAGGGCGACAGGCCGGCTTGAGTCCTCGCTAGCCGACGATGAGGTGTATGGTCCCGTAGGGTTTTGCCCAGCATGTAGAGGCTAGAAGGCTGAATTCTAGATCATCGGTAGAATAAAGGAAAAGAATAAGAGAGCCGGTTTGGCTTGTATGGAATTGATTCATGTATAAACTTTTTATATATAAATGTTGTCTTTGGCATGATTGTATTGTATAAAAAGGCTGTCTTAACAAACCTTGTGAAAAGGGCTTTAATTAAGGAACATGTTTATTTATGTCAAACAGTGTGGTAGGATTAATTAGAAAACAAATTGACGCGTGAGTAGGGTGGAAAGTGGGAGGATGGAATGCCCCAATGGCACCATCCTACGGACGGGTGGACCCGATTAGTCGGGTAGCTTTCCAACAGATTAAGTGAAAGCCCTACGCTAGATAAATAAGTTCTTGGGCAACTCTATTCTAGAAGACTAGGTCAGCGGCGGCTGTGCCTTGTAAAAATGCGTTGCCTCTAGAAATCAAGTCTAGTAGTTGCCCAATTTATGATAAATTACCCTATGGGTGATTTGACTTTTAGAAGATCACGCTTCCCCTGTGGGATAGGACTAGGTCTTACCTATGAATCGTATCCTTGAGTCTCTACATGGTCAAGGTGTCGATAAATAGGAAATTTTCTCCAAGTTAAGACTTAGTGGACTATCTTAAGTGTTTCTCCTATTTTAGAAGGGGGAAACCTTACATAAAGCTTTGGCATCTTCTAACTTCCTTATTTCTTTGTCGACATTAGGGTATTCACCAACCCCCTTTGGAGTTGCTAGTTGTTCTCCTTGTTTTCCCAGGTCTTATCCTTCCAGATTGACCCCTTGACCCCCCTCTTCCTTTGATTGTGTGGATCCGATGTGTCAATTGTATCTTCTTTAGATCCGTCTTGGATTGTAACCCGTGTGTCCCCCTTTCCTAGTTTCTTCGCTCTTCTCCTGTGACCCGATCTGGAAATAGTAGCATCCGCCCGGTTCCTTCCTTTTTCACCTAATTGAGCTTGCGCTTGTGTTAGGACATTGAGCGGTGTGATCTTTCTAGATTGTACACTAATGGTACGAATGGTGGCTTGATTGGCAGTTGAAGTGGAACCACTTGCTCGGTAGGGATAATCTTTGATCAGATGATCGATTCCACACTTAGTGCGAGTGAGCACTGGCATGTCTTTGGGCATGGTCACCACTTGTTGTGTGGCTGGTGTGTATGAGTCATATTCTTATTTGGGCATTCGGCGACTCGATGTGGCCCACCACAGCCATAGCATTGTAAAGGTCCTCTTCTTAGATTTGAGTTAATTTCCTTGCCCTTCCACTATACCGTGGTTTGAAACACAGGCACTGGCGTTTATTCTGTAGCACATAATACTCTGGCGTGGCCTCACCCATATCCTCATAGTATTCCCCACTAAATTCTAGCTCCCGTGTAGTTCAACATCTTTTGATGGCTCTTCAATCACTACTTGATTGATCTTAGCCTGTGGTGATAGAACTGGTGGTGGCAAGAGCGAAGTCTCTTGTACCCAGAACATCCCCCTAGGTAAGTAAGAAGAGTTGGGTTGTACAACAGTGTCAATGGTTTGCACAGGTGGTGCCGGCAAGGCCAATGGGGCTCTATTTGTTTGCAGTTGTGCTATATTTTGAAACCTTGGAAATCTACACGATGATGTGTCATGATTGCCCAATTTTACACAATGCGCACAATACGATAATTGTCTTGTCCCCTTAACTGTGGACATTCAGTGGTGGTATGATTTAGTCTGCACATGGAACACCACAGCAGTTCCCTATGGGGGTAAAGGTGACTATGCCCATGGCCCGACATCTCTCTTCCTTCCCTTACCTTTAATTTCTCCAATATGGCATTGCTGAGCTCATCCACAGTCATATTTTTGACTTGCTTGCTTTGAGTTCCAATTTCTTGATGACTCGAGACACGCGAAGTCGTGGTTTGCTGTCGATGTTCTAACATCCTTAGGTTGTGGCAATTCTAACATGTTATCTTCATATTCGATTGCCAATTTGCAACATGCAGCATCAAGGATAGCTGGCCGCGGGCTAGTACCAAGTAATCATGCATTTTATGGGGGTCTCTAACCCCTCTCCTGAAACAAGGTAACAATTGATCATCTATCAACCTTTCTCGAAGTTTGCATCTTGAATTTAAGTGCTTCAGATGAGAGACATAGTCTCTCATTGTTGACTCATCTTCCTTTTGTTTGATGTTATGTAGTTGTGCCATAGGACTCCATTTGTCGCCCACTGTGGGAAAAACTGGGCACAAAAACATTCTTTAGCCTGGTGAAGTTAATCTTGTCTTCAGGTTTAAGGATTTTGAACCACTGGTGAGCTTTACCCTCTAAGGTTAGCGAGAAAGCATGTATCATGGTCACATCACTGACCGGTCCGCATTTTTCACATGTAGATTCAAAAATCTCTACATGTTGGATAGGATCCCCATCCCCAGAGAATTTTTGGACAAGTTTTGAAATGATATGAGGTTTCATCTGGGAAGGTCCGGGTTCTAGGGTAGAACCTAATTCCCTCTAACCATCCCCCTACCCATCTCTGCTGCCATATTTAACAAGTCTGCCCGTGTGGCCACATTAAGGCCCATGGCTGGATCGTTTCTGGGCCTTTGGGGAATTGCCTCCCCCCTTCCTAGATCTCGTCCCCTACCCATATTGGCTCTTCTTGGTATCTCAGGTTCGTGGATTTGTCCGGTTGTGGTACCCTGGTGGGATTCCCCAATAGTAGCCTCTGTGCATCTTTGTGTAATTAAGAGCTCCATATCTTGTAAAGAATCTAGGGTGATTGATCATTAGCTCTATGTCCTTCTTGGTATAGAGCCGGTTCTTAACTTCTACAGCCAAGTTAGCTATGATACCCTCTTCTTCTCTGGTTGTAAACCCTTCCTCCATTCTGGATTCCTCATTGATGGGTTCCAAGTTTGGAATATCCCCATCACTTCTACCTGTAGCAATTTCAGATTCCTTTCCTCGTGATTGGAGATGGTTAACACTATCTGTCTCCTTTCTCTCAGCTCTTGCCCTACGAGTATCAAGCTCTTGTTTCCTTAAGCTCAATTCTCAGAGTTGTCGTTCCACCTCACTTCGTTGGAGGTCCAATTCCACTTCCTCAGTGGTAGGAAAGAATATTTAACCCGTCCTAGCTACACTTTCCATATCTCGTCTAATTCGAGGGGTGCTAGTATTTGTTAGCCTAGAATTTAACGCTTGGAATGGCACTTCTTGTCTTGGTCCGAGTCCAGCGCTGGTTGACAGACCCATGCCCATAGATTGCGCTTCTTCATCTCATGATTGGTTTGGAGACCAAAAAATCCACGGGCTATATCAATGATCCCACTGGATTTGGTTGGAGAGTGTGGTTTGTCACCTTCCCCAAGCCCAGTGTAGCCCTTCTTCCATGGATTCCTCACTATTGGTTTCTAAAATCGTTAGGTTTCTCAAGACACTCAAGTGTGTGCTTGCAGACTGTCCCGATCCCACACTTCTTTGGTAGAAAGTTCCTGGATGATTTGATGCACTATCGTCAGGCGTAAGATCGTCTCCGATGAGTTTTCTAGATCTTAAGTGCATGTATGTATGATTTGATAAGCTATTAGCCAACCCAAATTGATTCAAATCCTGGTTCTATTGCTTTGTTTAGGAGGCGTGAATCAGCAAAGAATGTTTCACGTCGTGAAACAACAGGACTCGGTTCACGTCGTGAAAGAATGGTTCACATCGTGAAACAGCAGGAAAATGGTTCATGTCGTGAATTGTTTTCATGCACTTTCACGTGCTCAACAATTTCCCTCCTTAAGATTAAATTCCTTCTTTAGCTAACCCTCAGAGTCTTAGTTTTGTCAATCCGTTGGTTTTGGTCTTCACGTGAAACAGCAGGATTTAGTTCACGTCATGAAATAAAAAGTGTTTCACGCCGTGAACTACTTCGAAAATGGTTCACGTCGTGAAAGTTTACTGCACTTTCACGTGATCCAATTTTTGGCAGACTGAATCGTGTTAGAGGTGTCAGGATAAAGTTTCTATTTTTGGAATGTAATCCCGTGATTTTCGGCAAAAATCCGGCACTGATTTCGTGAGCGACTTGTGGCGTGAAATTGTAGGAAAATGGTCACGTCGTGAACAACTTCCTGCACTTTCACGTGGAGTTTTCTACCGTCAGCAATTTGTAGTCTTGGGTGCATAGTACTTATCCAAATGATGAAAATTAGATTGTGCCAATGCTAGGGAATGAAATGCAAGTTCCTTGCTCAATCGATGGTCCCTTATGTTTTTTAATTTTTGAATTTTTTGAAAAAAGAAGAAAACAACACCTAACCTGCTTCTTCATGTTGGTGTTTTTTGTGGTGCTAACATCAAACTTATCAAGAGTAACCAATGAATCCTTTCCTAAACTACTTTCCATAACATTCACAACATCAAAACTATAATTTTTTTCTCAACCACACACACCTTATCCTTCCATTTTCCACACAATGCATTACCAAAATGCAAAGGCAACAATGAATACTATGCAATGGGAGCTGAAACTCAAAGAGTATGGAAGAAACAAAGGTGTTTCCCCGCCGGCAGCAGTGCCAAAAATGTTATCGGCTACCACACCTCCAAGAGGGAACTCTACACACATTCACCTATTAGACAAGCAGTAGAACACAACCGTCGTGGGGTACTTACCAATGCTTTGAGGTCGTGTCTCTTGAGGCCTCCAAGCTCGCTTGTATGCTCCAAACTACAAGCTCCACCTCCACACTGTCACCGTGGAGTAGCCCACACCATCACATAGGCCAATCACACTCTCTCTCACTCTCTCATACAAGCATAAACACACAAGCATGAAAGAGGCACAATGCTAGAATGCTCTCACTCCTCACTCTCTCACAAAGTACAAGGGAAGAGCTCTCAATAGCACAAAGGGGATTGTGTCCTTTTCATTATGAGAAAATACCTTATATACAATTGGCCCTTATTCACACTTGGGTGCCCAAAACTTACCAATGCTTCGAGCTCGTGTCTCTTGAGGCCTCCAAGCTCGCTTGTATGCTCCAAACTACAATCTCCACCTCCACACTATCACCGTGGAGTAGCCCACACCATCACATAGGCCAATCACACTCTCTCTCACTCTCTCATACACAAGCATAAACACACAAGCATGAAAGAGGCACAATGCTAGAATGCTATCACTCCTCACTCTCTCACAAAGTACAAGGGAAGAGCTCTCAATAGCACAAAGGGGATTGTGTCCTTTTCATTATGAGAAAATACCTTATATACAATTGGCCCTCATTCACACTTGGGCGCCCAAAACTTACTAACTAGCCCTTGGGTGGCCAATTTCTCATAATGTACAACCTTTATAGTGCCTTTACATGACACTTATTAATGTCCTCAATTGAGGATCATGGTGTTAATCCGAATGGAATTAACAGTTGGTGGACATAGCACAATAGTTGGCCCCCTCCATTTTCACTAATAACCAAACTGCATTGGTCATTCATTCTCGTACAAAGTACATTGAGGTGCATTATCATTATGTTAGGGACAGACTCATTGCATGAGACATTAGCCTCACTTATGTCTCTGCACATGAGAATGTGGCATATATACTTACAAAGGCTCTCTCACGAGAGAAGTTTGAAGCTTTTCAAAAAGCTTTGAGCTTATTGTTGCCATTTGGGGGATTGATCAGCCACCATGATCCATGTACATGTTCACACCATTTACTATATGGGGGATTTGTTATAGTAGTGGTGTGTGGACATAGGCAAATAATGGGGTGGGGAACTTTTTCCCTCCTTATGAGGTTTTTTCCCCCAAGCATGTGTGCACATTCTTATGAGTGTATAAGTGACATTATCATAGTATTTCACTTGTACTTCACTCATTCTACTTTTAATGTTGTTCTTCTCTCTATCTCTACTTGCTTGCTACCTTTTTAAAATTCTATATATTTGTTATTGATTTTTGGACCCAAAAATTATTTTTTTAACTAAAAATCTTTTAAAAATCCCAAAATTTCCTTGAAAAATCCAAGAAACTTCTAGAAAAATTTAGCTTTAAAAAAAAACTCCAACACTTTTCAATGCTTTTCTTCACTTTTCGTGAACTTGCACCATGGAATCTGCTTTCAATTCGACTGAAACTACCAATGTCAACACCAACAATCAAGATGATTGAGTTTAAGATTGATGGATTTCCCAATTCCCCACGTTTTCCAACCAACATTTTTGAAGTGAGTTTAACTCTCGAGAAATTTCTTCAATATGAGCAACAAAAAGGTCTCGACCTCTCAAGTAACAACTTGTCAGTATTAATAATGAAGTTCCTACCCTCGATTTTGAAGTTCTGAAGAAAATACACACCACCAAATCATCAAGGCTGCTTTTGACTCTCAAGCAACTTTGAGAGATTCATAACATCAACCATCAATAAGACATAACATTGAGCATCTTTATTAGTTGGAATACTTTAATGGGCTTACTAATCAAGATTAGGAAATTCATTTTTATGCTTCAACAAGGGTATGAGAGACACATCTAAGCATTAGATACCATCTATGGGCACCTACCCACAATATACTTGAAGAGATAACATACACATTTATCATAAATAATTTCCTTCATCTGTAATCATGAGATAATATATGTCAAGATTAAGCCTAATTACAATCTACTTGCAAAGATTACCAAGCTCTAGATATCCCATTTTTCTTGCATTAAAGAAATATTTTTGGGCAACCATAAAATTCAAGATTAGCACCAAACCCATTAACCACTTCATATAAGCATTATCAATTCCTTCCTCATCTATGAGCTCATTGGAAGTTACTATTAATTAGTCAGACTATCCAAAATTCCTTAAATTCTTGAGAAATGGATTTTGATATCTTATGTGTCTTAAATGACTAGTTTCCAAAACATCTTACTCTCCCGAGACTACTTATGTCCTGTCACCAACTTGCACTCTAAAAATGTCTCTTGTTCGGAGTCCAATCCAAGATTTTGTTTTCACATATGGGGTCTAGGGTCCAACTAGAATTTTTCCATTCAAAAACTTTTTAAATGTTAACTTTTTCTCTCTCTAGACTTTTACTAGGCAAACGAAGGTAATTTCACGAACGCTTGCTTCCAAAATTATCAAACTAATTAGCTTGCATATTTCATTAACTTAAATGTTCATAAAAATGTTAGCATAGCCAAAAATTAGAGTACCCTCATTTGCTAGCCGATTTGCGATATAACTGGCACTCAAAATCTTAAGTGGTTACTTATTGATTCGCATGCTGCTTTCCTTTGCGAGATCTTGGGATCAAAAACAAACTTTCCTATTCAATTATCTTTGCATTCTACTTTAGAATGAATTTCTCTCAGTAGGTTTTTCCTAGATAATGAGAGATTTCTAACTTACCTACACATAACACACAAGGAGGGATCTTACACATTCAAATCATGTCTTCCAGGAATAAGCTCATAAACTTGGCATCCCGATCACTCACAATGACTTGAAGCATACCATGTAACTTGAAAACATTCTCTACATGAATTTTCATGCCACCATGGAAGCCAAAAAATTCACTTTTGTGGGCATGAAGTGGGTGATTTTGTAAGTATAAAGTGAGTTAATTTTGTAGCATTTCAAACATCTTGAGGTGAAAGCATACACGTCTCTCCAAAGTCCTTCCAATGAAATAACTTTCTCACGCTATCATAAGTCTTGAATAGAATCAAGCGACCCGCCAATGGCATGGAATGCATTTCTTCAAGCAAATTTTTCTTGATTGACGATATAAGAACAAGATGCACTCGATCTTTGTAGTACAAGGGAACATTTCACATGAAAAAATGAGGTAACTCATCACCTGAAGAACCATGTTTTAATTTTCGTACCATTTGAGATGCCTCTTCATCAAGAAAGTACTCCTCTTATATATCAATAATCCAATCACTATGCACCTCCAATATGGCTACCAAATGAACATGCCCACATTCTAGAGGGTGAATAAAAAAAACTATATTGTCCTTCTCCTTTGTATAAGTGACTTTCAAGTCATAATTTTTAAGAGTACCAACCCACCTTCTTTGCTTGGGAGAGAGATAAGGATGAGAGAAGAAATGTTTCAACACCTATGATCACTCCTCATAAAAATTTGCTCCCGTAGAGGTAGTGCTACCACTTCTTGATGGCATGCAAGATAGCAATCAACTCTTGATCTTATACATGAATTTGCATCTTCTTATCACTTAGCTTTTGTCTCTCATATGAAATCACTTCATTGTCTTGATAAAAGACGTCCCTAATCCCTTTTCAACAGCATCCTCCCTCACGAAGGTTTTTGTCTCTCATATGAAATCACTCCATGGTCTTGATACAAGACATCCCTAATCCTTTTCCACATGCATCCTCCCTCACAATGAAAGGCTTTGGGAAGTCTAGACACACAAGTATAGGGACTAAAGTGAGCATATTTTTTAGCACTTCAAAGCTCTTGTTAGACACGACATCCCAAAAGAATGCCTCCCTCTTCAATATATCCATCAAAGAGGCTCTAATTTGTGCAATGAATCTTGTATAGAATGATGAGAGACTAAGAATCCCTCTTGGGAGGTTCCAAGTATTTGGACATGTCAAACACATCTTTGTACTCTTGAAAAATCTTATCCTCCATAACCTCTCTCTTCACATCATTGCTACATACATGTGCCCCATTTTCTTGAGTACTCCCTTGAGTTTCTTGGATTTAATCAAGGAAAACCTCAACACACCATTTATAATCAATGTAATGCTCTTTTCTCATGCAAAAGCTCATGAACCCATGCTGTAAATTCATGGTAAAAGAATCAAGAGTGGACACATCTAGTCAATCACAGCCAATATGATGTGAATGGGACCCACGCCCAACACTAAAAAATCAGCCTTACATGTGTAATATTGAGAGAGCATCAACCCCATGCCACTTGAACTGTGTGTGTTAAAGACAAAGCAATGAGCTGTAATTTGAGACTGCACATCGATTTTGAGTTCACAAAGCTATGCGTACTCCCACTATCCACAAGTACATGAGCCACCCTTTATTCATGCATGCTCAAAGTGTTGGCTCCCTTAAAACCGGTATAAGAATCATAGGAATTGTGCATAAAGTGGCTTCATTTGATAATGCATGCAAAGTACACAGGTGGAAGAGTACCATCATCAAAATTCTCTTCAAAAGATCCACCTAGATCAAAAGGAAAGTCATCACTAAAACTCATGGTCTTCTTCCACATCCATAAACTCCTCACACTCATCAAAATTTTCAGTATCAACATCTTTTTCCTCTACGCACAATTTCCCATGCTCTTTTAACCACTTTTCACCACATTTGAAGCAGATTCTTGAGCTTCATTTTATTTGATGAGGTCCACCTTGATGACTTTGCTCTTTTTCACCACATTAGAAGACTTTCCATCCCCATTTGAGACTTTTGGTGGAGCATTACCAAATCTGAAATTTGTTTTTCCACTATTCCTATACACTACGGGGTACCTAGGAGTAGATGGAGCGGAGTTTGCATCATATGAAGCCTTTGTGGTCATGTTAGAGGCCATTTTACCACACTGAAATGACTTGGATAGTATGGTATTTGCATACATATCCTCATAAATCTCTACCAATATCATTGCCTCTTTGATGGTGTTCGGTCTTTGTGCTTTTACATCAATCAGTATGCCCTTTTTGGAGTCTTTGATGTACTTTATCAACTTGAACTTATCACTAAGGCTACCGACAATGCAATGAAAGATTCATGAATTTATGAGTGTACTCCCGTACACTTCCTAATTTATGAGTGTAATCCCATACACTTCCCAATTATTGCTCCAAATGAGCCCACATTTCAACCAAGCTATGCCTTTGCAACTCCAATACAAATGTCTTCCTCATCTCATCTTTAAAGACATCCTGAGAAGATATGGCATCATCATTTGTAGCAAGATGCCTCATCTCATCTTTGAAGACATCCCAAGAAGGTATGACATCCTCATGTGCGTTCATAGCCTTCAAGATCGAGGGAAGCAAAGAAGACCTTGGCTCTTTCACTATGATTCAACTCAAAGTACAAATCTGTCTTATTAATCCACCCTTCCAATTCATCATTGGTAGACTTTTTGCCATTAAGTTTGGTTGAGGACAACCTTGCTCTTGATGCCTTTAAAATCATCAATGTGGTCATCCTCATCATTTTCATGTCTTCTTGCACTACTTCTTTACCTACCCCAAGTGGCAACAATGCCAAAATCTTCCATATTAGTACCAAGGTCACCAGCACAACCCCTTGCAAAAGAAGCATCTTTTTGGTTGAAGCTATCAAATCTAAGTGGAGGTGCAAGATTCTCCTTTCTGTCACCAAAAATGGATCATCACCCATCATCCTTTTGCTTTAACATTTACCCTAGAGTGGAAAACCTCATGCATTTATTGATAATTTATTCTTATTGGAGCTTGTTGAGGTACTATTTGTGGAAAGAAGGTGAATCTTGGTGAATGAGAAGGTTCAAGGGGTTTTTTGCCCATTAATGAGCATCCTTTTAAATCCATGCATGTCCTTGTGAAGGCATATTCTCTCCATGTACCCATGTTTGTTTTCCACACTTTGAATCATGTTGAAGCATCCTTTTAACCCCTACGTGTCCTTGTGAAGGCATATGCTCTCCATGTACCCATGTTTGTTTTCCCACACTTTAACAATCATGATGAAGCCTTCCAATGCACTCATTCATGTTTTCAAAACCTCTTCTCATCTCCGTGTTCATTTCTTTGAAACCTTTATGTATTTCTCCAACCATTGTCTTCATAAAAGTGTGCAACATTTCCATCATGGTTTATGCATCACCCATAGGGAGCTCACTGCCCACTCACCATGACTTGGATGGAGGAACTCATGTGTCCTCCATTGGCATCAAATGAACATGTGATGCATCAGGTACTTTATTGACATCCAAATCCTCATTGCCATACAAATCCCTTATACTTCCCCCACAATTTCTTGGTTCTTTAAGATTTGGAAGTTTGCCACCTTGTGTTACCAATGGCTGAATTTGCAAATAGTTAGGCAAATGGTATCCAAATCAAGAGTTCAATTACTCAAGAACTAAGCTCATAAAGTGTACTTTATATTGGTAAGATTAATTTTGCACAAATCTCAAGATTCAAGGATTGAATCAAGAAAGAGTGTATAGAGTCAGAAATTCCAGAAAGTAGTTTTTGACCAATTATTGAATCTAAATCACCCAATGTCATGTGCAGCCAATACAAAAAATGTACATACATCCCTTTGCATCAGTCCATCATTATTTGGCATGAATTTGGCCTCATATCATTTCTCATAGGTGTGTACCATATACATTCCATTTAAGTAGTTTTTAATAATGTGAGCTAAAGTAAAGCCTTCTCAATGTTTACCGCTTGTAGCATACATTCAATACATGTGACTTCGAGTCTTCCACCACTCCTTGCGGTACCTAATCCTTTCCATTCCTTGGTTACCATGGCCCTGAGGTACTGGATTTCAAGAAAACACTCTCCCTTATCCCCTTCTTCTGCCTCTTCTCAAGGGTATCTCTCACACTTGCAACACTACTGAAAATATAGAATTGGAAATTTCTTCCAAGGAGAGTTATGAGAGAGTCATCTTACATGAGTAAGCATGAAGTTGTGTCTCTTGCATCTCCAAAGTTTCCTTAGGTTTTTCCTCTTGTCTTCAATATTTGCAATGCCTCTTACCAAGGCCCATTAACAAGTGAAATACACCTTCAATCAAGAAATTTCATGCAAAGTATGCACGTGAACTATTCAAGAGAGTAAATCAACCAAGATTAACTCCATTATTTGCCATGCTTGCATGAATGCATACAAGAAGGCTATGGAAATTTCAAGGGTACCATGAATATTGCTTCATGAAAGTACCAAAATCTTTGAGAATATTTAAAAAAAAACATTTGCTAATACTTCATATGTGTTGAGAATAAACCCTTGTTAATGCATTAAGAATGCTTGAATCCTTTAAATCTTGCACCACTTAGCTTGAATCCTTTAAATCTTGCACCACTTAGCTTGAAATGGCCAAGAATGGAAAGAAAACCTTTACACTAATGCATCAAGAATGCTTGAATCCTTCAAATATTGCACCACTTAGCTGGAAATGGCCAAGATTCAAGAAAACCCCATGCTAATGGCTTCAAGAAAGCATGCCATGGCTAGGGTTTGCAAGATTCAATTTTAGGGCTCAAGAAATGGAAAGAATTAAGGAAGAGAACCTCCAAATGCCAAACAAGACTCATCTTAAACCATTTTCTAACATATTTGCAACCACCTTGAGCACCTCTACCCTCCACTTGACTAAGATGAAGGCGACATTTGGACATGGCAGTTTTTTTGCACGATTTTAGTTTGTGGTTGTGGATCTTGAAGGTGAAGTCCTTTAGTGCAAAATTCATAAAGATAGCTTATATTTGATCCTAAGAAGATGTATGGCTAGATCTAGCAAAGAGGGAAGCAATCTGGTAAAATAGAGCTAGGGTTTTCAGAAATTTTTAGAAATGAGGAAAAGTGACAAAAAATGATAAATTGGCCAAGTGATAAATCAAACACAAGAGCTCTGATACCACTGAAAGCAAGGAGGGAGGGAGAGAATGGATGAACTCGTTTGCAGAGAGTTCCACATGGATAAGGTTACCATTGAAGCTTGCTCTTGAAGTATTGTTAAAATGATTATGCAAGTATTAATTGTCATTAGGCCCTTTTTCATTGTCTTATGTACTTTTGGTCTTTTCACACATATTTTTACAAGTGCCCATTTTATGCTTATGTACATAAAAGTGGTCCACCCATGAATCTCGTCTGCATATACATGAAGTATGCCACATGGAAACCACATTACAAATTGAGTTTGAGATAGTTAATTTACATTTGTATTGTGTCTCTTCATCTCTTGATTCATGTGTGTGAGAAGGATGTTGAGGAATGTGGTGCCATGGAGCACAAGTCTTGGTAGGGAGTGAGTGTCAATCAGTCACATAGCAACCAAGAACTTTAAAAGAAGAGCATTAGTCTAAGGGTCCATTGTTAAAGGTTATTTTCGATGGTCATTGGTCGTTTGTGAAAGGTAAAGTCAAAGATAAAAAAGACAGCACATGAAAGGCACAAGGGGGCACATGACATGTGATTATTTATTGACACATGATTGGCACTAGAGTGCACACAAAGCATGGATTGAACCTCCATGAGGGCTATATAATGATGTGTTTGGATGAAGCTAAGGAGAGAAGATTTGTGTGGTTTTGGAGTCTTCTAGCTTATTCTTTTTTCTTTAGTGTATTTAATCTTTTCATTAACTTAATCTCTCACCTTCCCTTGTTATGAGCCGCCCTAGGTCCGTGTTTTTAACATGGTATGAAAGCTTGGTTGGGCTAGTTCATTAGCAAGTAATTGGTGCTTTTAGTCATAAATTAGTGATTAAGTAGATATGAGTAAGTTAACACAAATGTTGTGTGTGTCCAAGCTTGGGGTAACTGACAGCAGCAAGCTCTCCATCATCACACAACGGCACGTTTATAGCAGCATAGCAAGAAGCGGTGCAACAAACAGCCGGCAACGCATTATTCATCGCCTACATTTGTGGTTGTGAGACTGTAACTCTGAGGATAATGGTTTAGAACCTTAGTTTAAATTTGTGACTGTAACTCTAAGGATACGGTTTTAGAACCTTAGTTTAAATTTGGTGTAAAAGTCCTTCCTAAGGGATAGTTTCTATGCCCTCACTTGTAGTACCTTGTAGTATTAAAGGCACTTCCCAACATGTGTTTAAAACCGGTGCATCTCAATCAAAACATAACCCATGGCTCAAATAATTACTCAAGCGAAATTTCATCATCGTGCCACCATCAACATCAAAATCGTCATGCACAAAGTATTTTCACTAAAAATTTATAACATGTGTAAGCCACCAACATGAGCAGGCTTGTGTGACTCCTATGACCAAGGGGGAGTATGCCTCTCTAAGTGTGTGGGTACCATGCCTTGACTACAAGTTTAAAATGGATGTATGCGGCCAAATGAGCATGCAAAAATGTACGAGAGTCAAAAGCATGCTCTTAAGTAGAAAGCTTTGGTGGGCAAAGTCCATTGACACATGAAAGGACCAAGCTAGATAAAACCTCTAAGTCTAAGGTGGAGAACAAGCCAACAAGCAAGAAGCGGGCCTCCAAGTCACGAAAGAGTCAAAGGTTGTTTTGGATAGTCATTTGTGAAAGGTGAAGTCAAATATACAAAAGGTAGCACATGGAAGGCACAAGGGAGCACATGACATGGGAGCATTTATTGACACATGGTTGGCACTAGAGTGCACACAAAGCATGGATTGAAGCTCCATGAGAGCTATATAATGATGTATTTGGATCAAGCTAAAGTAAGAAGATTTGTGTGGTTTTCGAGTCTTCCAACTTCATTGTTATTCTGTTTTCTTTAGTGTAGTTAATGTCTTCATTAGCTTAATCTTTCAACCATGAAGGCCTTCACTTGCTATGAGCCGCCCTAGGTCCATGTTTTTAACAAAGGTTACAATGAGAGAGCTTGAGTGAGAAAGTGAGTCATCTAGTGTAGTGCAACCACGGTGAGTGATAGTGAGAGAGCTTGAGTGAAAAAGTGAGTCATCTAGTGTAGTGCAACCGCGGCGAGTGACACACCATTGAAGTAAGTGGAGGAGAGGAACGACCAGCAAAAGCTACCCTTTGAAACACTACTTGGTGGCGAGTAGCAAGTAAGGTTCCAATTCTAGCATAGGTTAGGATCCATTTAAAACTTAAAAGAATAAGAACAAAAGGCTATAGGCTTTATAACTTTAGCCTTCCATGGACTTCAAGATTACAACTCTTGGCTAAAGCTTTGTTGGGTCTATTATGAAATATATATACAAAATGTGTTAACCCTAAAATGTGGTAACATAATACACATATCTTGCTTTTTGGAAGGGCATAATAGAATTGAGCTTAAAAGGTTGCATGGTGTGCTCCACATGAGTAGGGTGTGCTCATGATAGATTTGAGCTTAAAAGGTTGTAAGCTAGAGATGCAAAGGGTCAAAGATATATGGGTGTGTTTGAGAGAGAGAGAGAGAGAGAGAGAGAGAGAGAGTCCTTGCATCAAGACAAGAACTTTGACATAAAGGTTGTGCATGGAAGCAAGGAAGGAAAGAAAAAGGTTTCCGAGCACTTCAGAACAAAGAGTACAAGACGGTCATATGACTTGCTGTCACAGGTGCATGATGTGGTAACGAGAAAGGGGAGATACTTTTGAAGACAACAGCCGCCAATCTTCCCCAGGCCCCAAAACTTCAGAAAGTCCACAGGGGTCTGGGAGGTGCAGTTTGGATGGTGTTCTCTCTTTTACACACACACAGATAAGGTTGAGGATCATATGAGAACTGATCCTGATCTTGAATTGGAGGTTTCTCATGATAAGTGTGCAGAGGAAAGCAATGTTAGATCCCCTAGAACATTACTTAGGTCACTATCTGTTCCCATGGCTTCTGCTTCTGTTGATCTTAGTCAGGACGAGCTTCAAATGTGGGTGTGCCATGGGTGGGTGGGTGGCTGTGGTGGGGGTGGGGGGGGGGGGGGGATTAACAATATAATTTAGAAAGCTGATTTAGTTGCTCCCATTTAGAAATTCGAGAAAACCATGAATGCCTTGATCAGAAACATTATAATCAAGAACTTTGGTTCAGTTTACCCCCTTTTGCATTTGCAAAATGTAATTTCAAACCTTTTTTTTCCAATCTAGATTACATAGATGTTTGTATAGTATGGTGAGAAACAGTGCAAATGTACTCCTCAGTGCTGGAAAAAAATGTTCTTTTAACCAATCAAAATAAAGGTCATGCTCAAAAGTAACTGGGATTCAGCACTAAAATTTCAACAAATGCTGGGATTATAAACTGACATGTATCATTTTTGTCCCTTAAAAATGAAGATAATGCCACATTTCAACTGGGATTTTCAAATTTCAACCAGGAAAAATACATAACCACCGACTGGTATTCCTCATGTACATATGTCGATGCGTACCTAGACAGACGATTTTGCATTCAATGTCACTCTGAAAGGCACTTGGCACTTTCGAGATTACAATCCCAGAACCAAATAAAAAGGTTGTCATGGGAGCATCCTAGATTAGAAGTGGAATCAACACAACCTTATGCCAATTGTAAGGAAAGTAAAATATACAAAACCCCTCCAATTCACAAATTAGTTAACCAAGCCCATGTTCACATGATAGGCTCCAATCGTTAACAAAGCTCACTAGTCCATCCATTCGACACCCAAGGGTGTGATGAGGGCTAAAGACCTACTTATGAAGCATACAAAAGGTGTCCCCTTCAACGATTTGATGCCATTATATCTGAAGTGGGAGAAGAGGTCCTGATGCTCCTAAAAAAAGGTGTAAGTGTAATCAACTAAGATTAGTGTGATAACCAATGCTATTGAATCTTCCAAAAATGAAGTGTGAAGGAGACATGCCCATTTTATATGGCTTTTGGACTGCAAATCAAGTTCCATGAATATGACTGGCAGAAAAAAAGCATGATGTCACAAACCCTTAAGGGGGAAAAGCCATCGTACACGATGCTTATCATTGCGTGGCAGATGACCCACTCATAGCACCTTAGAATGTTGGTAATGATGTGACCCCTAGAGTTGAGCTGTTGTAATGCTTCCCTCCTTGGGAAACCATTGCTAGTATTAGGTTTAAGAGGCTTTAGCTGCTATGTTATAAGGAGGGTCCTTTATCCACATGGTGGGCTAGTGACATTTGATGAAGTTATCGTGTTCGACTCCAGCAGTTGCATGAGTGACCACAGGACTTGAACTCGATGCACATCTTGAACAGCCTTGCATCCAAACAGTCAATGATAACTTCAATAGGATTCCTTAGTGTAGAGCTTAGCTTGTCACTCTAGCATACCTCTGCACGATGCTTTCAAGTGTTTAATAGATAGTAGGCATACCAAGAGCCAAAAAGTTGGAAGACTTAACAAATAGTACACAAAACTAAGCACGATAAGGACATCGAGAGCACAATGTGTGGTATCCTTTTGAGTTAACATGTTGCAAAAAGATGATGCAGAGACAAGGTAGCACATACCTCCACCACAAACCGTGCCCATATCTTGCTGTTTCTTACTTCCATAACACCTTTCAAAATGGTCAGACCTAAGCTTCTAATAGAATCTGCAATCTCTAAAAAGATACCTCTCTCTTCACATAGCATCTGCATTGAAAGACAAAACATGAGACTCGGTATGTGGGGAGCCCTACCAATCTTGTTCATTCTGTCTGGCATTAGACACTTCTTTAAGCAGTCACATGTATGTGTGTGTGTGTGTACGTATATACCTATCTGTACGTTTGTATGCATGCATGAACATACTATATATACACGTATACATATGTGGATCGACAAGTCATAGCTGCAAACACTTGAAAACCCACTTAAAAAAGCATTGAAGTTTTAAGCAACGCAGAAGGTTGTCTAACATTTCACCTCAACCAGAAGATGTCGAGGTTGGCTAAGGTTTTCTACTATAATAGGGCAACCCCTTCCTTGCCCACCGAGCTCCACTGCCCAGCTTGCACCACCTTCTATGGTACCAGATCCACCAATGCCTTCATCATCCTGCAATAGAACATTGGTCATGCTTGCCTTCTAGAATCGGAAAAGACTGAGAGATGAGATGATTGCAAGCTTGCATGGTTCTAGACAAATCTTATCCAAATATCTGAGGTCCATATGTAACACACCAAAAGTTAACTTGTAACAGATGATAATTCCCACATTTATACTCAAGAAGAGCTGAGCCCGTGAGAAGAAAAATGGGACCAATGTGCATCCGCCTTGTTGAAATCCATGTACATGCATGTTGATAACAGAAGGTCAACATACCCACCCAATCACTCGTCCCAATGAGGCCTGGTGGGGATCAGAGGGTTCTTATAGCCACATGGCATCTATGCCCTGTGCCTTCAATGCATGTGCTGGAGAATACCACATGTACTCACATCAGCCAGGAGTTAGGCCAGGACCACAACATCAGTCTGATGCCATGTTGAAATCTGTGTATGGGCATGTTGATAACCACAGATCAAGAAACACAGGCATTAAGGGTTGCATGCGTGCCATCACAGCTGCTGTTAGCCACCACATTGCTCATCCCAAAAGGGCCTGGAGAGGATGAGAGTGTTCTTGGAACCACACACAGCATATAATTCGATCAAGAAACATGGCAGCATCGATACATTGCTTAAGAATTCGGACAGTTGATTATGCAAACATCCTGTTCAAACATCTCTCCTTTCCAGGTGTATGTGTATTTTTTTTTCCCCTAAAATTTTCAAAATGGTGGGAAATACCTGCAGCTTGCTGCTCTGCTTCCACTTGCCAGCATCCTGTGTTACCGTCTGTAGGAAATTCATGTACTTGATGGTCTTCTCAAGCAATGCATCAATGCTGCACTGCTTTCACAATGGCACAAAAAAGTTTAGGGTTCCTTGGTTCCTAATACAAAGATCAGTGCATATTAAAGCTCATGAGAGGCTCCCACAAGAACTTATGCATGCCAATAAGCCATACCTTTGTGGAGCTGGGAATGATGTCTCGGAGCTCATGGACACGATCTTGAATTTGCTGCCTATCTTTTGGCCTGGGCCTACCATTCTCACCTGGCCTGGGCCTTTTTTTGCCAACTTTAGGCTCATCTTGCTTACTTGCTGGTAAAACTACTGCTTGCAGATGACATTCCAATTTGGTGTCAGTCTCTGGGTTTGTGCCCAGAGACTCAACCTTGAGCATTTTGGCATACCTGTCCCAATGCAAGTCATTCGACTCAACCTTCTTGCAAGACATACTTGATTCATCCTTTGGTTTCGAAGAAAGTATAACAGGCATACTCGATTCATCCTTTGGTTTTGAAGAAAGTATAACAGGCAGAGTTGCATCCGCCTGTTCCTTTGTAAGGGTTGGTTCTAAAGAACCTTGCATCACGAGAGGATCCCAGAAAGAAGCTTTCTGGGTTGACTTCTTTGAGGCCTCAGAAACACCTTCCTCCAAAACAGTTAGGCCTGCTGGCCTACTAGACACACCGCCACTTTGCTTTTCTTGCTCTCGCATAAGAGATGCTAAAAAATCATCAAACTCATCAAGTTCACTACTAAAAACATTCTGTATATAGCCATCTGACAGAACCTCCAAGCATGACTCTGAGTTTTCAAAACCTGACTCCAAAGGTTTCTGCATATTCTCTACATAGTTTTCACACAGCCGGCTTGATGAATCCTTCTGAACCCCCAAACCAACATTTTCCAAGAATAAAGGCTCCCCAAAATTATGATTGTCCACATTTTCAAACTCTTGGGCAAGTTGAAACAGGTCAGACGTTTGCATATCAAGGTGACTGTCCAAAGCATTGCATGTGCTGCCACTAGAACTTCCTTTTTCCACAAGTGAAAAAAGGTTTGTTTGATTCTTTGACATCGCTACATAGCCAGCAGAACTGCAGGAATTTAACGAAGCATTACTCACAAGCGGAGGGCTATCCGCACTGAGGACTCGCATATTTTGAGCAGGTGCTCGAGATGTGATCCTGGAAAAAGACGTTCCTGAAGACAGTGAGCTAATGCCACCTCCTCCAGCAGAGGAAGGTTTAATGGTAAGTCCCAGCTGACTGATCATTCCAGTTTGTCCCAGACGACAGGATTCTGCAGGTAATGTAACTGTAGGAGGCCAAGCCATGTTTGATGGTTTTGTATTAAGCAGTAGGCGACTGATGATCCCAGTTCGAGAGAGCGAATCGACCGTTCCAGAGGTCTTGTTCACAGCTCCAGCTACTTCAAACGATGGAGAGGATGAAAGCTGGACAAGTGTATCAGAACCAAGCTTATCAAGTACTGAATTTTGAGGTGGTATCGCATGCCCTTGTGAGCCAAGAAACCCCAGCAGAGAGGACGAATGTGGCCGTAAATGCAGCTGATGTGGTGCTACCACTGACAAAGGGGTTGATGGTGACACTGAAGTATTCCCTTGGAAGCCAAGAACATCTGGTAGAGGGCTCGATTGTGAAGGTAAATGAAGCTGGTGCAATGCTGTCAATGTTGGCAACCTTCCCACCCCAGCACTTTCAGAGAAGTATTCGCTTGCAGCATCAAAACTGTTCCAAACATCTGGGACTGCCAGTATCCTCCTTACATTTGCAGCCGTGATGGTGGTTGAAGATGGATCCACTAATGGCACCTCTGCTAATGGCATGGCCATGGAATCAAGTCCATGAACCCCTCCCCTTTGAGATTCAGTTCCAAGGTCAGAAAGATACACTCCTGGGACACTTTGCAGAGTTCCAAACAATGCCTTGACATGGCCAACAAATTTCAAGTCCTCTGAGATCTGCATCATATCCATGTTCATACAAACAAGAATTATATGCTTATCCATATGCTACTAAACTTGCCATCTTAACTTCCAAGAATATGTGGAGTTTACCGTCTGTGTGGAGCCCAGCTGCACCACGCCTTGTGGTACTGCAATCACCACGATTGTCTAAACCACAAACACAATCATTATCAAACCCTTTACAATGATGCATACCAAAAAGAATGAAAAGAAAGGAAAAAAAACACAGAAGGGCACCTTTATTCCAGCTGCGAATTGATCTTGCCATCCTGTTGGGTACTGAGACATGCAAAGGGACAAAAAACAAATCAATACAACCTGAATTTTAGTGGTAGCTGCCAGCAGACACACGTGGGTGTGATTCCAAAATTTTCCAGATTGCAAGATGTTCAATAGTGCAGATAGGATGACTGGCTTGCCCCCAGGTTGTTGGCAATTTCAGCAATTGAACATTTTATTCATCAAATTTGCATCTAATTAATACCTCCATAAAAATCAATTAGATTCAAACTCAGCTTCATTCAGGGGGTTATCACCCCCAGTGTCAATTAAATAGTTGGCATGAAAAAATTACAAGTTTTCCAGACCTCGGGTTGTATTCGCCCACTGCATTTGCTGCCGCCGGAAGTTCCTTCTGCAGTTGCCACTTTATCACTTGAACTGAAGATCCACTGATGTTTGTTTGTGAATGCCACACGACCGATTATCCTATGTGAACACATACATAGGGACCATGTATGCAGTGGTAAGGCACTTATTTGATTGGTGAGCAACACAACGTTGCAAAGATTAGTGTTTATCAAAGATGGAGAAAACCCTTTACCCTTCTCCAACAGAATAGACATGATACGACATCCTGGCTATGGCCAGTCCAATCCGATCGTTGAAATGGGTGATCCCTCCTGGACTCATTTGCTGCTGGTGTCCAGAAGACAAAGCAACTGGATTTTCTGAAGATTTGCATGGTTCATGAAACCCATCCTCCCATGCCAACACCCTGGTCCGATTTCGGTGAATGTTAGTGGCATGCAGCCATGATGCATGTGTAAAACAGATATGAAAATGCAACAGATCAACTTTAGCTATCAAGGTGCACATTCAAACTGCAAATAAGAACAAGTATGTATGACCCACTTAAAGAGGACTACAAATCTACTCATCAGGCCTCCAGCCATGCCAGGCCGGCTCTACGTGCCTGATGACCACGAGGTATATGCCACGCCCCACCTGCGAATACGAGCTAGAAACAGGGAAAAGTGGGTGAGGAGCCCACTAGACTTGGAAACGTGGCATGCAAATGGTGACAAGACTGAAAGAGGACCCAGAGATGGATGGAACTCCGAGAGCAAGCAAAGCTCAAGGGTGCAATGATGAGATCATAGCCAAGCCAACGAACCACATATGATCCATTTAACATGATAGTAGCCAAGCCAACTGACCATATATGATCCAACACCAAAGTGGAGGGAATGGAACTTGAACCCATGATCTCCTAGTTAGGAGCCCCATGCATAATTCCAGCACTCCACAGAGATGTTCCACGTAGGTTTACACAGGTAGGCAAGTGCCTAGTTTCATTACACAGATAAATGATATAATAGCTTTGATAGATCTGCAACAAGGAAAAAAAAAGGGAGAGCTAATTAGGGCAAAACTTACGTGCGCATTTGCCTTTTGAGCTTCCAGAAGATAGCATAGAACCATCCTGTGTCGTAGCAGAGGTCCCTTAGGGTTTTCTGCAGCATAGAGGCCATAACTGAAAGCAGATTTTTTTACTGTTGAAATGTGAGCCTTTCCACCTCCTTTTCTGAGGACCCAAAACCATCAACTAGCCATTTCCTGCATCCCTTTCCCTGCTATGTGCCCTTACACCGTAGTATACCCTCCATGTGCTATGTTAAATGGGATCCTGCATAGGAAACTAGGGTTTCTGCAGCTGAACATAGAAATAGGTATGCATACAAGATTAGGGATTTTTGCAGTCAGAGTGACACTTAGGTTTTGTGCATTCAGAGCCAAAAATAGGAAATTAGGTTTTTTTGCAGATACTTAGATAATTACGGTTTTGTGCAGAATAGTAGGATTTTGTGCACAGTGGGAGAGACAATACAGAATTCCTGCAAGAAATTACAGGAACAACTGGAAAAGCTGGGAAAGCTGAATGCAAAAACCCAATAATTTTAATTTCTGCAAAAACAATTCTGTGACTGCCCGCTGTGTTTTTTGGCCCAGATTGCAATCAGAAAAGAAAAGGATTAAATAAATAAATAAACTCAAACAATTGAGAATTACTAAACATTAACTCCTTTGAATTGAAGGATTACAGGTCAGAAAAAGCAAGCGAAATGGGCTCCATCAACCCAAATAAAAGAAAGAAAATGCGCTTCGGGATCACCTAAAAAAACCCAACAATTTGAGGATTTCTTCTCAGATAAAGCAAGCAAAGTGGGGAGTAGTGGAGTAAAATTCTCCCAAAATAAAAACGAGAAATTTTTTATCAGATGAAAGCAAGCAAAGAGGCTTTCTGATCAGATAAAGCAAGCAAATGGGATTGGGCAGTGGTACATATAGTCCGCCCAATGCACCATCTGAGTATATGAGAGTGAGAAAGCAGAGAGCTTAGAAGCCTACACCCTAAGCCTTTAAACAAACAGGGGATAAAGACAAGTGTTGGCAGAACAGAAAGATCTTGAAGCTTCCCTCTCTGCTGGCAACAACAGTATATAAACCAGTGTACTTTACTGCAAAGGCTCTTGTATTTTGTCAGGAATGCAAGCATTTTTCTTCCAGAAAAAAAACAAGCAAACCCCTTTTACACAGGTGGGTGTGTGTAATGTTTGATTTTCTGATGTTTATTTCTTGACAAGACAAGAATTTGTTATGTTTGATGTTTTGATGTTCTCTTGACAAGACAAGGATTTGTTTAATGCATTGGGAATTGAGGGTTTGTTTTTTTTACTCTTTTTTCAAAGGTTTGCATCGGGAAAAGATGATGTGTTTTTGCTTTGGGAATGTTTAGACGGACTTGATAGGTTCGGTGAGGAATATTTAGTTTTAGTAATCAAAGTTTGCCTCTTATGGAAAGGGGTCCTTGAATCATAGATGTATAAATTGGGAAGGGATTGTTCGCAAGATTGTTAATTTTTCTAAATTGGGTAGTTAGAGAGAGAGGGGGAAAGAGAGAGAGAGAGAGAAAAGTAGTAGAAGGCCAAAATGACCTATGAGAGGCAATCAACTAGTAAATTTGTGATGCCAAGCATCAAGTACAATCACCTTCTCTAAAAATCACCTATAATTTGGGTTTGGTTTTTAGACAGACAGGCAAAAAGAATGGGTATGGGTGTGTGTGTGTGTGTGCGCGTGTGTGTGGGGGGGGAGGGGGTGATCAATGACAATTATAAGAAGAGGAAGATGGTAGAGTGGGTCTTCCATGAGACCCCCCTCTTTATATATTCTCAATGACAATGATAAGAAGAGGAAGATGGTAGGGTGGGTCTTCCATGAGACTCCCCTCTTCATATATTCTCAAAATCATACACAACGATTTTGAAAATGAAAAGAGCAACAACTGGATCAAGTGGAAAAACATAGTTTTGGAAGAGATTACAAGAGGAATTAATTAATGCTTCAATATAGATATTGAGAAAAGGGTGCATAAAGATTACTTGATTTGTTAATGCTTGGCTGCTTATTTTGACGGACTTGATAGTTTCGGTGAGGAATATTTAGTAATCAAGGTTTGCCTCTTATGGAAAGGGGTGCTTGGATCTTAGATGTATAAATTGGGAATGGATTATTTACAAGATTGTTAGTTTATCTAAACTGGGTAGTTTTTGCATTGGGTGGGGGGGGAGCAGGAGAAGAGAGAGAGGGAAGTAGAAGGCCAAAATGACCTATGAGAAGCAATGCACCATGCAAGTCTTGAGCGAGAGAGAGAAGAGAGAGAGAGAGAAGTAGAAGGCCAAATATGTGGTAACTAAACATCATATTAATCAGCTAGTAAATTTGTGATGCCAAGCATCAAGTACAATCACCTTCTCTAAAAATCACCTATAATATGGGTTTGGGTTTTAGACAAGAATGGGTATGGGTGTCTGTGTCTTGTGGGGAGAGAGAGAGAGAGAGAGAGAGTGGTGATCAATGATAATGATAAGAAGAGGAAGATGGTAGGGTGGGTCATCCATGAGACCCCCCCTATTTACATATTCTCAAGATCATAAACAAGAATTTTGAAAATGATGCTGGATCACTCTATTAAGTGGAAAAACATAGATTTTAAAAGAGATTACAAGGGGGTTAATTAATGCTTCAGATATTGAGAAAAGGGTGCATAAAGATTACTTGATTTGTTAATGCTTGGCTGCTTAAGCAAGATGGGCAATGAGAGAATATAGGTGATGAAATGCATAAGGCTGCAAAAAAAAACATATGTGATTAGGTGTAAAACATATAGCAAAGTAAATTTAGCATGGCAAACTATGTGAATAAAAGACAAAGATTCTAGATAAAATATTATTGCTAATCTTTAAAGACGTGGAATCTAAGGTAGATTAAGATTGCAAATCAGATTCTAAGTAGATTAACATTGTTAATTTATTAACAAGTGGGATAAAGAGATGGATTTTGAAAGTGGTAGAGTAGCAATTAGCTTTGCTAATTAAGTGAAGAAAGCATAAAGTCAAAGTTCAAAATGATGTAAAGTTGGCAATTGCCTGATTTTTCAAATTTTTTATGGCCCCATAAAAGGTTGCAAATATGTGTAACTCTTATTCACAAAAATTATCAATAAAATCCAAACAAGCATCCATGATGAGCATTTAACAAGAATAGCAAAGAGAAAGTGTACACACACACACACACACACACAAAGAATAAAGTTAAAGTTGATTAATAAGCTATTTGTTGAAAACAAAATCTAGTGAAAATTATGTAAAGTTGGCAATTATCTGATTTTTTTTAAATTTTGATGGCCCCATTTGTGCCCAAAAAAGGGTTGCCAATATGTGTTTAATTATTATTCACAAAGTTTATTCACAAAGTTTATCAATAAAAATCTAAACAAACATCCATGATGAGCATTTGACATGAATAGCAAAGAGAATTGTACACACACAGACACATAGGGAGAGTCCTGACCTTTCAAGAGAAAAAAAGAAACAAAAGGTTGTGGAGAAGAGACAAGAAGTACATGGGAAGAATGCATGAATTAAATGATAAAAAATGAATTGGTTGATAAAATAATTGCAATGGAGAGAGAGAGAGAGAAAGAGCTTGTCAAAGACATCATCATTTCATCTTCTTCTTCATTTTAGTTTTTTATCAACCTATTCATGCATTCTTCCCATGTACTCTTGCTTCTTCGCCACAAGCAAGGCCCTTGGGCTTGAGGTAGGCAAACTTTCTTTTATCGATTTCATTTTGTCTGTTACCAGATTTTGTAACACAACTTTGTAACTTTTTATCTCATAGACCTTTATAGTGTTTTGAAGACATTTAATCTCTCTCTCTCTCTCTCTCTCTCTCTCTCTCTCTCTCTCTCTCTCTCTCTCTCTCTCTCTCTCTCTCTCTCTCTCCACTTTTTCTTTGCTATTCCTATCAAATACCCATCATGGGTGTTATACACAGACACACACACACACACACACACACACACACACACATATACATATACTCAAACACACACACACACGTACATACATATATACACACACACACATTTATATACACACACACACACACACACACATATATATATACACATAGATACATATATATACATGTGTATGTGTATGTGTGTGTGTGTGTGTGTAGTGTATAATACATACATAGATACACACACATGTGTGTGTATGTGCGTGCGCACGTGCATGCATGCATAGTTTTGCGCCCCTCAAAATCTTCCCACTAAATAGGTTATTCATATTTGAATCTCTTTTGAATGTGAACAATTTTATCCTATGCACTCTAATTCGCTATGGTGCACATACAATATTGATGATGAAGTTATGAATAGTGCGACAAAATTGCATTTTTGTGTGAACTAGAGAAATTTCATTTGTTGAAATTAGAGTGTAGTGACGAGATAAATTGTATCAAATTACATGATACAATGGGCACTTCCTCTAAGACCGGGCATAGTTTGGGATCATACTTTTCAATGAAGTCTATAATCTTTTAACCAATCCTTATATACATCGAAGAAGAGAGGTAACTTTCACCTCTACACAAAAAGGCAAATACATAATCATATGTATTTGTAATTAAATCAATATAATAATGAGGATGGTTTGGATATAAAGTCCTCTTATGAATAAAGTTAACTTTTTATATCCAATACATGTACACTTGCATATACTAGATCTGGCTTTTCCACATCATCTTCCAATGGTTGTATGGTTTGACCTTTAATATGTTATGTAAGGTAGCATTGATAAAAGGAAATGTGCATCAACCCTCCTTACTATTCCACATCCATATGAAATTTCGATATTCAAGTTGTGAGAACCAAACACTCATCTCCCTTTACAAGGCAAACGTTAACGAATAAAAGCTAGCATATGTAGAGATCAAACACTCATCTCCTTGTACAAGAACATAAACAAATAAAAGCTAGCATATGTAGAAATCAAACATTGACTTTTCACTTATTCATTATTTTAAGAATTGTGTGTAGTGAAACAAGCCAAAGGCATACATGAGGTTTTGCACATTCTCTATTCATGAAGAGTCTTCCTTATACAACAACACTTTGAATGATTTTGGAAGAGTTAATTTTCCATTTAGCATCACTAAAAAACTTATCGACAAATGGTTCAACTATACAACACCTTATGTAGACATCTTCTATAAAAGTTGTAAGGGCAAGAGATGAGTGGCCTCCTATGTTTTGTCATATTTACACTTTCTTCCTTATATGGGATTTTTTTTGAAACCAACCTACCCTTTTTGTGTTGGGCTTCACATGGCCTCTACACCCCAAACCTACCAAGTGGACTCAAGATAAATGGTATCTCTTGCATTTTATGGATCACATTTAGGATCTTTCTTATGTCGTCAATGGCCATTTTTCCAGGTTGGTTGTTTGGTGTATCCCTCTTCTTTGTGGGCTTCTTGGTGACTTGGCTTTGCTTTGTCGGGCCTTTTTGGTCGAGCCAACGTTTGTGTTGCCGCCTTGGCCTCTTTGTACTTGTCCCATGCTTTCGAGCTTCTCCTTGTTGGGTTGCTTTTGCTTTGCCAGTGGGGTTGTTGTGGCTTTATCGGCCTCTTTATAGATTGCTATTCCATGAAATATATCTTTGATGTTAAATCACAAAAAAATCCTCAAGCCTTAAAACTAAGCATAAAAACTAAGCCTTAAAACTAAGCATAAAAACCCAATAGGTAATTTGATTTTTGTTACATTTCCATTATAGCATTGTTGAAATATCTTCTTGTGGTGGCAAGGTTCTTCAGGAATATTTGAAAGAAAAAACAACAAAATCTTGGTATCACTCTCATATGAGGTGAGACAACAAAACTGAGGAAGTGAGAAGAACTTAGATAACAACACATCATGTCAAAATTCTGAAGTAGTTCATTTCACAAAATAAAGAAAAAGACCCAAATATATGTTTTGGTACTATTTTATGGGCCAAATCATTTTATAAGAAGTTTTTTAATACATTAGTTACTTTAGCTTATTTAATGTAATGTGTATTAATGCCATATTATATGATGAGCTAATTGCTTATTAAAATATGAGAAACCTTGTTTGATGGAAATTACATACCATCACTTTTAAGGTTCTTCAAGCTTGTGGTGGATGATGGAATGTGAGGCTAAGAAATGTTGTATTTTTATAGTATAAAAATAATATTTTGAAGAGAGAGAGATCCAAAGAAAGTTTTGAAAAAATTACATCCAATAGTAGTATATTATAGCAAACATGTAGAAAAATTTTATGTTCCAATTGAATAGAACGGTTTTGTGGTGTAGCCTTTCATGATAAAAGAGAATGATTGGATACACCACCAAAAAAAAACTCTTTTAGATAACAAGAAATGAATAGAAGTTCCATGTAGAGGGAGGCAAGGGTGGGCCAATCCAATGACAAATGTTGGAATCTAGGGTAGCAAGGAGTAGATACCTTCAAAAGCATATAAAAGGTTTGAATGGCTAAAAATAAAGGCCTATTTCACTCATTGTTATTTTTCCCAACATTCTTTTCCTTTAGCATGTTGAAAGGTTTTTGCCTTTTTGAACACGGGCAATAAAATCGCTACTATCATGAGCTCAACAACTAGTATGCTAAAAGTTATATTATCAATGTTGTATGAATATTTTAAGTAAACCAACTTTTTCTAATATCATTAGGTTTCTCTTTATGAAAAGTTTTCTTATCTTCTACATAGTAATTATTTAAATTTCCAACCTTCTTTCTTGTGTGGGGAAAAGCGAAGGGAGCCACAAGGAATGAATGAATTGATATGAATTAGTGAGTATATAATAATTGTTATCTCTCTATTTTGTGTAAAAGAAAAAACACAAAGATAATTTCAAAAAAGAGTAAGCGCAAGCAAGATTATCATTCATTATGTAAATCTCAATATAATCTTACCTTAATGACTTGGTTATTATCTAATGGATATAACTTGATTCATTATCATTCATTATGTAAATCTCAATATAATCTTACCTTAATGACTTGGTTATTATCTAATGGATATAACTTGATAGCTACAGTCAAATATCAAAACTAAGGCATATACTCATTGTTGTGATGGTTAATTAAGAAAACTACTATGGTTCTCACTGGCATATGTATGATAACATCTACTAAAAGTAGATATGTGGAGCATAGGTGAATAAAGAAGAAAAGAAGAAGAAAGTGAGTTATAAAGATATCTGCACATGCACACTTTCATAGGCAAATGCACATGCACAAAGTCGTGCACTCATGCTTGCGTGCATGCACACATATGTGCATACGACATCAAACATGCACACACATGTATACATGGGTGAAAAACTTTTGAGTCACCAAAATAGTACTTAATTAAAATTACATACCTATCTTGAGTATGTATAGAGTGTGTAGTGTGACATCTTCTAAGAACAAAATAGAGAATGCTTTCATCTTTCTTGAAACCTTTCTATATTTCCTTTTATTTTAATAAAAAATATATGTGCCATTATGTAGGTTCTTATAAGGACAATGTTTTGATTATGTTTATAGAGTAAGCTGACAATTAACTTGCACTTTTATAATGATAGTTCTCGTTTGAAATGATTTATTTTATTATGTTTATAGAGTAAGCTGACAATTAACTTACACTTTTAAAATGATAGTTCTTATTTGAAATGATAGTTTTCTTTTGAAATACCAACTTATCTTCTTATGTTTATAGAGTAAGGTAACAATTAACTTACACTTTTATCATGATAGTTCTCGTTTGAAATGATAGTATACCTACTTATTTTGCTTGCCTAAGTAAATGAAATTATTGAAACTGTGCCACATTCATAGAATAAAGTACTTTCTTTTAAATAATATAGTAAAAATACGATGCTTAGTATTGTTTGTACATTACATGGCACAATGAATCAAAAGATCACTAATTGAAAGAACATGATAAATCAACTCAATCGAAACAACTGCAGTAAAATTGAATCCTATCTTGAGCTGTGATCAATTTTAAGACATGGTCAACTTGTTGAAATTTTTTCCAAAGGTTTCAATGGCACCTCTATGATCATGTTACAACGTAAATAAAAATCCTACCTAAGAAAGATTACATTGATTACTTCATCTAATTCCATTCATATGAAAAGTATGTGTGCGTGCATGAAAGTTGAGGTTTTACAACACTTCAAATGTTCAACCATTTCCCAAAGATAACACATCAGCCCATGAAGTGTTTATAAAAACACAAGTCCATTCATAGCCATTTGTTTCAAAAAAGAATTATTCCCTTTTGCTCCCAATAAAGAACTGGAAACGGGGGACCTCATCCTCATGTATGGTGTTAGAAGCACCAAGAAAAAGAAACTAAAATACAAAGGGTTAGGGCCTTTTAAAGTGTCTGAAATAACCCCTCAAGGGTCTGTCCAAATTGAAACTATCGAAGGGGTGGAAATGGAAGGGTTACAGAGGAAAACTCAAGAAATATTATGGACCCCTGACCCAGTAAATGCTCACACAAGAGCATCTCCTAAAACAAAAAAAAGAGCTAGTCAAGAAAAAGACCTACAAGCTCAAGAGGAATTTAAGGCGAGGGAATCCAAAGAAAAACAAAGACTCTAAGGGAGAATGCTACATGTAAACATGGCTTCACTCACCTTGCTTGACAAGGATGCCCTGGATATTGAACCTACATGACTCAGTGTAAAAGTCTCTACAAAGGGTGGTCACACGACAAGCATCACATTAATTGATATGGGGTCAAGTCATAACTTGATTTCCTTTGAGACATGGGTAGCCTTAAACAAACAACCCCTAGAGGCAACTATTGGACAGGTTTGTAGTGTGCATCCATCTGTTATACAAACAATAGGACTTTTAAATATAAATATCTCAATAAAAAATAATCCCTTGGTCGGGAAGGTGTTTGTTATGCTTGCAGGAACCATGGAAGAGGAGATGCTTCTTGGATGATCTTGGATTTGTGCTAGCAACTGTCACATCCAATGGGTAAAATGGAAAGTACACCTCAATGATGGCAAAGACACCATCACTGTGCCATTATGGAGTCCATTGAATAAGGAAACCGCATCAAAAGATCATCTATCTTCAAGAGAACCAAATCAAAGGCAGCAAAGGTATCCAGTCACACAATCGTGGGTTCCAAAAGCCCATCCTTTAAGAATAAGGATACTATGATACAGACAAAACCTCATGGTTATCAAGATAAAAAAGCCATGCTACAAGCAAGAGACAAGGAAATCCAACCAAGGACATGAAGCTGTATTCCAAGAAAGCCCACACACAACTTAGCATTCAACAGCGGTGGGCAGAAAAGACTTACTAGCAGCACGTGGCTATTATCAAGGAAATGAAATGGTATGGGTATCAAAAACCAATCCAAAATCCGATTCCGCATGTACCTCCAGAAGAACAGAAGAGAGCTATAAGCATAAATAGGACCAAGTCCCAGCTAAATTGAGTGTTAAGGAAGCACCAAAATTGGTCTGGAGAAAGAAACCTGTTCAACCAAGTAAACAAGGGAGTGCGACACCACCAATGTCATCCACCAATGAGGAAAAGCTGAACCAAGCTGTGGACTAGGGTACAGAAGACGTGCACTCACATGCACAGGAAGCAAAACAAGTTCACTAGGATTCGATGGATGTACTCCTCCACTGGATGGAAGGAAAATCTCACTCAGAACTTAAGCGGTTACAACAACACATACCCATAGGCTCCAAAGTACAACATTGGTTCCTATGGCAATAAAAGGAAGGAGGATGACAAGGGGTACCCATCTCCAAGCAACTGGGTACAAGGTAAAGGGGTATGCTTTTCATGTCGTGACACATGTTTGTTCACTTCACATGTACACTTATACTCCTCTGAATGCATAACATGTGGCCTTGGAGTGTTTGAGCATATAGGGAACCACAAGGTATCAATATTTGCATGCATAAGGGTACAAGCTGTTTCACGTCGTGAATTGGTTCAGGCTAGTTCACACCATGAAACGCCCAGGGATGTTTCACATCATGAAACACTTCAACCTAGTTCATAACGTGAACCAACTCATGCCAGTTCACGCTGTGAAACGGTCAAAAAACCTCCACTAATCACACACGCACATGTGGCATACCCAATTAAGATGGTCGTCAGTACTGACGGTCATAAATACTTCTTTTTTCCTTTTTTGTAGATTCTTCATTAGCTTTTTGTGTGTGCTTTCATCCTTCATCGTCTTGCACTTATCTATCATCGGCGTGCCTTTCGCCCTGCTCTTCTCTAGCATCGATTGCTTATGTGCGACTAGCAGTTCTTAGGTAGGAGCTCAATATATAGTTTTGATTTTTTCAATAGTTTGGTAATAAAAGCATTGTTTGGAGCTATCACACATGTCTACATTTTTGCACCCAAAAAATGAGTGCATCATCCCATTTCCTTATTGTTTACATCATCACTTCACTTGCATTCCTCAAAGTGACATCTCCCACCAAATCCCATCACAAAGGCATACGAGAATGGCCCGTGAAATAGCAATCTGCTATTTCATGGAGTCACAACTAAAACATCAGGTTTGGGGAGAATGCACTAGATGCTAAAATTACATTGATTACACCAAAAACAACCCATTAACATGCATACCACACTCTAATCATGACCCCACAATCTGCTATTTCACAAACTAATGGACTGCTAGTTCACGGGTTAAGCCTTTCACGAGTTAACCCTTCACGTACTAACACTTCATGCTTTAACCCTTCACGAGTTAAGCTCTTCACAAGTTAACCCTTCACATACTAACACTTCATGCTTTAACCCTTCACGAGTTAAGCTCTTCACAAGTTAACCCTTCACATACTAACACTTCACGCTTTAACCCTTCATGGGTTAAGCTTTCATGCTGCTTTAAACAGGTTCTGGAGAAACAGGAAGCAAAAGAAAGGGAGAATATAAGCTTGACAGCAAGTGCCACTCCAGAGTCAACACTACACACACCACCCTCCAGCCGTGCTCATATGGTCTTCACAAATCTTTCACCACCCACGACTCTGTAATATCAGATCTGCCCACCTCAGCAGAGATTGGTGCAACATAGGCTCTAGCGGAGCAACAATTGCCACAAATAGATATGGGTGAAAGGAATGAAGAGGCCACCTCATCACAGTCAGAGGCAAATCAAGAAGCTCAAGAAGCTAAGAAGAGAAAGAGAGCCGACGAGACTCCAAGTCCCAAAAAAGCGAAGGCGAGTGAATGCTGAGGACACAATAGGGGAAGGATCCTTCTTGCACAATCTCAAGGCTGATTGCTTCCTAGAAGAGACCATGGAAGGCCTCGATGCACTTCTCAGCACCAACTCCATGAAACAGAAGCCTCAGCCTCCACAAGTGCAAATATTTGGTCCCAAGAGAAATGGATATGGCGATGTCATTTTCTTACTGCTCATATGCTGCATGACAGGAATGCCAAACTCTGGAAACAGGTCCAGGATTCCACTGACCAGGTAAGGGCGCTTAAGGAGCAATTAGCCCAGCGCGGATGCCACACATAGAGAAGTGATCCTAAAGAGTTTAAAGGCAGCCGAAGAATAGGAGGCAAGTCTCAAAACCTTGGAGGGAAATAACAGGCTAATCAGTAAGACTATAGTCCACACCACCAAAGAAAATGAGGAGCTCAAGGCCAAATTAGAACAAGCCAAGGCGCAACTTCAAAAGGAAGTGGCACATACCAAGGAGAAAGAAGAGCAACATACACAACAGCTAAAGGAAGCCCATGCCATGTTCCAAGCTAAGGAAGAAGGATATACATGGCAGCTCAACACACTTAATGAAACCATTGCTAAAGCAAAATATAAAGTGGTAAGCCTCCAAACAAAAAGAGAACAACTGAACAAAGCACATGCTGAGAAACTGAAAGCCCTCAATGAGGTGATCACTGCAAAGTCAATGGAGATAGATCAGATGCTGGTCAACCCATCAACAAGTGCTTGAACATGTACACCAGTAACTAACTCCATCCAAATCTTGGCAGAGGAGCGGCTAAAGCAGGTTGAAGAGGCAAATGCTCAAGCGACCACTTCTAGCATGGCAAAGAAGGAAGCTACAAGAAGATATGAAGAGCTGGCCGCTGCTCGAGATGCGGAAGAAGCAACTACAAAATTAACCTAATAGAAGACCTCAGTTTAGAAGACCTAACACTGATTCATCATAACACCGAATGGGATGCAAACCCAACCTCGGTAATGGGCATACTTCGAGGGGATATAATCCTTACTGACACAACTAATATTTTCTTCTTCCCCTTACATCCCATAGTGCTAAACCTTTGTAGTTGGTGTTGAGTGCTGCAACAATTAGACATCCTAGATGATAGTGTCGATAAACTCGACCTGTTTCTACCATATGATATCCCAATGACACTGGCCAACTACGAAGTTGTTGCACGTAGCTACCAATGGGTTATTAGCCATGGTTGGGCTGAAGTTTATAATACCCATCAGCATCCAAACCTCTCACAATCCATATTATATCATCCTTTTGGTATTATTAAACTTTATTGAAATATCCATTAGCATTTGAGGCTATGCTCACTAGCGTGGTTTATAATTTTGATAAGGAGCATATAGAATATCCTAATATAACCACAATAGATATACTTGACCTCCAATAATTTATGAAAACTAACAAGCCCAACCTACCGCCCCCAAGTTCCGAAGAGGGTCAAGAAGAAACACCAAGAACCTCCACTTCTTTGACTTATCCAGTGTTCTCTTCCATCTCTAGTAAGTTATTAGATCCCTTTCCTAATGTATCTCCTACTAACAAAACTGAGGCCGATTGTATCTTCTCTCGCTTCTCTTCTATCCCCGTTGATTTTCCCACTAACACTCACCCCCGAGGAGATGCCGGCACCAACTCTATCTCCACCAAAGGCCAGTCGATGAGGTATGTAATCATCACCCTAAGGATGATATCCAAGCTTTTACTGATGTAAATGTCCTTGAGTCTTGACAACTGTAGAGTATGAGGGCTTCATCCGAGCAAGCAACCCCCTCTTACAGCCTAAACTCATGTTCAAGGTGCTTATGCAAATCACACCATTTGAACCTAGCAGAAGGATCCTGCCAAATGCATATTCTAACATGGAATCACGGAGATAGCCTTATGTACCATACCCTCTCCGAGGCCCAATACTAGAATTAGAAGAGCTGTTACCAATGGGAGGAAAGGGGACCTTGTGGGAGAATGTGGCTCATCACACCAAGCTGGCCAATTTGCACTTGGCCGATCTTCTAGAGATCCAAATTGTAACGTTCATGTCAGTTTATTGTTTTCGCAGATAGCGCAAACAACACCTAGTACATACAAGGGGAGGCTATACAACATTCCAAACAAATGATACCAACCCCTGACTACTAGCAGATTTTGGAATATAGTCGGATTGTGCAAGGAGCATCTAACGGTCCTAGAATATGGTCGGACTGGTGCAAGGAGCATCTAACGGTCCTAGAATAGTTTTCAGTACCAGTGCTCTCCGCGCCAACACAACGAGTGGTTCGATTATTCGTGCCAATCAAAAGGCGACTCACTCCATTCTAATTCCACGAAGCAAAGCAATGAGACTCTCATGTCTGTTACAACTTCCCTCAATTTTCACCATCCACATTCCAGGATATCACAAGTCAACAACAGCAATTGTCACATGGATACGAGCATGGTATAGAATTCCAGATCTAGATATAGTAGCTGTCGTAAGATTCATGAAGTTGATCGTAGTTCTTATAGATCAACCAAAAGAAAGGTATGATGGATTTGAGGTAGAGTAGCTTTGCTTTGACATGAACACTAGCCCAACTAAAAGAGGCATGAACACTAGCCCAACTAAAAGAGGCATGATGCTTTATTATCATCGCCTCACGTGTTCCGGGTTACATGTATGTCACGTTCGAAGACATGGTAGACACAGGTTCTGGACGTCCCACTCAGCATTCCAAAGAACCCTTAAAAAGCTTCAATCCTGCCAAAACTTCTACAGACATGAGTTCGACGACTAGGTCTTTTGACCTAGGTAAAGGTTCTGAGGACAAAACCTGCATTAGGTAGGGGGATGTTAATCCCATTTTGGATTAACAAAGATGCTCACATTGTCATGGTCCTCAAAAAATGTAATAGGCCAAACCTCCATGAAACAATGTGATGGCCCACTCTATGCAGTTCACCTTGTATACCATCTACTACAACCTTCCACCACCAACGCTTAAGCATAATGTTGTTTAAATCTAAAATAATCACCTTTTTCCAAACACTCTCCATTTGTACAAGACCTATAGATGTGTAGACTTAAAAGAATGCACTAGAAAAATGAAAATTCAATCATAGACATGTGTACGCATAAACATATTACTTCATAACAGATGCTATCTTGGGACATCAAAAAGTACTTATGAATCGATACAAAGGATTCCTATATTATTTTATAATAATAGTTGTTATATGTAAAGGCACTATAAAAGTTTTACATTTTGAGATACTGGCAACCCAAGGCTTTAGTTAGTAAGTTTGGGGCGCCCAAGTGTGAATAAAGGCCACATGTATAAAAGGCAATTTCTTAAATGAAAGAACACAATCCCCCTTTGTGCTATGAGAGCTCTTGCTTTATCTTTTGTGTGTGTGTGTGTGTGTGTGTGTGTGTGTGTGTGTGTGTGTGTGAGAGAGAGAGAGAGAGAGAGAGAGAGAGAGAGAGAGTACTCTAGTACATGTTCCTCTTCTATGCATGTGTGTGTGGGAGAGTGAGAGGTAGATTGCCTTGCATTGTGGTGAGAGCGACTCCACGCGGTGAGAGGTAGATTGCCTTGCATTGTGGTGAGAGCGACTCCACGCGGTGACAGCGTGGGGGTGGAGATTGGAGGAGTGGAGCTTCCAAAAGCGAGCTTAGGGAGCCTCAAGGGACGTGAGCTCAAAGCATTGGTAAGTACCCAACGATAGTTTTTGTCTATTGCTTCTTCCGATTGTGAATGAGTAGAGTTATCACTTGGGAGGTGCGGTAGCCCATAACACATAAGAACCATTAATTGTTTTGCTAGTACAACAAAAACTACTAGTAAAATTGCAATCACACTACTTCTACAAACACTAGATGGCCTTCCTACTACTAGTAATACTAGAAGCAATCTAGTAGCACTAGTAGCACTGGTAGCACTAGAAGCACTACCTCTCTAGCACACCAAATCACTACTAATAATACTACAAGCATAATAACAACTAATAGTAACAAGTGCTATAAGCACTACTAATAGCATAGTAATACTACAAGCATACTACTAATAATACTACAAGCATAATAACAACTAATAGTAACAAGTGCTATAAGCACTACTAATAGCATAGTAATACTACAAGCATACTACTAATAATACTACAAGCATAATAACAACTAATAGTAACAAGTGCTATAAGCACTACTAATAGCATAGTAATACTACTAGCATACTACTAGCATAATAACAACTAATCGTAACAAGTGCTATAAGCGCTACTAATAATAGCACTACTAGCACTATAAGCATTTTTAGTGATACTAGAAGCATGCTACTAAAACTATAAGCACTACTAGTGATACTACAAGCATGTTATTAGCACATTATATCACATGTAGCACTACTAGTAACCTTCCTAGTGCTATTCACATAGTTTTTAACAGTACTAGCACTGTAATACTAGCATGCATGTAATAACAATTGTTGCTAACACTACAACCATTGCTAGTAACACTATAAGCATGGTACTAGCATAAGAAGCACTACCTAGTAGCACTACTATTGAAATATGCACCAAAATATCTATGCATTTAGCCTTAGGGGTTAAAGGGACATATGGTCTACATTTGATCAAATGTTATTTGTATTCACCACAATGTAACTGGGCCAGGTGATTTATGTTTACCAAGAATATCTACTTTTGCAAGTGGTCAACAAGATGCAAATCAGCCCACCAAGAATCATGGAGAGAGAATAATGGAGTGTGGAGGCTAGAATAGTGGAGTGTGGAGAGATTCAAGGAGAAATTTGAGGGAGAGAATCAAGGAGATTTGTGGATCTTCATTAGCCAGCTAATCTTGATTAGCTCACTATAATCACATTTATACTTGCCTATTTAAGAGACACTCTTATTCTCCCATTTTACCTTGTCATTATGTTAATCTCATGTATATACACTAATCACTCTTGATTAGTGCTAATCACTTATCATTATGCTTAATCATGTTTCTCCTTGATCATTATGAGACACCATTAAATTCAACATTTGTTATTAGAGCATAGATCCATGCCCATTATGCTTGCATTAGTCATCACTAAGCCGAATTAAGCCACTAATTATGATTTAATCCCTTTTCCCCACAATCACAATCAAAAGCTTATATCTCCTTGCACACTCAATCTTTTCAAAAGCTTCAACTTGGAGATGCTAAAGGACTCCTAGGCTCTCCCTCTCATCAAAGATTGTGACCCAATTCATCAAGAAATGACACTGCAAGCTCAAAAACTAGTCGAACGACTTTCTACAAAAACATTGATTTCTCCTTACCAGTTTTGAATTGATCAAATTCTTCTTAGCACATATTAGAGAAGGTACCAAGAAATGCACTCATAAAGTGTGAGCTTATTTCGTCTAGTGTACTAACTACAAAAAACTTTTCATCAGTTAGGTATAGAGCAGTGAGCTCCTTTGGGATTTTACTAATTAATCTTTGATTAATTCATTTAAACTCATAATTATTATGTCTAAAATCAAGTAGAAACATTGTTATACATGCCCCTAAAAGTATTTGAGCTCATTGCCAATCTAACTTGCTCAAATGATCACTCCAAATATGCGTTATTTCTACACATTTAACAGTGAATTAATTTCACTAAATGAGAGCCTAAATCACTCAAATCTCAATCATTTGGTGAAATTGGTGATGCAATCTTGCCATTGGGGATCTGCTATAGCTGCTTATCACTTCACATCACATTTTCCCCTCGATTTGGTGTATAAAACATTCACTCCAAGTGCATCTATTTCATTGTTTTTTATATTCAGGGAGTGTTTTGTTAATGAAGCTTAATCTTTCTAATTAGCACTAATCAAATCTCATTATAAAGGGATTAGACAATTATTACTCTATAAAAATCAAAGAAGTAAGGCCTTCCCTCACTCATGGCCACTCCAATGAAAATGGATAAGTTTAAAGGGCACAGCTTCCACACGTGGCAAAACAAAAATCAAGTTCACATTAATGAAGAAGGGCTTGTGGAACATTGCTAATGGAAAGGAGAAGAACCCCAGCACCAGGGAGGGTGAAGCACTATGGGTAGCTAAAGATGAGAAAGCACTTGCCAATCATAGATTTGGGAGAGACTAAATGATCAATGAATTCACCGCCGTAAGGACACAGCTTGTAAGGCTTGGGATTATTTATTTACACTTTTTGGAGCACAAGCCAAAAATTATAAAATCAGTTTACTAATTAAGTTTGTTGAACTCAAAATGAATCAAGAAGACTCTCTTCTTGCCCATCTTAACTACATGAAGAGCTTAACCACACAGCTTGTAGGAATAAAAATGGATGTAGAAGAAGATATCATCATTAAAATGTTACTTAAGAGTCTTCCACATGGTAATCTGGTTACGACTCTTAACAATGTTCCATCTCCAAATCTCATGGAAATTGAGGCTTTTGTGTTGGAAGAAGAAAATAAGCTTAAGCAAAGGAAGGGATACCACTTCACAAAGGAGGTCTACTTCAACAAGGGTGGTTCATTCAAGAAGAGGGGTTCTTTTCAAAGGACCATAAAGGACCCACCACCAAGGAGTTTCCAAAGAAATCCTATGATTTCTTTGGAAAATCTAAGGATTGTTTTTACAAGAACAAGGCCCAAATGCCTATCTTGCAAGAAGAAGATTCAAGTGAAGAAGAAGCCAAGCAAGAAGAGGTCTCACATTAGGCCAACTTTGTAGCTATTGGCCTTATAGATCAACAATAACCACCAGCCCCTACCTAATGGCTCTTCACATATTCTAGGCATGATTGTATGCATTATAAGCATACTAGCCACTCACATGGACATACCAGCATGGTCACTAACATTATAAACCCAAAGAGGCCATCATAATTAGCATCATAAACCCAACTCGGAAATCCTAATGGGTCTAGCATTGCCATCATAACATCATCATTGCCATGAATATTTTGTTAAGGGAGGGTGTTGAAATATGCACCAAAATATCCATGCATTTAGCCTTAGGGATTAAAGGGGCATATGGTGTATATTTGATCAAAGGTTATTTGTATTACCACAATGTAACTCGGTTAAGTGATTTATGTTTACCAGAGAATCTCTACTTTTGCAAGTGGTCAACAAGATGCCAATTAGCTCACCAAGAATCATGAAGGCTAGAATCATGGAGAGAGAATAGTGGAGTGTGGAGAGATTCAAGGAGGAATCTAAGGAAGAGAATTAGGGAGAGATTTGTGGATCTTGATTAGCTCATTATAATCACGTTTATACTTGCCTATTTAAGAGGAACACTAATGCAAGAGAGATATACTCTCATTCTCCCATTTTGCCTTGTCATTATGCTAATCTTATGTGTACACTAATTAGTCTTGATTAGTGATAAGCACTTATCTTTATGGTTAATCATTTTGCTCCTTAATCATTATAAGCCACAATGAAATTCAACAAATACTAGCATGATACTAGTACTATAAAAATGGTTTCTAGCACTACTAGCATGATACTAGCACTATAACAATGGTTGCTAGCACGACAACCATTGCTAGTAATACTAGCAACATGCTACTAGCATAAGAAGAAGTGCTGGTAACACTACTAGCATGATAGCACAAAAAGCATTGCTAGTAACAATACTTGCACAAGAAGTAGCATGTTCTTCATAGTGTTAAATTTGCAGCAATGTGATGAGCTATGGTGGATCAAATGCTAGAATCAACATCATTAGAAAAGAGATTAGATGATAATTAAGATGTGATTAGTGAGCAATTAAGATGTGATTAGTGAGCAATTAACTGATAGCTTAATGTAGGCATGGATAATAAAAAACCAGCAAATTCTCATTAGGCCAATGCCTCAATTTATAGAGTTTACATCCAAGCATCTAATCCCACTGATCTCTCCTTGATTCACTCCACCTCTTATTCTTGATTCTCTCCACCTCTTCCCAGAATATCTCCACACCTCCTAAATCTTCTCATGCTACCCTTTATTCTCTCCCAGTAGATACTTCTCACCTTTTCACAGTCTCTCTCACATTTACAGATTCTCTTTTACAGCCTCTTCCCAAGGGCTTGTTCCCGCACACACCCTATTCACTTGTATATTTCAACACCTCCCCCCCTCAAGTGAATAATCCTAGCACACCTGGACCCTATACCCTATACCAAGTTTCCCTCTTACTTGGTAGTCTGTGACCAGTGCGCCTCAAGTCCCTTAACTCATAGTCCTTGACACTCTCTCTCTCTATGTGTCCAAGGCTACTACAAGTGCCCGTGACCTTGACTAAAGTGGTCACACATACATCTACCACATGGCCTACATCATCGGGTGGCTCAGAGGTGGTTTTACTTTGTTTGGGCAGGTTACATTGGGTTGTGGAGTTTCTCTCTCTCTCAAAAAAAAAAAAAGATGATCTGACTCCACTTCCTTATAGAAGCCTCCATCAAGTTTGCCAATGTCGTTCCTTCTCCACTAGGTTTGTTGTAGAAGTCTCTTGCTATGTGTCTTGGCTTTCCACAGTTGTGGCAAGTGAAGGTCCTTCCTCCTACTCTGCCAATTCCTCGTCCTTGAGAGAATCCTCCTCGAGGGAAGAATGCTTTTTCTTCTCCAGTTGTTGAGTCCAGCCATTTCTTCTCTTTGACTCTGGTCTCTTGCTCTAGTAGAGCTCCTTCTATCTCCTCCGCATAGATTTGGGTTTGCATTGCATAATGACACAAGATAAACATCAAAAACCCAAAGGAACTGTCAGCAAAACATTTAAACATGCTGCTCACATGGAGCAAGAAGACTTGACGGACAAGCTCATGGCCCTAGCCATGAAAGAAGAAGAACATCTCCTTCCAAGAAGAAGATCCACACCAAGAAGATCTAGAGGAAGCATTGAAAAAAGACATGGACACGAGAAGAGAAGCTGCCACAAGAAGATTGAAAGAAGAGGAAGACATGGATGCATGGAGAGAAGCTGCCACGAGAAGAAGACTGAAGCCAAGAGAAGATGTGAGGCTCCAAAGAGTGAGGAGCCATGTGAAAATCTGTGAGAGAGAGAGAGAGAGACCCCACAACCCAATGTAACCTGCCCCAACAAAGTAAAACCACCTCTGAGCCACCGATGATGTAGGCCACGTGGGAGATGTATGTGTGAGCACTTTAGTCAAGGTCACGGGCACTTGTAGTAAGCCTTGGACACATAGAGAGAGAGTGTGTCAAGGACTATAAGTTTAGGGACTTGAGGCACTGGTTGCGAACTATTAAGTAAGAGAGAAACTTGGTACAGGGTCCAGGTGTGCTAAGTTAACTTGAGGGGAGGTGTGCTAGACACTGGTCGCCGACTCTATCAAGTAAGAGGGAAACTTGGTATAGGGTCCAGGTGTTCTAGGAGTATTCACTTGAGGGGAGGTGTTGAAATATACAAGTGAATAGAGTGTGTGCGGGAACAAGCCCTTGGTTAGAGGCTGTAAAAGAGAATGTGTAAATGTGAAAGAACCTGTGAAAAGGTGAGAAGAATCTACTGCGAGAGAATAAAGGGTAGCATGAGAAGATTTAGGAAGTGTGGAGATATTCTGGGAGATATTCTGGGAGAGGTGGAGAGAATCAAGCAAAAGAGGTAGAGTGAATCAAATCAGTGGGATTAGATGCTTGGATGTAAACTCTATAAATTGAGGCATTGGCCTAATGAGAATTTGCTGGTTTTTGATTATCCATGCCTACATTAAGCTATTTGCTAATTACTCACATCTTAATTATTGTCTAATCACTTTGTTAATGATGTTGATTTAATCCACCATAGCTCATCACATTGCTGTAATTTCAACAATAAGTCCTAATGCTTTCTCATTCCTGCTCTTCCACTCATCTTCCCCACTCACCTCTAGGCATTCATCTCTTCCCTCACCATAGATTTTTCCTCATGAGCAAATACATGGTTTTTGTTTGCCATGTATAAAACTGCTCCCCATTAAATTTGGCTATCTCTTGTGTCGTGCTCATGATGATGTGAAGGGGGTCTTACCTCTTGATCCAATTTCAAGATTCAAGGACAGTGTCTACCCTTTTACAACTCAATCTGGTGTTTAAGTGATGATTACAACAGATTTATCGGCATAAATTCACCAGAAATTACATTGAACCAAGGGTAACAAATCTGTACTGAATGGTTGGAGTATCAAACCATCTCTGAATTGTAATCTAAAGTTATAGGGATCTATATTAGATACCCAATGGTTAATTTGAACCCTCAATTGCACCAAAATACAATGATTAGTATTGATTAATCACTGATTAGTAAAATAATCCTCTGTTTTGTGTGCAAAAAACAGAGTATGTGGGGAGTCCAGATCTGGGGCCTTAGAGTTCTCTTATGAGCCTAAAGTGCCGAGCCGGCCAGTTTAAGTGAGTGTGAACACTTATGACCATGTATATAAGTGAATATCTCTCATAACACAACATACTCTCCCATTGTGCAATTGAGTCTTGCTCTTGCTAATCCTCTTGCTAATCTCTCTCCCTAATGCATGCTAGTGAGCGAGTGAAGTGGGCGAGAGGAGGGACAAGTACCCATAGTGCAATGCGGTGGTGTGACAACGCTCACGGGAGGCACAGTGGAGTTGCTTCTCAAGGAGTTGTAGAGCTTGGAGACCTCAAGGGTTACGAGCTCGGTCATTAGAAAGATCCTCACGACAATTGTGGTTCACCAAGTAATCTCTTTTTGGATGTGTTTCAAGGAGGGTTAGGGTGAGCCTTAACAGATGATAGCCAAGAACTACTATCAACAAAATGGCAACAAAAAAATGGTAACCAATTGAGAAAATGATTGGCAATAAACTAGCTATACAACTACTATGCTCTTCCCTCCTTCAGAGTTATATAGGGAATAATCCAACATCTCAATTCTCAAGCCACATGAATCGCACACCATGAGGAAGCATCTATGTTGTGGCATCTCAACCACTAAGCCCTTGAAGATAGGCAACCTTACCTGCACATAAGTTAAGATATTGGCTAAAGGCTTGAGAGGTTAAGGAGAAACCATATTAGGATGAGTTGGGGATAATGGGGGGAAAGAAGACGACCTTTCCCTATGACTAGACTTCAAGGGGAGAAACATAAGGGTTGAGGAGCTACTAGAAGACGTTACCTTTCGGGAACTGAAACTCAAACATATGAAACAAAGATAAATAAAATTTTCTTAACCTCTATGAGCATCCCATTGTGATTGTAAATTTTCTCTTATCTATGGATGACTTTGCCAATCCTAGCCATCTGTTGAACTGTCTAGGATCAATACTCAAGTCCTCATCCTCAAGGGAGAGGCTAAAAGGTGAAATAGGCTAAGTCCAAAAGTACTAGGTCTTGAGACCGTGTAAAAAAGTAGGTCACTTTTTGATATTATTCATGCCACCCATGTGTGGATTACGTAGCCACCCATGTGTGGATTCCGCTACCTTGATCCAGCTCTTTGAGAGCTCTCTTACACATGATCAACAAAGAAGGTGATCATAGCCAAGGGCATCACTGCGTAGTGAGAGGTTGTGGGTATGTTAAGCTCATGGGGGAAGTATACCCATCCAAATATTCACTCCTCCCTTTTGGGTACATTGAGCTCGTGGAAGTTGATCCACCCAAGGATTCACTCCTCCCTTGTGGTGGGTACATTGAGCTCGAAGAAGTATAGCCACCATCCAAGGATTCACTCCTCCCTTGTGGTTACATTGAGCTTGAAGAAGTATAACCACCATCCAAGGATTCACTCCTCCCTTGTGGTGGTTACATTGAGCTCATGGAAGTATACCCACCCAAGTATTCACTCCTCCCTTGTGGTTACATTGAGCTCATGGAAGTATACCCACCCAAGTATTCACTCCTCCCTTGTGGTGGGTACATTGAGCTCGTGGGAAGTATAGCCACCATCCAAGGATTCACTCCTCCCTTTGCTAGTGGACCAAAACCTCTTGAGCCCTTTGCTCCAAGAAGAATTTCATTGTGGCACCAGAGGGTTTGGTCCTCTCCTGGTGTAGTACTCTCACTACTTCGCTCCCTCTCCCAATGCATGGGACACTCACATACATACAAAATCATTCAAAATAGAGACTAAATACCTGTCAAAGTTAAAGACTCAACACGTCAACTATGTAATCAATCGTCACCCTTGTAATACAAGATGGCAACACTCCTAATTAACTGCTACCCTTGTAACATAGGATGGCGTGCTACCATAGCCACACCATAATTGTTCTCTCTCACACACACAATGCATAAGCTCTATGCTCTATACTTTTACCTAATCTTGCATCCACTATTACATATCCCTACATTGTGAGCTCCTCCCTCTTGTTTTTTTTTGTGGTAGCCTTTGAGTTGGTAGAACAATGAAAGTGAAAGGAGAGAGCCTTTGAGTTTTTTTACGGTAGCCTTTGAGTTACAATGAAAGTGAAAGGAAATAGCCTCAAAGGAAGGGCAAGAGGGAAAAATCCCCCTCAAGAAAGAGAAGATCTCGTTGTATAGAGAGATCTTCACAATCTCCACTCACTTAGAAAAGAGAAGATCACACCCTAGACACACTCTAGAGAGATCGTTGCTCTCACCTTGGGAAATGGAGATAGATCCGTGTCAGAAACATGGTTGCAATAATGCGCACACACACACACGCACACACACACACACACACATAGTGAAGAAGCTCAAGGGGGGGTATACAATTAGATAATAGATAGATAATGAACATGTGCTGCACAAAGATGATAAGTATACCCCAAGATGGGTACTAGCACGGGGGAAAAACCTCCTAGAGAGGGAAAAAGTGTCATGGTTGGTCCTAGTGTGTTTACACACATCACTACCAAATATGGCTATTGGAGTGATGATGTGAACAAGAGAGGTGAGCTAGCATTAGAAGTACATAGATGTGCTAAGCTCTTTGGACTATGTGATAGGGAGCCCATAATAGTCCCAAAAGGGAAGTATTAAGTTTAAAGCTTTGTGAAAAGCTTCAAACTTCTCTCATGGGAGAGCCTTCGTGAACAAATTTGCCAAGTGGTTCTGTGTTGGCACATAAGCCAAGATGATTTCCGCATCTCTCCCTGACATAATGATAGTGCACCTCAATGTGCTTTTTGTGAGCATGAAAAATTAGATTCCTTGCAATGTCATAGCACTATGATTGTCAGTGAAGATGGTAGAGGGGCTAAGCACTCAACAATACCCAAATCAACAAAATAAGGCACCTGAGACAAACACACTCAACTGTAGCTGTAAACGCTGCCTTGTACTTAGCTTCACAGGTGGCCACAGTGTGTTACTTCTTCCTGATCCATGATATACATGAATCACCAAGGTGAAAGAAAAAACCACTCGTGGACACGCGTGTGTCGCAACATCTAGTCCAATTTGAGTCACTTGTTTGATAGTCTGCCAATGTTTTGTGCTTGGGCTATGCATAAATCTGCTCAATATTAAGACCGCATATTAAATATCAAGCCTAGTGGTACACAAAAAGATAAGGCATCCTACAGATTCTTGATACAAGCCAGCATCAAAAGGGTCATTTACATCTTCAAGACTTAGTCATAAACCCAACTCCATAGGTGTGCCCACATGTTTACAATCTTCAAGAATAAGGGAAATATTCTCTGACAAACTCTTGCCTTGGCTGTAAAGTGCCATGATCCACCGTCCCAAGAACCATGTCACAAGCGTGACGAGAACCATCTATGTCTCCAACCGACCATGGTCAGAAAATAGATGTGCTCATTTGATGTCTCACCAAGGCAACACTATACAATTAGAGAATCAAGCCAAACTTGGAGGTAAAATTAAATTTTATGGTTTTTTCAATTTTCTCAATAACTTTCTTCTTCTCAACCCCTCTCAAGCTTGAGAAGCTTTCTAAATGAATGTTTTAATTCAAATCAAGCTTTCCCTTAAAGTCTTAATGCTTAATTAAGAGAAAGTAACTAATCTTTATGCTTATTTGTAATGCTTTCTTTAAGTAAATCTCTCTCTCTAAAAGAATAACCATTTTGGCTACATCCTTTGAAAAAGGATGCTTCTCAATGATAGTCTCTCAATTCAAAGCTAAACTCTAGGCTTGATAAGCTAGAGATTAAGAACATGGTATTTTTATGATTTTGTGTTAACAAAATAATGGTTAATTATTTTAGATTATTTATAAGTAGTTAAAAACTACTTTAATTGATTCTAAATGAGAAATAGATTATCCTATCAATTTGGGAAAAGAGAAATAATGGACTTAGCTTAATCTAATGAGATAATCATAATTAAGTTTATGATTATGGTTAAAATTATGATTTAAATTCATAGTTTGATTTTAAGCATAAAAGAGAAACTACTATCATATTTTCATTACAAGCTTTTTGCTCTTTAGAAAAAAATTGAGAATTATCAGTAATAGCATAAGCGAAGCTATGGCAAAATTTTTAGAAAATAATACATATCTTATTTTATGCATAATGCTAAAAGAGGACTTCCTACCATATTCTAGGATTGGGCATCCTATGCAAAAAGAATAATTTTCATTATATTCATGAGAAATAATTTTTTTGTAATTATGCATAATTAATTGATTATGAGAAAAGAGTACATTTTGGTAAATTATTCTTTTTGCATCCTATGCAAAAAGAATAATTTTCATTATATTCATGAGAAATAATTTTTTTGTAATTATGCATAATTAATTGATTATGAGAAAAGAGTACATTTTGGTAAATTTATGTTTATGCAAAAAGAGGAATTCCCATGATATTTGAGATCCAAGTAATTAAATGGTAAAAGAGGAATTTTTGGCATAAGAGTATTTATTAAAAGCATAATTTTGAGCATTATTACTTTTATTGGGAAATATGGGTAGAATTGATTTTTGTAAATCCCAAGAATCTTTTACTTAAAAGAAGAATATTGAATATATTTCACTTGAGAAATTTGAGAAAGAATATGAAAATATCCATCGAGAAAAAGTACCTTTAACTAGGCCAAGCAATTGGCAGAAACTTTGAAAAGTCCCATCGGTATCAAAATCGGTATCGAAAGTAGAAAACGGTACTAAATGTAAATGCGATGTGATAAGATGTGTATGTGATGTGATAAGATGTGAATGTGATGAGAGGAGATGTGAGTGGATGTGATGAGATATGGATGAGATGTGATGTGATGTAAATGGATGTGGATGTGGATGTGAATGTGATGAGATGTGATGTGATGTAAATGGATGTGGATGTGGATGTGAATGTGATAAGATGTGTATGTGATGTGATAAGATGTGAATGTGATGTGAGGAGATGTGAGTGGATGTGATGAGATGTGGTGCGATGTAAATGGATGTGGATGTGAATGTGATGATATGTGAATGGTATGATGTGATGTAAAGAATGAGATGAGAAGTGATAGATATGCATGTGAATGAATGGATGGATGTGGATAGATGTGAATGAGAATGAATGGATGGATGTGGATAGATATGAATGTGAATGAATGGATGGATGTGGATGAATGAGATGAGATGTGAATGGATGAGATGAGATGTGTATATGATGTGAATGTCATGTGAGGAGATGTGAGTGGATGTGATGAGATGTGGATGAGATGTGATGTGATGTAAATGCATGTGGATGCGAATGTGATGAGATGTGATGTGATGTAAATGGATGTGGATGTGGATGTGAATGTGATAAGATGTGTATGAGATATGAGGAGATGTGAGTGGATGTGATGAGAAGTGGTGCGATGTAAATGGATGTGGATGTGAATGTGATGAGATGTGATGATATGTGAATGGTGTGATGTGATGTAAATGGATGAGAATGAGATGAGAAGTGATAGATGTGCATGTGAATGAATGGATGGATGTGGATAGATGTGAATGAGAATGAATGGATAGATGTGGATAGATGTGGATGTGAATGAATGGTGGATGGATGTGGATGAATGAGATGAGATGTGAATGGATGTGATGAGATGTGGATGAATGAGATGAGATGTGAATGGATGTGATGAGATGTGGATGAATGAGATGAGAAGTGATAGATGTAGCATCGTGACTAAATCAGCCTAAACTTTACCCATATTGTTTAGTTTGGCATTAAAATATTTAAACAGTCCGCTAGAGAGCTCCGTCTCTGTCAGGACATCAGCAGGGTCCAATAGATCATAATCGTCGTCGTCATAATCCAAGAGGTCCTCCTCGGTCCCCTCGGCGACGTCGGTGTTCATGTCCTCTGGCTTGTCGGCCAGAAAGGGGTCATTTGCCAATGTAGCCGCTGCGGGCTCGCTGGGTCCTAAGGAGGGGTCAATAGACGAGGAGGGCGCTGGCGGATCACGCGTGATCGACGAGCGCACTCCGGACCGAACAACGGTCGGGCGTGTATGGCCTGACAATTCGGTGGGGTCAAACCCGCGACCGAGGACAAGAGACTGGAAAAACCTAGAGAAGTAGAAGGCGGTGGGGACACACTACGCCTAGCAGACATCTTTAATTCTTACAAAAAACAATGCGAGAACTCGGAAATTACTAAAAAAACGCTAATAAAATGAGCAGTGGTGGAGAGAGAATAGTCATCCCCCTTTACGGTTGCCTGTCGATTTGTGTTTCCTGCGAGCCTAGACAGCGCCGCTTCTCCGGGATGCTCCGATCCGAGAGAAAAAATACCTGCAACTCATAAAAAATTTAATTCGCTCGGGAAGTTGTGCCTGAAAAACTCGGATTATCCCTTGCCGGGATTATCCCTCCTCCCCAGCCGAGAGAGAGGATCCGTTTAAATTTACTTTCATTTTTAATTTTATTAAAAATGAATAATGAAAATATTTAAAAAAATAAATGGTTTTTTTTTCTTCTTCTTCTGGCCGCCTGCAGCGTTGGTTGGCTGGCCTGTGGGCTGGCCGCCGGCTGCTCTGGTGGCCGCCGCCTGGATGGCTGGCCGCCTAGGCCGCCTGGTTGGCCTGGCCGCCGGGCTCTTCCTCTTCAACGCAAGTCGCCCCCCTCAGACGGCGCTCACGCAAGGTTCTTCGCTGGTTTTCGCCTCCCTCAGACACACAGTGTTATGACTGGCCGCCTTAGACTCTTCGCCGCCTCCTTTTACACGAGTTGCATGGCCACAGACTGTCATGGGGCTAGCTGGTCTTCGCCCCCCCACCCCCACACACAGTATTGCGTTTCAGCATTCTTTCGTGGGGCTGGTCTTCGCCCTGGGCTGGTCTTCGCCCCCCCACCCCCACACACAGTATTGCGACCTTTCTCTACACCTCACGAGATTATGTTGGCGCAGACAAACTTCAATTTCGAAAGGAAAAAAAACGAAATAGCTTACCTGCATTTTGCTTGCTGTGTGTGATGGGGAGAGAGAGAGAGAGAGAGAGTTCTTCCCTTCAAAAATCTCTTGGCCGCCTCCCTCCACACACTCCATTGTGGAGATAAGGATGAGGAGATGAATGGTCGAAAACCATTGAGTGGGCTCCGGTCCCCCGGTCACGCGCGCGGATCCTGACGACCCCATCGAACCACGCTCTGATACCAGTGTTAGATACTCGTAACGCCGCTACGGGCGCAACCACAGGAGGGGACGGCCTCTGGCTCACCACCCAGCCATAGAGGAAGAATAAGGATTGCCCCTCATGCCCCAGGCTATATAGTGTGTGGCCTACCATCCACACTAGCCTAGCCGCCCATGACTCCGCATGGGCGTCCTCTCCCACTGAACCCCAGACATGGCCATCCGGTCTGCCGTCGGTCACAGGCGTTATAGCCTACGTGATAGGAGCCAAAAAGAAGAGGGGCCATAGAAGAAAGAAATCCATAAAAGGGGGCAAAACAAAGAAAACGGAATGAGTGAACTTGGAAACACTTGACAAACAAATCTACATGAATGATGTTGATGAGGATTCTGATTCAGTGGGACACCCACGCTGGTTTTAAGCAAACTAGAGACACTCAAACAAAAACTAAGGAGACTAAAAAGGAAAGGATGTAGGCCCTTAAGAAGCTAAACAAAGAGAAGCTTGGTTCATACCTTAACCCTATAAAAGAATTAGAACAATTACATGAGCTTGGGAATATGGTCACACATACTCAGGAGGAGTTAGAACCAAGACCAAAACAAGTAAAAATATCTAACACTGTGCATCCAAACAACCTAAAACCCTTGGATATACCTGGTGTCATCCTTGAGGTCAATGAGAACTCACCTGTCCTAAGCATGGAATCTTAGCTCTTTAGGAGAATGTTTGAGTATGAGAACCCTGAACCCATTTGAGAGGTGGAAATTCCAATATTGGCAGCACCCTCTTATGGTAGGGGGGTGATGGGTACTCCCTTGAACATCCCTAAATTGTTGAAGTTCATGGCTTTTGAAACAGAGACCACGATGAATACATGCTTGTGTGGGGATCCCAAACTCTTCACAACATTGAAAACTCTTTTACATGGAGAACTCAACATAGGACTACCATAGTTTAGCAGAAGCCCACAAGACTCAATTTTGCCGACTAAAGTCATAGATCCAAAAACCCAAGTAGAGGATGAGTAATCCAAATCAATGGTCAAAATTCCATTAAATAAATTAGGTCAATAATTTGAAAGCCATGAATCCAACACATTACTACTAGTCTCATCAGCCAAAGGCATCATAGTAATGGGAGTGCTTGATGGTGGTGCATGAGTCAGTATAATCACCAAAAAATGTTGGGAAAAAATGGCCAAAATTTCATTGAATAATTTGGGTCAATACTTTGAAGGTGATGAATTCAACACATTACTCACCACCAAGGGCATCACAGTAATGGGAGTCCTTGGATGGTGGTGTAGGAGTCAGTATAATCATCAAAAATGCTAGGAAAAAATGGCCAAACTTGGGCTTGAAGTCTCATACATTCTGGTTAAAATGGCTGATGATACTTCTATCAAACCAAAGGGAATTTTACACGCAACCTTAAGATCAAGGTGTTGAAACATTGGTTGAGGCATACGTTCATTGTGATGGAATTTTCCAAGCAACCCGATTCTTATGAAATGATCTTAGGAAGACCATTTATGCGTTAAGATAAAATGGTCCATGATTGGTCCAAAAACCATGTCATAAAATGGTCCATGATTGGTCCAAAAACCATGTCTAATTACAATTTGATGAATCAATCCTTAGAGTAGACCTTGTGACTGGTCACGTACATCCAATGGATAGTGGTGGACTATTTGACCAAAGATTTGACACTACCATCCATACAACCCCTTTGCAATATTGTTTTACTTGCAGAGAAGAGACTGATGTAAGGAAGGACCCACCCTATAAAGATGCTAAAAAATAAGCTATTGAGCTTGTAGATGATCTAAACTGGATACATATGATGGCTATAATCAATAGCTATGGGGCTAGAGGATCTACATGGGTTACACCTGATGGTAGGAGCTCCCTAAGGTTGTGCCCCTACAAATTATTTTTGCTCTACCTTCTAATACCAAGGGGATTGGTTATAGTGAACTTGAGTCCACATGGGATGACTTAAGCTCAAGCACCAATAGTGGTGGTGAGGAGTTTGAAACAGAGACTGAAAGCAGCACTAACTCCTCATTTACCACAAGAAAAATAGAGCTGATAACATCAAAATAAACTGTAGGGAGTAGCTCCGAATCTGATACGAATTCCCAATCTAAAGAAAGGATGACATTATTTAAAACACCAAGAAGCATCTTCGAAGATGGCGGAGATGTAAAGGCTATGCAGTGAATCATCATAGAAGGTTACAAGAGAGAACAACTACCGTCCAATGGCTCTAGTACATGGATGTAGTAGACTTACATCAAAAGTTTATAGATAATTGGGGAGAGGAGTTACAAAAGGTCAAGTATTGTAGGCCACTCCAATTGACACAGCTAAGGTGAAAGTCTCTGATGAACCAAAATCGAGTCTCTCACCTAGGAGGAAACAAAATTGTGAACTCGCATAGAAGGAACGAGAGGCAAAGCAACTAACAAAGGAAAGGAAAATGAGCTTGATTTATGCCCAACACCTGAGAATTATAAGTCATACACCATAGGAGAACGCAAGTTAGTGTTTGATAATGCCAAACGTAACTCCACAAGCAAGAGTGGAGGAGTCTATGATGGGCTTGCAGAGGTCAAGGAAGTATACTAGGTTGAGAACCAGGAGAATATCCTATGCATGTCTACATAGCCAAGGACTTAAATAAGGCCGAGGAGGTTAAACTTATAGCTCTCCTCAAGGAGTACAGGGACTGTTTTGTGTGGACTTTTCATGACATGAAGGGAGTTCCTGCTAGTGTTGTACAACACACCATCCCAATGGTACCAAATGTAAGACTAGTCCAGTACAACGACCCTATCCAATGGTACCAAATGTAAGACTAGTCCAGTACAACGACCATCCCAATGGTACCAAATGTAAGACTAGTCCAGTACAACGACCCTATCCAATGAATCCAAATTATGCCAAAATTGTGAAGGAAGAAATTGACAAGCTTATTGAATGTGGATTCATTTATGAGATCGAACACTCAGAGTGGGTTTCATCTATTGTGGTTGTGCCTAAGTAAAAATGAAAAACTTAGAGTGTGTGAATCTCAAGAAGGTGAATGCTGTCACCTGCCCGCATGGATTACTACCCCTTACGTTATTCTAAACATGTGCTAGAGCGAGTTGCAAAGGCAAGGAAGCTTATAGCTTTTTAGATGGACACTTAGGCTATAATCAGATTTCCATTGCGCTTGAGGACCAAGCTAAAACAACATTTGTTACAGAAGGTGGGGTGTATGCTTATCGCGTTATGCCATTTGGCTAACCAATGCACTAGCCACATTCCAAAGGCTGATGAACGGAGTTTTTTTGAAGCTTTCTTAGATGACTCATGTATTCATTCATCCTGGAAAGAATATCTAGCTTGCTTAAGAAAGATCTTTGAAAGGTGTAGGCTTTATCGCATATCATTAAACCCTTTCAAAATGCCAATTTTGGGTTAAGCATGGAGTGATCTTGGGACATATAATGTCCAAAAATGGTATTTCTACAGATGAGGGAAAAATCAATCATTTTGGACTTACCCTGTCCCACAAACTACAAAGGGGTTCAAAGATTTATGGGTCACATTGGCTACTATTGACGGTTCATATTATTCTATGTTGAGATAGCTAAACCTTTATACAAGCTTCTCATTATATTTGAGTGGACAAAAGAATGCCAACAAGCCTATGACACATTGAAGCAAGCTTTGGCCTAGCACTTGCATACTCTATGAGTACCAAACTAGGATGTTATCTTCCATATGCATATTGATACTTCTAACTTTGCAATTGGATGTGTCCTAGCCTAGCCATGTGATTATAAATTGGACTACCCTATTAGTTTCGCAAGCCATCAATTGAATGTCTCATATACTACAAGAACAAGGTCTACTTGGTGCCTCACTCATCAAACAAGCAAAAGGTTTTCAAAGAAATGCATGCAACCCCTATGGCAGGTCACTTGGGAATCTTCAAAACCTATGACAAGATTAGAAAGAGCTTCTTTTGGAAGGGAATGTGGAAGAACATACATGCATTTGTGTTAAAGTGTATGCCTTGCTAACTTAACAAAAATCCTAATCATAAGTTGAATGGTATATTATACAACCTTTGCATATCTCTAAAGGAAAATTGACTCACATTTTTATGGACTTTGTTTCGACATTACCTTCTACAAAGAGGGGTTGGGACAGCTTGTATGTAGTGGTGGGGATCGTATGACAAAGGTTGCTCATTTTATCCCTACAAAATCAAGTACACAACATCTTTGGTTTTCAAGCAATTCGTGGAACATGTATTCAAGTTACATGGTATGCGTATGGAGATTGTGAGTGATCGGGATGTCGAATTCATGAGCTTATTTTGGGGCACACTGTTTGCTATTATGGGTATTAAGTTGACACCTAGCACTGCATATCATCTGGAGACTAATGGTCAAACAAAAAGGGTGCAAAGTGGGTGGAGACCTATTTGAGGCAATTTTTCTATGAGACACAAAGTGCAAGCGATGAGTGGTTGCCTCTTGCTAAATTTGCATATAATAGCACCCATCATGAGAGCTTTGGCATGTCTCCTTTTGAAGCATTATATAGGTACAAAGTGAATGTGCTAATGATGGTCATTGAAAGATCCCTGCCCCCTCCATGCAACGAATTTCGGGGTGCTAGCAACGGACGTAGCACTTCTTGTGCAGGGCAGAACCTCTCACTCGGGGCCTCGCCCACCACGGATATATCCGAACAAGAGACTAATCTCTCAGTTCTTCCAAAACCAAAACCTAAAAAACTTCCCTCGCCTAGCAGACATAGGCGATTCCTCCAGGATATTTTTATTCTAACCCGTATAGTTAAGAGCCTTAACTAACCAAACTGATCCAACCGAACCTGTAAGTCACATGGTCAGATCAAGGAAGAGAATTGCACTTGGATTATAGAGACCAACGCATTTTTCCTCATCAAGAGGCACAGCCGTTGATTCTTTTCCATAGAACAAAGACTATCTGGGATTTACTTCATCTATCTCGTAATATAACAGAATTGAGTCTCATTTTAGGGATCCATCAGTCTAGCCTAACCCCATCCAATCCCATGGGTTAGCCAACCGCCCACCAACCATTGTAGTGATAGGATCCATTTAGAAATTTGGTTATGTTTTGTCCTGGGTACTAGGGAAAAGAGTTCCTAGGCCCCCTAGCCGGCGCTTCAAGCAAACTTCAAGATAGTCACACCACTTACACACCCATTCAACTGTCTTTAAAACAATCTTTTAATGAAACCATAGTATCACTGATCATAATCCTCCAAAATATCCACCTTGAATTCTAATTTCCAATCATTCCTACATCGGTGTACCTATGGCATCCTTGGCAACCAGAACGCTCACCACCTGTTCACTCAAGGGCCTTTTCAATAGTTCCTAGCTCATATTACCCGGCAATATAATCACATAAGAAAATCCAAATGGACTCTGTTGAAGATCAGCAAGATCAACCAACAGATCCATATAAAAGAGCCATGGACTCATTCGTTGAGGACCAGCAAGGACAATCAACTAGAGCCAAAAAAACAACTCTAACACCTTGTTCCATTTTCTTCCTCGACGCACGTGTGGGTATCTTCGGCGACCCAGAGCCCGAGCACCGTATGGTCAGCACCCTTTAGGCTCCTTCGCAGGTCACCTAGCGCTTCACTCATAGGCCGCTTCCTTGGTCCCTCATCAAACGTATCGAAAGCTCACCATTTAAATGGAGGCTGGTCAAGACCTCGGCCGACCTTGCTACACGAAACATCCTTTAGGCTCCTTCGCAGGTCACCTAGAGCTTCACTCATAGGTCGCTTCCTTGGTCCCTCATCCACCGTACCGGAAGCTCACCGAGGCTAGTCAAGACCTCGGCCGACCTTGCTACGCAAAACATCCTCCATTGACTCTCCGTCAGCTATTGCAACTTTATCACTTAGGTCTCTACGATCTCATTCACAAGATGGTCAAAATGCTTCCCCAACATTCTTGACATAAAACAGTCACTTAAAAACAGGTCATAAATACAGTTTCTAACAAACTCTCATCTTTCCACATTGTTTCACATCATTTCTCGTTATTCCACATTCTTCCAAATTAATTCACTTTGCTTATTCCACATCCAGTCATATCTATTCCCATCATCCTTCATCCATTCTCATCCAATCATATCATATTACATCTCATCACATCTATCCATATCACATCACGTTCATCCACATCACATCTCATCACATCCAATTACATCTATTCAGATCCTCAACACATCACATCACATCCATCCTCATCACATCTCATCCATTCACATCTACCCATATCCACATCACATCACATCCATTCAAATCACATCTCATCCATTCACATCTACCCCGATCCACATCATATCGCATCACATCCATTCACATCACATCTCATCCATTCACATCTACCCTGATTCACATCACATCACATCCATTCACATCACATTTCATCCATTTACGTCTCTCACATCATATTCACATCCATTTACATCTCATCATATCATATTCACATCACATCACATCCATTCAGATATCATCACATCACATTCACATGCATTCACATCTCATCACATGTATTCACATCCATTCACATCTCATCGCATCCATTCACATCTCATCACATCCATTCATATCTCATCACGCCCATTCACATCTCATCACGCCCACTCACATCTCATCACATCCACTCACATCTCATCACATCCACTCACATCCATTCATATCTCATCACATCCATTCACATCTCATCACGCCCATTCACATCTCATCACATCCACTCACATCTCATCACATTCATTCATATCTCATCACACCCATTCGCATTCATCACATTCATTGCATCCACATCACATCACATATATTCCATCCACATCTATCCTTATCACATCACATTCATTCCATCCATATCACGTCACATTCATTCCATCCACATTACATCACATCCACATCTATCCACATCACATCTCATTCATTCCATCCACATTACATCACGTCCACATCTATCCACATCACATCTCATTCATTCCATCCACATTACATCACATCCACTGTATCCATATCTCATCACATCCATTCACATCTCATCTCATTCATCCACATCCATCCATTCATTCACATTCACATCTATCCACATCCATCCATTTATTCTCATTCACATCTATCCACATCCATCCATTCATTCACATGCACATCTATCACTTCACATCTCATTCTCATCCATTTACATCACATCACACCATTCACATATCATCACATCTCATCACATTGGCATCCACATCCATTTACATCGCATCACATCCACATCCATTTACATCACATCACATCTCATCGACATCTCATCACATCCACTCATATCTCCTCACATCACATTCACATCTTATCACATTACATACACATCTTATCACATTCACATCCACATCCACATCCATTTACATCACATCACATCTCATCCACATCACATCACATCTCATCCACATCTCATCTCATCCACATCTCATCACATCCACATCCACATCCATTTACTTCACATAAATCTCATCCACATCTCTTGACATCCACTCACATCTCCTCACATCACATTCACATCTTATCACATCACGTACACATCTTATCACCTTGCATTCACATTTAGTACCGTTTTCTACTTTCGATACCGATGGGACTTTTCTAAGTTTCTGCCAATTGCTTGGCCTAGTTAAAGGTACTTTTTCTCAATGGATATTTTCATATTCTTTCTCAAATTTCTCAAGTGAAATATATTCAATATTCTTCTTTTGAGTAAAAGATTCATGGGATTTACAAAAATCAATTCTACCCATATTTTTCAATAAAAGTAATAATGCTCAAAATTTCACTTTTGATAAATAATCATAATTTGAATTATGCCAAAAAATTATCTTTTACCATTTAATTACTTGGATCTTAAATATCATAGAAATTTTTTGCATAAAAATAAGTTTACCAAAATTTACTCTTTTCTCATAATCAATTAATTATGCATAGTTATAAAAAAATTATTTCTCATGAATATGATGAAAATTATTCTTTTTGCATAGGATGTCCAATCCTAGAATATGGTAGGAAGTCCTCTTTTAGCATTAAAATAAGATATGTATTATTTTCTGAAAATTTTACCATAGCTTCGCTCTGCTATTACTGATAATTCTTAATTTTTTTCTAAAGAACAAAAAGCTTGTAATGAAAATATGATAGTAGTTCCTCTATTATGCTTAAAATCAAACTATGAATTTAAATCATAATTTTAACCATAATCATAAACTTAATCATGATTATCCCACTAGATTAAGTTAAATCCATTATTTCTCTTTTCCCAAATTGATAGGATAATCTATTTCCCATTTTGACTCAATTTGGACAAGATTTGGACCAGTTTGGCTCCCTTTCAAGAGAGAGGAGAGATAAAAATATCACATTTTTTTTGAATTAAAAACCCTTCCACACATGTGAAAGAGGCGCCTACCTCAAGAGTCCCCCTTTCCTTACCAAGGTGTCAAAAATGCATCATTATTTCCAAAATATCTCATTTTTTAGTAATATCTCATAATTTTTAACTAATAAACCTTGTACTCAGTCAACTCTTCATCTTATGTGAGCATTTACTCATTTTTGGGTATTTTCTTTTATTCTTTGGATTTATCTCATCCCAACAATTGGATTAATCCAATTGGCCCATTGGAACCTTAATTGGACCATAATCTAAAAATTTCAGAAAATGTAGACCCTTAGGCTAAGGTCCTTTATACACATTTTCAATTAATTCCAATTGCACATTGGAAAGTTCTTTTTGAATTTTTGTTTCAAGGGAATCCATTTTAGACACTAGGAGGATTTTTGTATCCAAAGATATCTCAATTTAAGACTATCTCTCTCTAGACGTTTTCTCTCTCTAGGCCAAAACAGGGTAAAACAAGATCTTTCTTCTGTTTCAGAGAGGGGAATAATTTCAAGAACAGAAGGGGAGGTTCTTACACCTTTACACCTCAAAAGTTGGAGGGAGGAATCTTACATCCTACCCCAAACGTGAGATGTCCTTATCTCGCAGGTGGAGTATAATCTCTTTCATCTTCAATTGCTTCCAGCGTTACTGCCTTGGAAGTGGACGGCCAATTTGGGAACATCTCTCTTTAACTTCCTCTATTCTTAGGTGGAGGTCTTGCATTACTTTGGATTGAAACTGAGGGTTGGTTAGAGGGTCTACCTCTGCGATTTCCCTGATTTTGACGGAAAGGAACCTGATTACTCTAGAAGGAAGGAGTTGGAGTCTAGAATCTTGGTCCCTGATTTCCTGGCCCCGAAAACCTTGATCCAAAAGGAGTTGTGAAATCTATACTGCGATGTCTAAATCCTTGACAGCTATAGCATTTCACTTCAAGGGTGGAACTTCTGAAGTTGAATTCCAGGGGATTGAGTTCCACGAAAAGGATCTTTGACAGCTATAGCATTTCACTTCTTTGTTCAAGGGTGGAACTTCTGAAGTTGAATTCCAAGGGATTGAGTTCCAGGAAAAGGATCTTTCTTCCATTTTGGAACTTCCCATATCCTGAGCTTGAAATTGTTGTCTCTTAGGCAGTGGAAAGTTGGAATCACCTTTTGGAGTTAGAAATCTTTTGAAAGATGATGGTGCTAGTTTCGGCGGGACCTTGACATCAAAGGCCTTGGCCAAATACTTTGCCATCCGTACTGCTTCGGCCATGGAAATTGGCTTGGCATTCTTCACTCTAGGATATTCAAAGGTGCGTTTAGTCCCCGAATGAACCTGGCCACCCATCAGCTGTTCTTCATCCAGTGGTGGCAAGTACTTGAAGAGGAGAGCGAACGTTTGGTGATACACTTCAATAGTTATGCTCCCCTGGGTTAACTCTAAGAATTCATTCATCTTGGTTTCCAAAAAGCCAAGAGGACAGAATCTCTTCGTTAGGTAAATCTTGAGATCATTCCAGGTCTGGGTGTTCCGATCCAGACGGTTTGTCTCGCAGTGGTTTCTCCATGCCACTCTAGCTATTTCTACTATCTTCAGCCTTGCAAGAGCCATTTTACTCTTCTTATTGTACCCGATGACATCGAAGTATTCTTCCATTGCTTTGATCCACTTCTCCACAGCCTCGCCCAAGTTTTTCCCTTTTTCACCCTTGAAAGGTCCAGGTTGCGATCTATGAAGAGTTTTACGAACATCCAAGTCGAGCTCTTCCTCATGATGTGATGTAAATAGATGTTTATTCCAAGTGATGTGATGTAAATAGATGTGTATGGATGTGATGAGAAACGGATAGATGTGGATGTGATGTAATGTGGATGGAATGAATGAGATATGATGTGGATAGATGTGGATGGAATGAATGAGATATGATGTGGATAGATGTGGATGTGATGTACTGTGGATGGAATGAATGAGATATGATGTGGATAGATGTGGATGTGATGTAATGTGGATGGAATGAATGAGATATGATGTGGACGTGATGTAATGTGGATGGAATGAATGAGATGTGATGTGGATAGATGTGGACGTGATGTAATGTGGATGGAATGAATGAGATGTGATGAGATATGATGTGGATAGATGTGGACGTGATGTAATGTGGATGGAATGAATGAGATGTGATATGGATAGATGTGGACATGATGTAATGTGGATAGAATGTATGTGATGGGATGGGGATGCAATGAATGTGATGGATGTAAACGGATGCGATGTGATGTGAATGGATGTGATGTGATGTGAATCGGGTTAGATGTGAATGGATGAGATATAATGTGAATGGATGTGATGTGAATCGAGATAGATGTGAATAAATGTGATATGATGTGAATGGATGAGATGTAATGTGAATGGATGTGATGTGAATCAGGATAGATGTGAATGGATGAGATGTGATGTGAATGGATGTGATATGATGTGAACCGGAATAGATGTGAATGGATAAGATATAATGTGAATGGATGTGATGTGAATCGGGATATATGTGAATGGATGAGATGTGATGTGAATGGATGTGATGTGAATCGAGACAGATGTGAATGGTGAGATGTGATGTGAATGGATGTGATGTGATGTGATGTGGATCGGGGTAGATGTGAATGGATGAAATGTGATGTGAATGGATGTGATGTGATGTGATGTGGATATGGGTAGATGAGAATGGATGAGATGTGATGAGGATAGATGTGGATAGATGTGATGAGTTGTAATATAATGTGATTGGATGAGTTGTAATATAATGTGATTGGATGAGAATGGATGAAGGACGATGGGAATACATATGATTGGATGTGGATTAAGTAATGTGGATTGATGTAGAAGAATGTGGAATAATGAGAAATGATGTGGAACAATGTGGAAAGATGAGAGTTCGAAACTATATTTATGACCTATTTTTAAATGATTGTTTTATGTCAAGAATGCTAGGGAAGCATTTTGACCATCTTGTGAATGAGGTCGTGGAGACCTAAGTGATAAAGTTGCAACAACAGCTGACGGAGAGTCAACGAAGGACGTCTCGCGTAGCACGGTCGGCCGAGGTCTTGACTAGCCTCGATTCGATTTAAATGGTGAGCTTCCGGTATGGTGGATGAGGGACCAAGGAAGCGGCCTATGAGTGAAGCACTAGGTGACCTGCTTCAACGAAGGAGCCTAGAGGGTGCTGACCATACAGTGCTCGAGCTTTGGGTCGTCGAAGATACCCACATGTGCATCGAGGAAGAAAATGGAACAAGGAGTTAGAATTGTTTTCTGAACTCGAGCATGGATCTGGTTGATTGTCCTTGTTGGTCCTCAATGATGAGTCCATGGCTCTTTTGAGCATCTCCACACGGTTAGATGCACTGACAGCTGCCTCGGCTAGTACTCCGACTCCTCGTGGTAGCCGAGCTCCTGCAGCACGGGTGAGCGTAGCCTCGCCAGTGGTTGCAGGAGTACAGGCCGATGCGCCTGCGGGGCCGTCCGTATAGCGACAGCTTCGTCGTTATTAAAAGACTTAAAGCCGCCTAGTTTTGGTGGCGAGGAAAAGGAGAGAAACAAGGACTCGGTCAATATGTTTCTAGCGAAGTGGTCAGATTTGCATGTGCTGCGACAGCAGCCTAGCCGTATACAGCCCGTAGAGGCTAGCCTCTCATTAACCGGCAAAGCGTACAAGTGGTGGATGAGTTTGACAACTCGCCCTGCCACTTGGACAGAGTTTGAAACGATGTTTCGAAAAGAATTTTTGCCTGTTAATGAGGCAGAGAGAAGCTGGGAGTTATGAGACAAGTGCTCGATGGAGAACAAATCCCTAACTCAGTACATCTCAGACTATAGGGAGATAGTACTCAAACTAAAGGGAATCGATGCATTCCAGACATTGCGAGGCTTTAAGAGAGGCCTCAAAGATGATTACCTTGAGTATGTAGAGCCCTTACATCCTAAAGACCTGGCAGAGGCAATTAAGTATACGCAAATATTTGATGACATCAAGTGTCGTAGTGCGCGTGGTGGTTCTAGCAGGGCCGAGGGTAGTGAAAAGAGGAGGTCAGGCCTTAAAAGAAAAGGGTTCCGCAGTGATAAACAAGGGGATAGGACGGACCAGGAAGGACAGGGTGGTCATTGGTCTAAAAAACCGCGACCATCCAGGAAGAAAAGAGACAGCGAAATCCAAAAGAAAGAGCAGTATATTAAAGCGCGAAAGGAAAATCGCTGCTTTAATTGCAATGATGTAGGGCACACAAAGGCTGAGTGTCCAAAGCCTAAAGCCAGCACGAGTGGCAACGAGCCCAAAAAAGATGGTAAATCTTCTAGGCAGTTGCATACAGTGCAGAGACTCCCTCTCAGTTCCGCAGAGTTCAGAGAGGTGACAGTGTGTCATTGTGATGAGCATCACGCCTGTTCAGTGACACCAGCGATGTGGCAGCCTACTGTAGGCCGCATGACATGGTGCGCATGTATGGCACCATAGGTGGCCGTAGAGTCACAGTTTTTATTGATGATGGAGCTAGCCACAACTTCTTGAACTACTCGTTAGTCAAGAAGTTGGGGTTGACTGAGACCCGGAGTGATCATGAGTATATTGTTGGCCTAGCCAACGGATATGACAAAATGGTATGGAATACCGTAGTATTGGGGGTCCCATTATCTATGCAGGACTACGAGGCTCCGCTTGACTTTCAGGTCATGCACTTAGCCAGAGCAGACTTATATCTAGGCAGGGAGTGGCTGTATGGCTTGGGCCCTAGTCTAGCTCGGAATTACTTACATAATACGCTATGTTTTGAGCACGGAGGTAGAGTCATCACCCTGCAGGGCGACCGTACTGTCCCTGCCACACCACTTATTTCCTCCATGGAGCTATGTATAGCGGTCCGCAGAGACCAGATAGCACGGAGGTAGAGTCATCACCCTGCAGGGCGACCGTACTGTCCCTGCCACACCACTTATTTCCTCCATGGAGCTGTGTATAGCGGTCCACAGAGACCAAATAGCAGAGGTATATGCTTGTTACCCTCTTTTGAATTCTGTGTCCGTAGATGAAGCTGTAAATGATGTTTGCGTAGACAAACAAGAAAAACAAAATAGCCTTGGACGAGACCCACTGTTTGAAAACCCTGTTTGGCATGCATGTGATTCAAACAAGAAAAAATCCAAGGTGAATGAGACATTAAAGAAAAAGTACGTAGGTACTTTAATGAATTTATTAGAGGAATTTCAGGATGTTTTTCCTGATGATTTGCCAGATGGTTTACCACCATCTAGAGAAGTTGACCATGGCATCGAAGTTATGCCAGGATCAAAACCTATAAGCAAACCTGCTTATAGATTAAGCCACTCCGAGGCACAGGAGGTGGAAAAACAATTGACGGAATATTTGAACAAAGGCTTCATTCGGCCTAGTTCAAGTCCGTGGGCATCGCCTATTCTTCTGGTAAAGAAGAAAGACGAATCTATGCAGATGTGCATAGACTATAGGGCTCTTAATCAGATAACGATTAAGAACAAGTATCCAATGCCATGCATGGATGAGTTGTTTGATCAACTCTATGGATCGAGATACTTTACAAAAATAGACCTGAGATCTGGGTATCATCAGGTTAGAATAAAAGCAGAAGATGTTGCGAAGACAGCATTTAGGACCCGTTTCGGGCATTTTGAGTTTTTGGTTATGCCATTTGGACTAACCAATGCTCCAGCGACGTTTATGACGCTGATGGACAGTATTTTACGTCCATATCTGGGAAAATTCGTAGTAGTTTTCCTAGATGATATTCTTGTGTACAGTAAGACACAGAAAGAACACATAGAGCATTTGCGTCTAGTGTTCGAGTTGTTTTGCGAAAGCACAAACTATTTGCAAAGAAGAGCAAATGTGAATTTTTTGAAACAGAAATTCACTACCTTGGCCATATTATATCCGCCGATGGTACGCGGATGGAGCCAGAAAAAGTAGAGGCTATTCTTAAATGGCCAGCGCTGAAGAATCTCGAGGAACTGCAGATTTTTCTTGGCATGTCGGGATTCTACCGACAGTATGTAAAGGACTATGCGAAGATCGCAATCCCGTTGTGACTGACCAGTTACGGTCAAAAACTAAAAACATTAGTTGGGGGGACGCCCAACAGAAAAGCTTTGATAAACTCAAGGTGACCGTAGAAGCAGCTGCACCTGTTTTGACTATTGTCGATCCAAATGAGCCGTTTGTTTTGGAAACAGACGCTAGTAATGAGGCCATTGGGGCCGTACTTATGCAAAGGGGACGCCCAATTGCATTTGAGAGTAAAAAGTTAGATCGTGCGCAGCGTAACTACTCGGCTTATGAGCGAGAGTTACTAGCGATAGTTCATGCACTAAAAAAGTGGAGACACTATTTATATGGTGCTACTTTTGAGGTCCGGACGGACCATGAAAGTCTGAAATGGCTTTCAAGTCAAAATGAACTGAAGGGTAGAAAAGCTCGGTGGACGGAGATTCTACAGGAGTTTGACCTTCAGATACGTTACCAGAAAGGTAAGTATAACGTGGTGGCAGATGCACTTAGTCGCATGCCACAGATTAATGAACTTAGTTTCACCGTCTTCAAGAATGATTTCTTGAAGTGGAATGAAGGGATGTAATGCATGGAAAATATGAGTAATCACCATGTAAACATGATGCCTAAGTGTGTTTAGTCTCTCACCAAGAGAATGGAAATAGCCTTCCACAAGCCAAGAGAGAAGCCATGAGCTCCAAGAAATATAAATTTCCATTTCTAAAAATGATCATCAAAAGTTACAACCATGGTCCAAGTCCCCTCTTTTATACATGGACTTGTCCCATTATTAACCCTATTGAATAAAGTTCCTACTTTATTACAAACCATCCCTTCCCAAAGATTTTGTCCTCAAAATCAATAACATGTACAATCTCAAAGTATGAGACTCTAATGTAATCAATGGGAAGTGGTTAAGAGTTCTCAAGTACATCCAAAGCACATATACAATGAAAATCCGGATGTATACAAGTCCACAAAGCTTCAAGCCCAAAGTGTATGAGTGGGACTGTTATGACAGCCCTTCTAGTCGATGAAGACCCTTGAAAATCCTTCATTTAGACTCCATATATTGGGCTGAAAATGATATGTACACTCAGCCATATGTAGCCCACATCATAATCTTTCATTAGGATATGCCATGAAGCTTGTTGGAGTAGAAAAATAGGCCCAATAGTAGACCTTCCCAAAGCTGTCCAGAAATTACAGCATGTATACTTCTCCTCATATTACCCAATTTGCTCAAGTAAACCATACCACTTGGTCACGGAAAGTCATCCACAAGTAAGCCATGTTGTTGGACATACTCCAATGATTGCCAAGTAGCCTCATCCATGGGTAATTGCTTCCATTTGACAAGGTATTCATCAATATTCCGATTCCTCAACTCTCTTGTCCTCTTGCCAATAACCCTCTTGCAACCCGCCAACAACTCTTGTGAGATAGAGCATATGCAAGCTGAAATTTCTGCATTGGTAGGCATGTCTCCGTCCACAAGGTTTTCCTTAACTCCACCTCCCGGATCAAACGGAAACTCACCATCCTCCGTGATGAAAGAATGGTCTTCAAGTGACTCCTCATGTGCTTCTTAATTGCAATCCTCCCATTCCTCAATGTCATGAGAGTCATCCTTGTTCTCTTCCTCATCCATGAGGATCATAGTGGCCACAATCTTCTTTGATTTGCACACATGCCCGGGTGACCACCTCTCTTTGCACTTGAAACATAGCCCTTTGCTTCTCAACTCCTCAATCTTTGGATCATCCATTCTTTGAGTCTTCTTGAAGGGTTGAAAGGGCTTCTTCTTCATGAAGTCACTACTCTTTTTGGCATCAAATTGATGTATCCCATTCTTTGGCTGTCCACCCCCAAATGATGTAGGAGTTCTTGGATTAGAGGATGGTAATGTAGAGGTAGGACCTTTCCCAAAATTGTAAGAAGTAGTGGTTGGTTTGAGTGTGTCTTTGGTGAAGGTCATGGGCTGAGACCTCTTGTACTTTGGCTCATAGAGTTCGGCTAACCTCATAGCTTCTTTGAGAGAGCTAGGCCTTTGAGCCGACACATCCGCCTTGATGAAGTGTTCAAGCCCATGCACAAACTTTTTCATCTTCATGTCTTCACTCAAGCCTTCCACGTACATTGAAAGCTTCAAAAATCTCTTGATGTAACCTCTCACCATCATCCCCTTTTGAGAAAGCTCATACCATTCTTCATGGTATCGGTCGAGCACTAAGGGTGAAATGAAGGCCAAGTTCATCTCCCGCTTCAATCCTTCCCAAGTTGATGGCGTGTTCCCTTGTTTGACCAAGTGTCTCCACCATTGATGAGCATAATCTTCAAGATGTAAGGAGGAAAATTGTACCATATCACGCTCACTTTTTGGGTAAAGTTGGAAATAGGTGTCAAGCTTGGTAGCCCACTCCTCCAACTCTTGCGGAGATGACCCGTCACCTTTGAACTTTGATAGTGAGATTTTGTCTTTGACATCCTTGGAAGATATGTGGGATGGGTTATCATGTTGGGTAGAGGGCTTGAATCTTTGCATCTTCGAGTATGACTCCATGAATTGTGCAAAGTCTTTGTAATCCCTCTTGATGATATTCGACAATTCCATCCACTTCTCGTGAGCATCCCTTTGTCTTTGGGCAAAGGACATTTGATTCCAATCGAGTGCAATCTCCTCATCATTCACAAACACCTCATCCTCTTCCCTTGAATGCATTGCCCTAGAAAAGGTAGGACCCTTTGATGCATTGAGGTGAGACAAACCCGAATGAAAAGAAGGAGGAAACATGTCCTTGACAAGAGGTCTCCGTGCATCCGCCATGAATCCCCGAGTGGATGCTCCCAATGGATCCTCTTGTACGGCCTTCATGGAATCCTCATTCAAGATGCCCTTGCCTTTTCTTTGCTCATAGTCACCATAATTCCCATGCTTTTCTTGTGCTTGAGATTTCCCAAACTTGTCCTCCATCACACCAATCCGTGAGGATAATGTTTCAAAATGAGAATCAAGCTTGGAGTCTAAGGTCTCCAACTGTTGTACAAGCATTTGCATGAGGGTGTCATGGTTAACCGCCGCTTGTGTCCCTTGAGAAATTTGATTATGTACATTGCCCCCATTGTCTTCATTGATGAATGCATCCCTTGCATCCATATTACCTTCCATGTCCTCATCACCAATGATCATTTCTTGCACAACATCCCCACCCTTGCGTGGTCTTCCCTTCGGCATAGTGAAGAAATGCAAGATGTTGGTAGAATGCCCAAATGATGTCAGAATTGGACAAAAGAAGGTTCTATGGGTAGGTAATGGTGTCTACTATCCTCCCAAATGAACACAGTAAGAATTAGGTGTTGGCAAGTACTCTCTGTTTTAGGGTTTGTGCGGGACAGCTGAAAGTAGTAATTTGGCTCTAAAACGCAAAATATATGTCGGAATTAGGATTTTGACGGCTCTATAGAAAGCTAACGGAAGATAGAACCTACCCCTAAAAGAATTTTGATTCATTCAAAGTGGAAGTATATTCTGTTTGACTTTGACTAGAAAGTCAACATGACTACTTTGACCGAGATTGTGATATCCGATTAAGGGGTTCTATGGCTCATTTGAAAACTCTCAAGGAGTAGAATAGAGTCGTGTAATCACTCGGACCTAATCCCAAAAACCCTAGGACTGAATTAGGGTTTTGTAAAATCCCAGAAATTCCCAAAATTCGGTCCCAAAGCTCAATCCGGCTACAAATGATTGGTGTTTCTCCCCTTGGTAGTTGTGAATAACTCTTCAAGTGTATCCATGGGGTAAATCTCCAATCAATAAGCTTGTTTGGCTCCCTTGTTGGAAACATTCCGCCAGAGTCTCCTTTGTAATTGGAACCAAATCTCAAATGAAAATGCAACTTCTCAAATCACAATGCAATACTCTTTGTATCCCACAATGTCATGAAAGATCATATGCACTCTTTGTCCATCAAAGCATTTGCAATATCCACACAATATGACGGAAAAGGGGCCCCATTGCCCAAATGCATCCACAAAGTCAATGGTGAGGATTGTTGAGGACGCGCGTTGAAGCTTGCCGATCTCCCGCTCAAGCTCTTCTCACCCCTTCACCGAGTTTTCCTCCAAGGTGAAGGTTGAGGCCATTTCTTCACACCGGTGTACCTAATCCCCCTTTGTACCGCTTTACCAAGCAATCACGGCACAAAGAGTTCAAGCCATTCTCCCCTTGGCCTCTCCAACCAATGCCAAGGTACCCTCACACATTGCTAGATTCTATAGAAACTTGAAGTGGTAGCAATGGTGAGTGTAGGTACAAAATGATGTGGATAATATCAAATGATAGAACAAGTTTGTTGGCTTACAAGTATTGAGCATGACTCATGCCCTTTTACAATTTAGAACTCATCAATAAAGCATGGACTCATGCCTCAATCCATCATCCAAAAGCTCCAACACAAACCAACAATTCACAATGCCCTCACCATGGCATTTGCATAAGAATTTGTTAACCACAATCAAGGCATTTGCAATTGCATTCCAACAATCCCTTTCACATCATATTGACAAATGCATGCTTCCAAAACTTATGCTCTCTTATGCCCATGTGTAAAACATAGCATTGGCATGGCTATGTATAGCATCCATAGTGTCCATATGGCATCAAGATGAGCATGAGGGACTCCAAAAACATTGCATAAGCTTGCTATTCCATCAATGGCATGCCAAATGAGACATAATGAAGAAAATCCCCCAAAATGTGATCTATGAATTGGCCAAGCTCATGTGGAATCAATTCCTTTCACCATTGCCATCAATAATGCATGGAGAAGCAATATTGGCATGTGAATGGTCAAGCTTTAATGGTTAATTTCTGAAAATTAGGGGAGTTTGAATGTGTCCAACCCTAATCCATTCCCAAGCTCCACCAAATGCTTCAAACTTGCAAGGGATTGATCAAACCACTCACCAATGTCATCCGGAAAGCTTCAATGGTAGAAAATGTTGAAGAAGCCTCTTGTTGAAGAAAAACGTGGCCCCTTTTTGCTCCCTGATTTGCAGCCATTAAAGAACACCATTTCTCCCTCTCCATTGGCCATGAAATGCTCCCCAAAATCTCACCAAAAAGGGCTAAAACACTTAGCAATCCTTCATGAAGCTTGTGGCTAAGCTTCATAGCTTGGAGGAGGCATGGAAGAGGCGACGAAAATCAGCGAAAATCAGCCCAAAATTCAGCGTGGAAGTGAAAATCAGTCCCATTGCTAGTCTCCATGCTCATTGAGAGAAGAAATCACCATAATATGATGCTTATCAAGTGTCTAAGAGCTTAGCAATGCAAGATTTCTCACAGCCATGGAAGAATGAACAAAAGCTCTCCAATCTTGAGAAAAATTTGCAAGAAAGAGGCTCAAATGAAAGATCTCAAGGAGCTCTACAAAAACCCTAAGGTTTGGCATCAAAACGGGTAAAGGAAGAGCATCCCATGGCTATGGAAAGCTTGAGGAAGAAGAAGATGATTACTAAACGTGATTAGCAAAAAAGTTAATTGCAATTAGTCACTTGCCCTAAGTTTTGGCCCGACTGTCCCAAATTTTTGGTCCAGAGGCCCAAAATTTAGTCCAAAAATGGCAAAATTGGCCAAAATCACTCAAAATTCAAGCAATTTCCATGAAATGCTCACCATCTCCATGAGATTAAGCAAGATTAGAGAAGATTTGTCAAGAATCACTCAAGGATTACAAGAAAATGAGAAAAAAAAATGAAAGAAACTCAAATTTTCAAGCAAATTCTCGCAGGTGACCTAGCGCTTCACTCATAGGCCGCTTCCTTGGTCCCTCATCCACCGTACCGGAAGCTCACCATTTAAATCGAACCGAGGCTGGTCAAGACCTCGGTCGACCTTGCTATGCGAGACGTCCTCCATTGACTCTCCGTCAGCAGTTGTTGCAACTTTAACAAGTAGGTCTTCATGACCTTAATCCACAAGACGGTCAAAATACAATTATTCATTTATCAAATACTCGTAGAATTTAAACATAGAATTTAAGAGAATTCTAATTTTGATATAAAAATTCTTTATGCATCTATTTATGCATAAAAATCAACTTCAATGGGAATAACACTTTTATAAAAAAATCTATTTATGCATAAAATCAAATTTAATAGGAATAACACTTTTAAAATATAAAGAATTTCTTTATGCATCTATTTATGCATAAAAATCATTTTTTATAAGAATAAAAAATATAAAGAATTTCTTTATGCATCTATTTATGCATAAAAATCATTTTTTATAAGAATAACGCTTTTATAATTAAAAAAAATCCTTTATGCATCTTTCTATGCATAAAAATAAAATTTAATAAGAATAACACTTTTATAATAAAAAAATTTCCTTTATGCATCTTTCTATGCATAGAATCAAATTTAATAAGAATAACACTTTTATAATTTAAAAAGTTCCTTTATGCATCTTTCTATGCATAAAAATCAAATTTAATAAGAATAACACTTTTGTAATAAAAAAATTTCCTTTATGCATCTTTCTATAGAAATCAAATTTAATAAGAATAACACTTTTGTAATAAAAAAATTTTCCTTTATGCATCTTTCTATGCATAAAAATCAAATTTAATAAGAATAACACTTTTGTAATTTAAAAAATTCCTTTATGCATCTTTCTATGCATAGAAATCAAATTTAATAAGAATAACACTTTTGTGATAAAAAAAATTTCCTTTATGCATCTTTCTATGCATAGAATCAAATTTAATAAGAATAAAAATCAAATTTAATAAGAATAACACTTTAATAATTAAAAATTTCCTTTATGCATCTTTCTATGCATAAAAATCAAATTGAATAAGAATAACACTTTTGTAGTAAAAAAATTTCCTTTATGCATCTTTCTATGCATAGAAATCAAATTTAATAAGAATAACACTTTTGTAATTAAAAAATTTCCTTTATGCATAGAAATCAAATTTAATAAGAATAACACTTTTGTAATAAAAAAATTTCCTTTATGCATCTTTCTATGCATAGAAATCAAATTTAATAAGAATAACACTTTTGTAATAAAAAAATTTCCATTATGCATAGAAATCAAATTTAATAAGAATAACACTTTTGTAATAAAAAAATTTCCTTTATGCATAGAAATCAAATTTAATAAGAATAACACTTTTGTAATTAAAAAAATTCCTTTATGCATCTTTCTATGCATAGAAATCAAATTTTATAATTAATATCAGTGATATCCATGCATATTCATAGGTGAATATGTACATGGAGTAACTAGAATATTTCTTTAAGATGCAAAAATGATGGGAATTACTCTTTTGGAATAACATAAAAACAAAATTTCTTTTTCACAAAATTTTAAAAAAATTTGCCATAACCTCCTTTTAGAAGAGAAGGGGGTGGCCTTTTTTCATCAAAGGCATAGCATTTGAATTTAATTCAATCATTTGCAAAACATAAAAATCAAGAAAACTATAGATTTTTCATTAAAATTCGTAAACAAAGTAAGAGAATTAGCTTACATGGAGCTTGTATGCTCTCCTTTGGCTTGAGGGATTGAGGTATCTACTATTGTTTGAAGCAATAGTGGCCACCAATTCACTTTGGAGAGGACTAGGCCAAAAACAATTGAATTATTAAAAAATTCAATGTAGATGGCTCAGGACAGCAGGAGTAGAGTAACAGTGCATAAACACCATTAAGCTTTTAAAAAGGGGGAGGCTTCTATTTATAGGAAAAAGTGAACCTCTAACCAAGCAAACTGATTCTAGAATTTTCTAGATCAGTTTGGTCAATTTTTGATCATTTTTGGGTCAATTCAGCTTACTTTTTGGATCTAGTTTTGAAATATCTCATTTTTTATCATTTTTGGGTCAATTCAGCTTACTTTTTGGATCTAGTTTTGGAGAGATGAAAATATCTCATTTTATTGATTAAAAATTGGGGGTAATGATGAGAAAAAGGCGCCTACTTCAAGAGGGGAGATCCCCACACTGAGGTGTCAAAATTTAGTTTTTTAATTCTTTTCTTTGGTCCTTAGTCCACTCTTCATCTTATGTGAGCATATTTACTCATTTTTGGGAGGTTTTTCTTTTATTCTTCAATTTATCTCCTCCCTACACTTGGATTGATCCAATTGGCCCATAGGAACCTTAATTGGACCATAATCCAAAAAATTTTAAAAAATTCTGAAAATCTAGACCCTTAGAGGCTAAGATCCTTTATACCTATTTTCAATTAATTCCAATTGCACATTGGAAAGTTCTTTTTGAATTTCTGTTTTAGGGGAAACCATTTTAGACACTAGGAGAATTTTTATATCCAGAAATATCTCAATTTCGAATTACCTCCCTCTAGACATTTTCTCTCTCCAAGCCAAAACAGGGTCAAACAAGATCTTTCGTTTATTTCAAAGAGGGGAATAATTATAAGATCAGAAGGGGAGGTTCTTACACCTGCATACCTCAAAAGCTGGAGGGAGGAATCTTACATCCTACCCCACTTTAAAAAAACGTGAGATGTCCTCATCTCGCAAACTAGAGGAGGACAACTCTTTCCCTTAAGATCCAATTGATTCTGGGGTTCCTTATAGTATGGTCAACCCAACAGAATCCTAGGATAAAGATCCCTTATATAGAACTTATCACATCAGATAACAATTCATTCATATCATATCATTCATATCCTTAACACAATAATGGTCCATTAGACCGAAATTTCCATCTGAACATTCCTCCATGGGAATTTCTATTATACTGGTTTTTAATTTCTCATCCCTTAACTTGATCCACTGGGTCACGTGTTAATAGTAGCAAGCTGTCAGCACAATCCACTAATCTTATAGTGATTTTCTGAAGTCATTATCGTCATTCCAGTTACGAACATCATCACAGGGACTCGTCCCATTCATCCTCATTGTGGTTTTGCTCAGCTTATCGCTTTTCAACCAAAATTCAAGAATCATCATTTTCCAATCAGAATCCAAATCAACTCATCAGTTCTTCTCAACCAGAGTTTTAAAATCATATCAACCACATTCGAATTCATCATCTGGATAGCATTTTTGCTTATAATTTCAAGGTCTTAGATCTACTCATATATACTGCCAGTAAAGAGCTACAGTTATACCTCGGTATATACGGGTAGTCATGGTCCTTGGAATTATAAGGTAAATACCATCATGTCTAGGCCTCAAGCAAGTCAGGGATTCCATGCAATTGCGGTACTTCCATTTGAAGACCCAATTACTAATTTATGAATTTCAATTAGAATATCAATTTGTATGAATTCCATCACACAATTACTATCTTTTACTGCTTCTTCATAAATTTTTGACATTTCTGGTTTCTCGGTTGATCCACTTTAGCCAATTTGCTCTGATACCAGCTGAAAGATCCATGTCCCCTCAGCGCAACAAATTTAGGGGTGCTAGCAGCGGAAGTAGCACTTCTTGCGTAGGGCAGGGTCCCTCACTCAGGGCCTCGCCCACGTATATCTGGACAAGAGACTAATCCCTCTTATTTACAAAGGTGTATGGCAAACGGAATGAAGGAGATAACCTAGCTGTAGGTGGTGGTCAGGGACCCGGAAAAACTTCCCTCACCCAGAAAGCACAGGCGATTCCTCCGTGATATTTTTTTCTCTAACGTAGTCAAGAGCCTTAACTAACTGAACTGATCTGACCGAACCCGTAAGTCCCATACTCAGATCAAGGAAAAGACTTGCACTTGGATCATAGAGACCAATGCTTTTTTCCTCATTGAGAGGCACAACCGTTGATTCTTTTCCATATAACAATTTTTTTCCAGGATTTACTTCATCTATCATACCATAACAGAATTGAGTCTCTTTTTAGGGATCCATCAGTCGTCCAACCTAACCCATCCAGTCCCGTGGGTTAGCCAACCGCCCAACCATTGTAGTGATAGGATCCAATTAAGAATTTGGTTAGGTTTTGTCTTGGGTACCAGGGAAAAGAGTTCCTAGGCCCCCTAGCCGGATATTCATGCAAACTTAAAACTAGTCACACCACTTACACACCCAATATGAAATTGCCTTTTTCATAGACTCATAATCCTCCAAAATATCCGGTTGAATCCTAATTTCCAATTTTTCCTTCATCGATGTACCTATGGCATCATTGGCAACCAGAACGCTCACCACCTGTCCACTCATGGGCCTTTTCGATAGTTCCTAGCTCATAGTACCCGGCAATATATTCACTTATAAAAATCAAAATGGAATCTCCGTTGAAGATCAGCAAGATCAACCAACAGATCCATATAAAAGAGCCATGGACTCATCCGCCGCTGAGGACCAGCAAGGTCAATCATCTAGATCCATGCTCGAATTCAGAAAACAACTCTTACTCCTTGATCCAAATATGTTCCCCGACACACGTGTGGGTATCTTCGGCGACCCACAGCCTAAGCACCATATGGTCAGCACCCTCTAGGATCCTTCGCAGGTCACCCAGCGCTTCACTCATAGGCCGCTTCCTTGGTCCCTCATCTACCGTACCGGAAGCTCACCATTTAAATCGAACCGAGGCTGGTTAAGACCTCGGCGGGTCTTGCTACGCAAGATGTCCTCTATTGACTCTCCATCAGCTGTTGCAACTTTATCAATTAGGTCTCACGACCTCATTCACAAGACGGTCAAAATGCTTCCCCAGCATTCTTGACATAAAACAGTCATTTAAAAACAGGTCATAAATACAGTTTCTATAACGAACTCTCGTCTTTCCACATTGTTCCACATCAATCCACATTATTTAATCCACATCCATTTCATATGTATTCCCATTCTCATCTAATCACATCATTTTCATCTCATCACATCTTTCCTCATTTATCCTCATCAGATCTCATCCACTCGCATCTACCCATATCCACATCTCATCACATCACATTCATTCACATCTCATCCATTCATATCTACTCGATCCACATCACATCCATTTCACCTCACATCTCATTCATTCACATCTATCCCGATTCACATCCCATCACATCTCATCCATTCACATCCCCATTCACATCACATCACATCTCATTCATTCACATCCCATATCATTCATTCATATTCTGATTCACATGACATCACATCTCATTCATTCACATCCCGATTCACATCACATCTCATTCACTCACATCTCATTCACTCACATCTATCCATTTCACATCACATCACCTCCATCCATTCACATCCATCACATCACATTCATTCATATCCATCACATTCACTCACATCTATCCATTTCACATCACATCACCTCCATCCATTCACATCCATCACATCACATTCATTCATATCCATCACATTCATTTTCATCACGATCCCATCACATACATTCTATCCACATAACATCACATCACATCTATCCACATCATATCTCATTCATACACATCTCATCTCATTCATCCACATCCATCCAATCGTTCACATATACGACTATCCACATCTATCTATACATTCATATCTATCACTTCACATCCACATATATTGACCATCACATCTCTTTACATCACATCACATTCTTTCACATACACATCCACATCCATTCTTTCACATACACATCCACATCCATTCTTTCACATGCATCCACATCCATTCTTTCATATACACATCCACATCCATTCTTTCACATACATCCACATCCATTCTTTCACATACACATACACATCCACATCCATTCTTTCACATACATCCACATCCATTCTTTCACATACATATCCACATCCATTCTTCACATACACATTCACGTCCATTTTCATCATATACACATCCATATCCATTCTTCACATACACATTCACATCCATTTTCATCACATATCATCCATTCACATCCCATATCATTCATTTACATCCCGATTCACATGATATCACATCTCATCCCGATTCACATGATATCACATCTCATCCATTTATTCACATCTATCTGATTCACATGTCATCACATCTATTCACATGTCATCACATCTATCTGATTCACATGTCATTCACATCTATCTGATTCACATGTCATCACATCTATTCACTCAGGGACCGCTTCGTCGGCCCTCGCCCATCTTCTTGCGCGGGGTAGGGTCCCTCACTCGGGGCCTCGCCCACGTATATCCGGACAAGAGACTAATCCCTCGGTTCTTCCAAAATTGAACCCGGAAAAACTTCCCTCGCCCGAAAAGCACGGGCGATTTCTCAGTGATATTTTTTTCTCTAACGTAGTCAAGAGCCTTAACTAACTGAACTGATCTGACCGAACCCGTAAGTCCTATAGTCAGATCAAGGAAAAGACTTGCACTTGGATCATAAAGACCAACGCTATTTTCCTCATTGAGAGACACAACCGTTGATTCTTTTCCATAGAACAATTTTTATCCGGGATTTACTTCTTCGTCTATCGTACCATAATAGAATTGAGTCTCTTTTTAGGGATCCATCAATCCAACCTAACCCCATCCATTCCCGTGGGTTAGCCAACCGCCCAACCATTGTAGTGATAGAATCCAATTAAGAATTTGGTTAGGTTTTGTCCTGGATACTAGGGAAAAGAGTTCCCAGGCCCCCTAGCCAGATATTTATGCAAACTTAAAACTAGTCACACCACTTACACACCTAATATGAAATTACCTTTTTCACAAATTCAGTCTTTTAATGAAACTATAGTATCAATGATCATAATCCTCCAAAATATCCGATTGAATCCTAATTTCTGATTTTTCCTTCATCGGTGTACCTATGGCATCATTGGCCAACTAGAACGCTCACCACCTATCCACTCAGGGGTCTTTTCGATAGTTCCTAGCTCATAGTACCCGGCAACATATTCACTCATAAAAATCAAAATGGAATCTCCGTTGAAGATCAGCAAGAAAAACCAACAGATCCATATAAAAGAGCCATGGACTCATCCGTTGTTGAGGACCAGCAAGGTCAATCAACCAGATCCATGCCCGAATTAAAAACCAACAGATCCATATAAAAGAGCCATGGACTCATCCGTTGTTGAGGACCAGCAAGGTCAATCAACCAGATCCATGCCCGAATTAAGAACCATTCACATCACGTATCATTCATTTACATCCCGATTCATATGATATCACATCTCATCCATTCATTCACATCTATCTGATTCACATGTCATCTATTCACTCAGGGACCGCTTCGTCAGCCCTCGCCCATCGTACCGAAAGCGCACCATCTTTCAATCATACCGAGGTTGGTCAAAGGCTTTGTTGCGTGAGCCGTCCTTTGAACACTCCCAGTCGCCACCTGATTTATACCAAATGCTCTCTCCAGCATTCTGGCATAAGATAGTCCTTTAGGAAATTAGGGTTTCTATGCAAGTTTTCAGTTTGATTTTCTTTTTAATATAAAGAGTATTTCTTGAATCAGTATCCCCAAAACTTCTTGATCGGAATTCTGAATTTCATACCAGAATTCCTCGAATTCTATAACCTTGATCCATAGATCAATTCGAAGGGTCTCAAACTTAGTTTCAGATTTGGCAAGAGTTTTGAGTGTATTTTTCTAAACTGGTCACACCTTCTTTCCTCGAAACTGACGAAAGAGTTTGGTCTTGGTCATAGTCTAATTCAAGGTTCGAGTCGGATAAGATTTTTCCTAAACTATCTTTCTCGAAAAGATTTGATAATTTAGTTACTATTTTACTAAATTTCTTTCTTTGAATATTCACTTAATTGATTTCTGAATTAGTTACGAATTCCAATGAAGGAATAAATTAATCATTTATCTGAATATTTCGATCTCAATAGATTTTCTGAGTTTTCTTTTTACAATCCGTGTGAATATAAAATGATAGAAATTTCTCTCTTAGAGTATTTAATTATTCATTTATCAAATTCTCATAGAATTTTAATTTTTATATAAAAATTCTTTATGCATCTAATTATGCATAAAAATCAACTTCAATGGGAATAACACTTTTATAAAAATCCTTTTATGTATCTATTTATGCATAAAATCAAATTTAATAGAAATAACACTTTTAAAATAAAAAAAATTTTGTATGCATCTATTTATGCATAAAAATCAATTTTTATAAGAATAACGCTTTTATAATTAAAAAAAATTCTTTATTCATCTTTCTATGCATAAAAATCAAATTTAATAAGAATAACACTTTTATAATAAAGAAATTTTCTTTATGCATCTTTCTATGCATAGAATCAAATTTAATAAGAATAACACTTTTATAATAAAAATTTTCCTTTATGCATCTTTCTATGGAAATCAAATTTAATAAGAATAACACTTTTGCAATAAAAAAAATTCTTCTTTTGGAATAACATAAAAACAAACTTTCTTTTTCATAAAATTTTAGAAAATTTTGCCATAACCTCCTTTGTATGGCTGACCGTTTCTCATTTTCATCTTTCTTTATTTAACTTAATTAACCCAATTTAGAATTATAGAACTCTAATCTACATAATTTTCTAAATTCAAGAGAGTAAACAATAAGAAGAGTTTAATTAATCACTTAGTTAATCTTTCTAGGATTAAGAAAGGTTGGAATGTAAAGAAGAGAAGGGGGTGGCCTTTTTTCATCAAAGACATAGCATTTGACTTTAATTCAATCATTTGCAAAACATAAAAATCAAGAAAACCATAGATTTTTCATTAAAATTCATAAACAAAGTAAGAAAATTAGCTTACATGGAGCTTGTAAGCTCTCCTTTGGCTTGAGGGATTGAGGGTTCTACTATTGTTTGAAGCAATAGTGGCCACCAATTCACTTTGGAGAGGATTAGGTCAAAAATAATTGAATTATTAAAAAATTCAATGTAACTGATTCTAGAAATTTCCAGATCAGTTTGGTCAATTTTTGACCATTTTTGGGTCAGTTCAGCTTACTTTTTGATGGATCTAGTTTTGAAATAGGAGAGAGGAGACATGAAAATATCTCATTTTATTGATTAAAAATTGGGGGTAATGATGAGAAAAAGGCACCTACTTCATGAGGGGAGATCCCCACACTAAGGTGTCAAAATTCAGTTTTTTAATTCTTTTCTTTGGTCCTTAGTACACTCTTCATCTTATGTGAGCATTTACTCATTTTTGGGGGGTTTTTCTTTTATTCTTCAATTTATCTTCTCCCTACACTTGGATTGATCCAATTGGCCCATAGGAACCTTAATTGGACCATAATCTAAAACTTTCTGAAAATCTGGACCCTTAGGCTATAAGGTCCTTTATACCTATTTTCAATTAATTCCAATTGCATATTGCATATTGGAAAGTTCTTTTTGAATTTCTGTTTGAGGGGAAACCATTTTAGACACTAGGAGGATTTTTATATCCAAAAATATCTCAATTTTAAATTACCACCCTCTAGACATTTTCTCTCTCCAGCCTAAAATAGGGTAAAACATGATCTTTCTTTTATTTCAGAGAGGGGAATAATTATAAGATCAGAAGGGGAGGTTCTTACACCTGCATACCTCAAAAGCTGGAGGGAGGAATCTTACAGCAAGGGCATCATGGCACAGGGACCTCAAAGCCAGCAATGTGTTAATGGACTTTAGCTGTAGCCTTGATTTCACATGAGAGGGCTAGCTACTTCACTATCAAGCTCTGTGACTTTGGGCTGGTCAAAGTGAAGAAGGAAGGCATTGTCATCACGGCCAAAGTGGGAACATGCTACTGGAGGGCACCTGAGGTGTTCCATAGTCATGATGTGTACATCGACACTTACTCATTCTCGGCTCTAACGTGTATAAAAAGGCTATCTTTGGAAGAATATGAGAAAGAGCATCTCTGAAAGTTAAATGAAAGGAGACTATTCATTGCATGGACATTTGAAGTAGTTCAAAAGTAAAGGAAGCTTCAAGTGGACAGGAACTCTAAATCCAAAATCTTTGAGGAAGGAGATGCAATATTATTGCTATTCAATTCCAAGATGGGACTACACCTGGGTAAGCTTAAAATGAGATGGGTAGTAGGACCATACAAAATCTTCAAGAAACTGGGTATACAAAAATTTGAATTATAAAAGCTTGGATGGCAAGAGACTGCTAAAGCCAATCAATGGGTATAGGCTGAAGTGTACCATGGACTTGTTCCAAAAAAGAGTCTTTAAAAAATGGATCCACAAGGTGAAGATCCATACATGGAGGCAATCCAAGATCCTAAATGATGTGCTTATGACATATGTAATCATGGAAAAGGAAGAGCCATTTAGGGAGGTGGGGATGCCAATAATGCCAAAGGAAATGGCCATAAATAGCATGTATACAAAAAAGAGTATGGAGGGGTCACATCACTGAATGTATACAAGAAATATACGTGGCCCAAATGGAGCCCAAGATTAGCCCGGAGCTCGGATGGTCGTGTGGGAGGTGGGGTAACTGCTTCATAGTTTTTAGTGTCTTTATGGGTCGAGTCTACATCACGAATGGTGGCAACAACTCTGACCACGTACCTACATTTTCATGTTAGGGCCACCCCGCATCGTATACATGTCTATATAGATACACTGCCAACCTAAAAGAGTGTTCACAATGCGGAAGCACAAGGAGAGTACTAGAATGTGCTAAATTGAGAGTGCAAGAGAGAGAGAGAGAGAGAGAGAGAGAGAGAGAGAGAGAGAGAGAGAGAGAGAGAGAGAGAGAGAGAGAGAGAGAGATATGAACCAATAAGTTGAATATACTGCCCGAGCAAGAGACCAAATAGTCTCATAAGTGAAGGACACAAAAGGGAGCAAGTGTGTCAACACATGAACCACACAACCACTAATGAAAATATGGAATGGGAGAGGCTAAGCCACCTATATATAGGTAAAGAGGCTGGCCGACTGGAGCTATAGAAGATACCTATATATAGGTTAAGAGGCTGGCCGACTGGAGCTACAAAAGCTAGTCGACTCGAGCTACAACACCTAACCTAGAAAAATACTAGTCGACTTGAGATACAACACCTAACCTAGAAAAATACTAGGAAAATACTAGGTTAAGAGGTTGGCCGACTGGAGCTACAAAAGCTAGTCGACTCGAGCTACAACACCTAACCTAGAAAATAACTAGGAAAAAAGGGTGAAAATAAGGGTGGCCAGCCCACAACCAAGGGCTAGAAAAGGGAACAAATATGGCTAAATATATGGGGATGAAGTGCTAACACCCCCCTCTCAGCTCCCAAAAGGCCGAAAATGAGGAGCCAAGGAAGCTTAAGACACCGGCTTGGTGAAAAAATCTGCTACATTCTCTACTAAAGGACAACACTCCAAATGCAAGTCTCCAGCAACTTGTTCACAAACATAGTGATTTTTTCACCGGCTTAGTGAAAAACTCTGCTACATTCTCTACTAAAGGACAACACTCCAAATGCAAGTCTCCAGCAACCTGTTCACGAACATAGTGATAGTGAATCCCAATACGTTTTCTACGAGCCATGGTTCTTGGCAATGGTGATGTAACTCTGATTGTCACACCAAAGAAGAGTAGATTTGGTAGGAGGAAAGCCAACCTCTCCTAATAATCTCCGCAACCAAATCATCTCACATGCAACATAACAATCTGCTTGATACTCTGCCTCTGTAAAGAAAAGTGCCATAGTAGGCTGCTTTTTACTGCTCCATGAAATGGCTCTTGACCTAAGTGAGAAAACATAACCAGATTCAAACACTAAGTATCCGGATCTCCAGCCCAACAGTCCATCCAAGAAGAGTGCACCCTTGGCCATAGAATGTACTAGAATCTAAAGTACCAATCAAGTACTAAAGCACCCTAAGAGCACACCGCCAATGTTGTTGTCGGGGCTAGGATGTGAAAGAACTCAATAAACTGACTTGTGAAACAAATGTCCAATCGAGAGTAGGTCAACCATACCAAACATCCAATACTATTCCAAATCAATCCCTAGAGAAGTAAAACGAAGAGAAAGCTTCTTACTAGTATCCATAGAGCGAAGATACTAGTCTACCCAGTCATCTGAAATTTGTTAAGAATCTTCCGTGTGTACTTCTACTGAGAAAAGAAAATTCCTTGAGGGGTTTGCCAAATCTCAAAGCCAAGAAAGTAATGTAGAAGGCCAAGATTCATCATCTCAAACTCTTTCTCCAAAGCATCCATGACTGAGTGGATCCTCACAAAATAAGAACCTATAAAAAGGAGGTCATCAACATAGACCATAATGATAACAACTACCCCCCCTCTCAAGGAGGCTATAAAGGTTTGAATCTGCATGAGAGTGGCATAGAACTCATCAATCTGTTGGTACCAAGCCCATGGAGCTTGATTTAGACCATATAAGGCTTTCTTTAACCGATACACCTCGTTGTGTCTGCTTGGAATCTCAAATCCCGGTGGTGGCTGGATCAACATACACTTCCTGTGTAAGAAGCTCTCCATTCAGGAAAGCTGACTAGATGTCCATCTAGAATACGGACCATCTATGATGTCCTATAAGAGCAAGAATGGTATTCATCCGAGCTGTCAAAGTGAAGGTCTCATCGAAGTCAACCCCAAGGCATTAAGCATAGCCCTTGGCAACCAACCTCGCCTTATTCTTGTCCAAGCTACCATCAGCTTTGTACTTCGTTTTGAAGATCCACTACACAACACCAATCACCGTACATTGTTGTGGCTTAGGCACCAAAATCGAAATGCCATTCCATTTTATAGAATCTAGCTCTTCCTACATAGCACGGTGCCAGGGCTCAAGAGAAAGAGCCTCATCCCACAAAAGTGGGATTAAATAGACCATGAATAATAGAGGACATAAGAGCATAGTTAACAAAAAATTTACCCTCATGAATTTGTTTTCTTGTAACTCTGGAAGATCGCCTGAGAGCACTAGGTGGAGGAGCATAAGGAAGCTCTCTCAACCCAAAATCATGAACTATCTTATAATACCATCTAGGCATTGGTATGCTCAAGCTCACTAGAGGAGGAGCACAATCATCATCATCATCACTTGAATGAGAATCCACAACTAGAGGTGTAACAAAAACAAGGGGAGGAGAAGGAGGAGGGAGAGGAGGAGCACAATCATCATCATCATCACTTGAATGAGAATCCACAACTGGAGGTGTAACAAAAACAAGGGGAGGAGAAGGAGGAGGGAGAGGAAGAAGAAGCTCACCACCCCTTGAAGATATAGGAGTCTTGTCGAACACCACATCACGGCTCACAAAAACTTTTCCAACCTACTGATCATAAAGATGATATGCCTTGGATACAGAACTACATCTAAGAAAAGTCATATGCTGAGACTTTGAGTCCAACTTGGAGCGATGCTCCTTGGGCACACATACATACGTCAAAAAAATCAAATACTTGCAAAGGCACAACAGAGGGCTTCTCACCACATGGAAAGCCTCATATGGAGTTTTATTTGGAAGAGCAGTCGATAGGAGACATCTTCTAAATATAGACAATAGTAGAAGCTACCTTGGCCCCAGAAATGTTGAGGTAAAGAGGAGTGCTTAAGCATAGCACTTGCCATCTCCATGATAGTCCGATTCTTCCTCTCTGCAACTTTTGGCTTGACGCAAATATAATCCAAGCATCCCCGAATTATCTAAGAGGGTAGAATAATATTTTTAAGAGAGCTTAAAATATATTCTCAGAACAGTAACCTCATCAAATGGTTATTTCATTGAGGTAAAACTATCACACTGACGTAAATGAAAATAAACTTCCTCGTACCACTAGTTACTAATATCTCAACATCGCATGGAGATTTTTGAAGACACAAGAAGTTCCTAGATCACAAGACATTAATTAAAGAGATCCTATCAACCAATTCACACCCATGTCCCAAAGAATATAACAATTGATTAAAACTCTGTAACCAATTTTGGAACCACAAAATCCCTTCTCATCCACAAAGGATGTCCTAAGATGGGTCATAAATCCAAACAAGCTTATGAATTAAGCTAATTACCAATTTATTTAGCTATTAGTCCTACCTTGGTGCAAAGTGACTAGTACTACCCAGATTGTTGTGTGTTTAGCATTATTGCCCTCTTAGCTTCTTGATCCAGGCTTCATCCTTGCTAGTCTTCAATGATCTGCAGGCAGAGAGATGCGGTGTCCTGGAATGCTACGATCGAAGGCTATGCTCACCGAGGGCATGGTTCTCCTGCACTTGAATTTTTTTAGAGAATGCAACAAGAAGGCATAAAACCAAGCAGAGCCTCTTTTCTGGGAGCCCTAAAAGCATGTTGGATGGCAGGAGTTTCTTTAGATCTTTTTGATAGAATGCAAGATGAGGGCATAATGCCAAATAGGGTCATGCTTTTATGCGCTATAAAAGCATGTTGCAGCAGTGTAGGAGCCATAGTCCAAGGTAAGCTAAAACATGGTGAGGTAATTGGTAAACGGCTTGAAATCAGATGTGATGATTGGTAGCACCCTCATCAAAATGTATGCCATGTGTGGTTGTTTGGAAGAGGCTTGTGATGTGTTTGTGGAACTTCCAGAGAAAGATATCATAGCATGGGGAGTGATGATCGAAGCACATGCTAAGAATGGAGTGCAATGTCTAATGGACATGCAAGAACAGGGCTGCTGGCTTGAGGCCTAATGGCATGATATACACTACTATTTAAACATCTTGAAGTTAAGAGAAGGTACTTGTGGAAGCTTTCTAAAAAAAGCCATTGCTGATTGTGGGCTTTGTCTTAAGCCAGTGTGCTCCCTTCCTCTCTTGCTTCTAGAGTTTGAATCTTCATAGGCAAAGGTTTTCCTGGGTTGCACCTATTCAACCTCGGTCTCTTTCTCCCACAAATTGAGCTTTTCCTTAGGCCTCCTTGTAGTGAGGGATAGCATCGATAATTTGAACCTTGCTCACCAAATTTTCCTTACAAAGATGAATTCTACATGAGGGCTTCATCAAAAGTATGTGATTGATTGTTCTTTGAAATTGGTTCTATGTAAGGCTTTGGCTGGTTGATAGCATGAAAGGTTTTGTAAGCAAGTGGTAATTGATCTTTAAATATGACTTTAATTATGGAAATAGTTCTTTCTTTATGCTCTCTCCATAATATCAAGACATTCTTAACCAAAACCCACAGAGAAATTGTCAACATGTTAGCATACATTACCCTTACCGTTCTAAAAAGTTGCCTTGGAAATAGATAGTGAAAAGACTACAGTTGATGTATAAAAGTTAAGGGTGAAGTGAAGAATTATAAATTATGTGAAGTAAGTTTAATTCTATAAGCACTAACAATAGTAGCATTCGGCCAACTAAAATTATCATGAGAAATTGTGACTTACATAGGATACAGTATACAAGATCACTTTGGCTATGGCCACAAATCAAATTCACATTAAAGTTACAAGTTGTGTAATTAGATTACAATAGTGACTAGAGTGTTCATAGATAACTTTGGCATTTGTTGGGGTAGGGGGTCTAAAATAACGTACAAAGGGCCCTTTGCAAAAGATATGCATGAGATTTCCAATATGTAAGGTTCCCCCCTTCTAAAATAGGGGAAACACTTAAGATAGTCCACTAAGTCTTAACTTGGAGAAAATCTCCTATTTATCGACACCTTGACCATGTAGAGATTCAAGGATACGATTCATAGGTAAGACCTAGTCCTATCCCGCAGGGGGAGCGTGATCTTCTAAAAATCAAATCACCCATAGGGTAATTGATCATAAATTGGGCAACTACTAGACTTGATTTCTAGAGGCAACGCTTTTTTCCTCATCCATGCAAGGCACAGCCCCGCCGCGCTGGCCTAGTCTTCTAGAATAGAGTTGCCCAAGAACCTATTTATTTAGTATAGGGCTTCCACTTAATCTGTTGGAAAGCTACCCGACAAATCAGGTCCACCCGTCCGTAGGATGGTGCCATCGGGGCATTCCATCCTCCCACTTTCCACCCTACTCACACGTCAATTTGTTTTCTAATTAATCCTACCACACTGTGACATAAATAAACATGTTCCTTAATTAAGGCCCTTTTCACAAGGTTTGTTAAAAAATTCTTTTCCACAATACAATAATGCCAAAGACAAGATTTATAAAAAAAAAATTATACATGAATCAATTCCTTACAAGCCAAACCGGCTCTCTTATTCTTTTCCTTTATACTATCGATGATCTAGAATTCGGCCTTCCAGCCTCTACATGCTGGGCAAAACCCTACGGGACCATACACCTCATCGTCACCCGACCGATGGGGCGAGGACTCAAGTTGGCCTGCCACCCTCTCAGGCTCCGTCGCTCGATCCTCCCGCCCCTCAGAGGGATGTCTGCACACTAGGGTGGGCTTATTCACCGCACTAGCCTGGGCCCTCAGAACTAGACAGCATCATAATCTCTCGCCTCAATCGGCAAACCTTATTCTCCCAATGGTATGAGGGATACCTTGGGCCATTTCCAGGCTTTGCTAGCGACGCCGCTTGGCTACACAAGCACGGAACGGAGTTAGCGTCGAAGCCAGGAAAAACTTACACTCTTTAAAGATAACAATTTTCAATGCAATTCATTGAATACATCATCACTCAATTCGTAACTTCATACAATTTTATGTCATTATTTTAAAAGAAAAATATACACATTTATTAACACTATTATTTAAAAAAAACTATTCTTTAAAAGATGACTAAGCTAGCCTGGCCACCATTTCCTTGAGGAGCTTGTAAAGGGAGGGTTGGAGCCGCATCGGGAGCAACTTCCCTAATCTCGTTGTTGTGTGCTCCTCTCGAGAGTGTATGCTATGGTAAGCTATCTCCTCCAAATGCCCTGATCCTTGAAATACTATTGAAACTCTTGGGATGTTAACTCAGCCCCTCTATCATTCCTGATAACCTTGAAGAACCGGTCTCTTTTTCCACCTCAGTCCCCCAATCATGAAAGTACTGAAAGACCTCATTCTTTATAAGAATATGGCACAGCAACGGCAAGAGAGATAGTAAGACAAAGAACAATAGACAATGCAATAGATACACAATGGAAAGAATTAAAAATTCTGATTATACCAAAGAGGTACAAGTGATGGTGTTGTCCACCTGTGTGCTCTTAAGTAGAGCTTACATGTGGCAATCTAGACAAACTCTGGATGGAGGATGTACTAAGTGTAGAAGTGGGTGGATACTCACGAAGCATTGGATGCCTTAACTCATGGCAACCATATCCATATATAGTACTATAGATGGTGTGGTAGATGCGTATACAACGAGGGCAGTTACACTGCATAAACACAGTCACTGCCCATGTATCAAGAATGCGGCCCATCGACGACCACCGCCCACTAATGATGGACCTATTATCTAAGGAAATATTCCTCATACTATCACCCTAGCTAATGCTCATACCCCTCTCCTAACCACCATCAACAATGGTCACAATAATGACCCCATCGGTGTCTAAGCCGAGTTTCCCACTAAAGACATAAGCACCATGGCTACTCCTCATAATGGGGGCCTAACAAATGTGAATTATACATCAAAGTGAGATACATACTGAGAGGTGGACATTGAGTGTCGGCACAATTTTTCTCTGTAGAGCAATACTCTAGCTCCACTATCTCATCCTCTATTTTCTCCCACACATAATGATGTTGTAAATAATGCCATACTCAAGAGTACCTCTGATGTACCTAAGTACCCTCATCCCTTCCTTCCAATGACCCTCTCGTGGCTTGTTGGAAAACCTGCTCACAACACACCAACTATGAAGTTGCTATCATGTCTAGTGTTAGTGAGAAACATCAAACTCCCCAACAACTTCCTGTACTTCCTGATGTCAACAAGTGATGAAGAAACCTCTGTAGAAAGCTTCACCTTCACTTCCATTGGCATAGACACAGGCTTGCAGTTTGTTATCCCAAATGCTTTGAGAATCTCCCAAGCATACTTTTACTGCAAAATGAAGATTTTACCTAACTCTTTCTCGACCTCAATCCCCAAACAGAAATGCATAAGACCCAAGTCTATCATCTCAAACTCATAGCTGAGCATGTCCATTGTCTTATGGATCATCTCTTCATTGTTATCTACATACAAGACAACCAAAACAATATTCCCATGCCTTTTTAGAACATATGAGTTAGCATCAAAAGCACTTCTTATAAACCCAATATTTTTGAAAAATTGGTCTATCCTATGATACCATGCCCTTGGGGCCTGTTTCAGCCCATACAATGCCTTCTTTAGCCCTCCAAACTTTGTTTTTTGATCTGGGCATCTCAAAACCTAGTGGCTGAATGAGCTACATATACCTCCTCCTTGAGATGGTAATTCAGGAATGATGATTTGACATCCATATGAAAGACTGACCACTTTTTATGAGCAACCATGGCAAGTATCGCCTGATAGTTATCATACGAGTTGTGGGAGCAAAGGTTTCATCAAAGTCGAAACCCTCTACCTGTGCAAATCCCTGTGCAACCAACCTAGCTTTGTATTTTTCAAGTGAGCCATCAGCCTTATACTTAGCTTTCTAAACCCATTTGGTACCAATTACCTTTATGTTTGGTGGTTGGTCAACTAGCTCCCAGGTGTTGTTCTTTATGATGCTGTCATACTCAGACTACATCGCCGCTTTCCACTTTGGATTTGCTAAGGCTTCATCTAAAGTGGCTGGCTCCTTCATTGTTCCCATTATCTCAGCCACATTAAGGCCATATTGACAATGAGATCAAATGCTCTTCTTTTCTCCTCTATTCTCCTTGATCTACATGGTCCATATTCCAAAGATTCCGGCTTCTCAGGTACTAGATTACGCTCATTAAACAGCTGTTATACGCAATTTGGAAGTGGCTTTCCTTATCGTGCCGCAATAGCCGTTGTGATGTGTAAGGGTCTTCATCCTCTGAAAACTCCTCCTCCTTGAGAGGAAATCTGATTGGTGGGTTGGTCTCATAGTGGACGATTTCTTTGGTTGATGATAGAGTGGATGGACCTCCTTCCTCCACTGAGTGTGGCTGTTCTGTAAATACCACATCTCGGCCACAGCAACAATCTTCTTTGCCTCTGTATCATAGAGGTGATATGCCTTTGACTCTTGACTATATCCAAGAAAGATACACTTCTTTCTTTTGGCATCTAGCTTGGTCTTGGATGCATCTAGAATATGCACATAACATTCACAGCCAAATGTTTTGAAATGAGAAACTGAAGGTTTCTTACCATAGTAGGCCTTTTTGAGGTGTAACATCCTTGAGTGCCTTTGTGTAGCTCTGATTGAGGACATAAGCTGTTGTGTTGACTTCTTCAGCCCAAAATGTATTGGGCAAAACCTTTGCCTTCAACATAACACCATTTTGATGAGGTGTGTGAGCATTGGTGAGTTGGCGCTTGATGCCATTCTTCTTGCACAATAGCTATTCTGTTGAAAGGAATTCTCCTCCTCAATCTGTACAAAACTTCTTCACCTTCTTTCCTGTCTCATTTTCCACAAGCTTATGCCACTGTTTGAACTTGCCAACAAAAGCTTCAGCCTTATCCCGAACCCACATCTTCCTACTGCAATCGTTGACTAACAACATAAAGTAAGAAGATCCCCCTAATGCAGTAGTAGACATTTTACCACAAAGATCAGCATCATGTACCAGCTCTAGAGGAGTCTTTGCCTGATTGCTGCTTTCCTATGAAAATGCCTTGTATTGTTGCTTGCCCATTATGCAAGCTTCACATGGTTCCTAGAATTCTAAAAATGCAGGCAAATTCGCTACCATACCCTTTTTTATGTATCTCCTTTAGCACTGCAAATCCAATGTGACCAAATCGCTCGTGCCAAAGCTTGCTTGTACCCTTATCTATAGACACTATAAGGGCACTCAGCTCTCGTAGAGATTGTTGCGCCTTACTCCTTTGCCAACTACCTTGCCAAACAACATCTAGAATTTCTACTTCATTTTTCTTGAAGCGTACATCAAGCCCACGATCTGTCTCCTCGCAGCAAACTGATAATAAATTTCTCTTTATTTGGGATACATAGAGAACATCTAACAGCTTCTTCTCTGCACCTATAGAGATTGTTGCGCCTTACTCCTTTGCCAACTACCTTGCCAAACAACATCTAGAATTTTTACTTCATTTTTCTTGAAGCGTACATCAAGCCCACGATCTGTCTCGCAGCAACTGATAATAGATTTCTCTTTATTTGGGATACATAGAGAACATCTAACAGCTTCTTCTCTTCACCTATAGCTGCTACAAAAGATATGGTTCCATACCCTTCGGCTAGACATTTAGCATTATTCCCAACAACATTGATGGGTTCCTATAAAGGCTTCCATGAACTATACCAGCCCTTCTTACTGGTCATGTGTCAGGATGCTCCACTATCCAAAATCCATGAATCATCATCAACAACTGCAGCCTGAGTAGATGAACATGCCTCTTCAATGACCCACAGTTCAAGCTCGGTCTCGACATTGTTGACTGCCTCTCCATGAAGACTTCAAGGTGCCGTTCTTCTCATCAGCTTGCTTCTTTCTACAATCTTTGACAGCGTGACCCTTTTTGTCATAGTAATAGTTGCTCCCTTTGGCTTCTTCTTCTTCTCATCAGAAGAGGTGGCGCCTTTGCCTTTAGCATTGGCCAAAAATGCAGCATCACCACCATCATGGGTCTTCAGTTGCATCTCCTCCTCCTCAAGTAACATAGCACTAAATTCATCAAATGATAAAGGTGGTACTCTAACCTGAGTGTTTAGTGATGTAGCCAAACCATCATACTTCTGTGGAAGAATTTGGATACACCTTCGGGCCACCAACTCCTCACTAGTGTGTGTAATCCCTCATGGGTCTTCAGTTGCATCTCCTCCTCCTCAAGTAACATAGCACTAAATTCATCAAATGATAAAGGTGGTACTCTAACCTGAGTGTTTAGTGATGTAGCCAAACCATCATACTTCTGTGGAAGAATTTGGATACACCTTCGGGCCACCAACTCCTCACTAGTGTGTGTAATCCCTACAACAGCCATTTGATCTTGCAGATTTTTGATCCGTGAGATAAATGCTTCAGCAGCTTCTCCTCCAACAAACTTTTCAGCAGCAAGCTGATTCTCCAGGTTCTGAATCTTGGTCTGATTCCGAGTCTCATATTGATTTCTCAGTATGATCCAAGATTTTGTAGCCTTGGTAGTATGTTGAATCAGAGTGAGAATAGAATCACTTATGCTGGTGATAAAATGACACAAAGTGCGTCAGCATTATGCCTTCTCCATGCCCGAATAAGTGTAGCATTGGCAAAAGCATATTTGCAGGAGGGTTGTTGGGGTTGGGACTTCCCACTGGTTCTACATCCATTCCCAAAACAGTTTCTAAGAGCTCATAAGAGTCCGAATAAGTGTAGCATTGACGAAAGCATATTTGCAGGAGGGTTGTTGGGGTTGGGACTTCCCACTGGTTCTACATCCATTCCCAAAACAATTTCTAAGAGCTCATAAGAGTCTAGAATGCCATTAATTTTGAATTTCCAAAGAGTGTAGTTCGTCCCATCAAGCTTGAAGGTAGGTGGATGAATATGCAAGACTTGTGTTGCAGTAACAGCAGGCAGGCAGGCAGGCAGAGATAGAAGCCATCACTCCTAAGATTCTATGCAAAAGGACTAAACTTTATGCACTATTCCTACTAAGAGCACCTAAGCTCTAATACCATATAAGAATATGGCATAACAGAAAGAGAGGTAGCAAGACAAAGCATAATAGACAATGCAATAGATACATAATGGAGAGAATTAAAAATTTTGATTATACCAAAGTGGTACAACTGATGGTGCTGTCCACCCATGCACTATCAAGTAGAGCTTAGATGGCGATCTAGACAGACTCTGGATGGAGGATGTACTAAGTGTATAAGGGGGTAGATACTCACGAGCATTGGATGCCTTAGCTCATGGGGCAACCATGTCCATATGTAGTATTGTAGGTGGTGTGGTAGACGTGTATACGAGGGCGGTTACACTGCATAGACATGGTCACCGCCCACGTATCAAGAATGCGACCCATCGACCACCAACCATTACCCAGTAATGATGGACCTAGTATTCGAGGGAATATTCTAAGGAATATTTCTCATACCATCACCCCAGCTAACGCTCGTACCCCTGACCATCTCCTAACTATCATCAATGGTCACAATAATGACCCCATCGATGTCTAAGGTGGGGTTCCCACTAAAGACATTGCACCATGGCTACTTCTCATAATGGCGGCCTAACAAATGTGCATTATACAACAAAGTGAGATACATGTTGAGAGGCGGTCATTGAGTGTATACTAACATCCTTGGTCTTCATCAAAAAGAAAATCCAAGAAAATATGGAGAAGTCGTGCACCATCACAAGCATGTATAATTCCTTAAAGACGTGGTACTCTTCATCAGACCACATAAGTCTTCATGAACAAGAGCAAGTGATGTCGAAGATCTGTGTGTCATGTCCTTTAGAAAGGTGAATTGGTGTTGCTTCCCTTGTAACAAGAGGAACATATGGAAGACAAACCCTCGACCAACCCATCCTTTAAAGGTCGCTTAAGAAATTGAAAGCTTAAATGGCCAAACTGAGCATGTCAAAGAGCTGAAGAAGAACCATGAAAGCGGTCAACTTATATAAGCCACTATCATGGACTCCTTGATCCAAGATGTTACCAGTCTCCTTATCACACAAATAGTAATCTCGTGGATGATGATAGAAGATCACCTCCGTACCCTGAGTTAAAAGAGCACTCACACTAACAGAAGGTTAAATGTCAAATCTAGAATATAAAGAATGTCAAAGAAGTACATCTTGTCGTCGCATGAGCAGAAGATAGAAATGGTGCCACGTCCATGAACTGGCAAGAAGAATCACCCAAGGTAATAGTGACTATCCTAGGAGAAAAGTCCTCAAACCAATCATGTGAGCAGTAGCACACTATCCACAATCCAAGACCAAGACTGAGAAGTCACAAGTTCTAGTGTACGAGTAGTATTGGCTAATAGAAGAATACCATCATCCTTCTTGGTCTGGGACACCGCTATAGAGGTAGAGTCCTTTCTTTCTTTATTGGGGTTGTTTATGACCCTTCTTGCCATAGTAGTGACACTCCACATTCTTGTTTTTAGAAGATTTTTCTTTATCTTTTTCTTTGTCTTTGTCGTTTTCCTTGGAGATCTTGTCAGAACCCCCTTTCCCTTTCTTTTGTTGGTTCTTCCCTTTATCTTGAGTGGCCAAAGCTCTATTAGAACCAGTAGAGATGTCGGTTTGCTCCTCAAAGTGAGACTCAATCTACATAATAGAGGGAAGGACTCCCCCCCCAAGTAACTAGAACAGCTCTCAAGGAGAAGAAACAAGAGACCAAAAGTAAGCATCAAACCTCTCTAGAACCTTGGAGAGTAGCCGGATAGCCATATCCTATGTAGAAATATTCTTTCATCTTTGTGATGAAATCAAATAAAGCAGGTAAGGCAAAAATCGAAAGGTTCATAAGCTACTTTCCCCCAAAGACAATCTTGTAAAGATCTACAAGGGCCTTCCAAACTTCATGTGCCACATCTATTTTACGCACATGAGAGAGAACAAAATCCTGACAATTCAACATGAGAAAGGAGAAAACACGACGATCATTTGCCTCCCAAGCATCAATCTGTGCTTGACTCACACCAATTGTAGAAAAGGTGGGATAGGTGGCATTGGCAACTATAACAAGCCATTCTCAAAGATCCACTCCACACAAGGCCGACTTCACCTTCACCTTCCACAATGTATAGTTGGAGCCATCCAACTTGGCAGACTCTAAGAATATATGAAGCACAGTCGAGGTAGCCATCATTAAACTAGGGTTCAATTCTCAAAAAAGAAAACACATAACTCAGAAAAAGAAGTGTCCACCACAGGTACAAGGTGCCACCAAAGCCAGAACCCACAGAAGACCCCCCTCTCTGCAAGTGATGTGTGTCCACTAGAGAAGAAAATGTAGCCACCAACAAAGGGCTACAAACCTGAAAATACAGGTCGACCAGCTTCCACACCTCCGATGAGAAAAACACTGAAGAGAAGGTACCTTCTGTGGCTGAAAACGATGAAACCTGTGAAGGTAGAGCGACCAGTAGGCAACTATCCAGAAAATGCAACTAGAGGGCTACAAGTATGAAAAACACAGAGGAGAAGGGGTGTAGATAGGGCTAAATATGGGGCAGTAGGAAAACAATGGTCCTAGAGCGATGATACCATGATAGAGTGTGCACAAAGCGAAATTAAGGAGAGCACTAGAATGTGCTAAAATGAGTGTAAGAGAGAGAGAGAGAGATATGAAGCTAATAAGCTAAATATACTATAGTGAATGCAATCCCAACAAAGACACCAAATAGTCTCATAAGTGAACGATACAAAAGGGAGAGTGTGTTTCAACACATGAACCACACAACCACTAATGAAGGATATGGAATGGAAGAGGCCAACCCACCTATATATAGGTGTAGGGGATGGCCGATTGGAGCTATAGACGCTAGCCGTCTAGAGCTACAGCACCCAACCTAGAAAAATACCAAGAAAAAAGGGAAAAAATAAGGGTGGCCAGCCCCAAGGGCTAGAAACGGGAGCAAATATGGGCAAATATATGGGCAGCATATATGGGGATGAAATGCTAACACAACCCCTTCTCCACACAATTCATCAGTCTCATCACTGTAAGTTTACTCCCTAACTTCTACTAGCATCATACAACCTCCATTGTAATAATTCTAGATCATCCCCATCAAAGCTTCCTTCATAGAAGCACACAGGTGTGGGGATTTTCCATCTATTGTATCACTTCAATAATACAATATTCTTCTCTATCTCTATTATTGTGCAATTTGAGTTTTAAAGTTTTATACTATGAAAGATTCTACTTCTTATGAGTGTTCTCTTATATACACCACATGTTGTATTCTCTTACATGGTATCAGAGCTTTGGCTTTGTATAAAAGTTCTTCTCTATTAGTCCCTTAGAGAAATGGTAGCTTTCACAAGACCCCCTTAGTGTTGATGGAAAGCTTAATAGCGCTAATTATCCTCTTTGGAAGTTCAAACTTAAGGCTATTCTTTCCTCCTATAAGCTTTGGGACACTGTCAGAGGGCAACCCTATACCACCTACTTCTGGAAAAGAAGAAAGGGAAAACCTAAGAGGTAGCCAAGTATATACTAAATGCTCAAAAATTGCTAAAGACAAAGGACAATAACATATTACATAAAAGGGTAAAAAGGATATGGAAGGAGTGGCACAACCCAAACAAGAACAAAAGGTGTTTTGAAGTTAAGCCACCACAAAAGGACTATGAAAAGTTTAAGCCTATCAAGATCAATACCAAGGGTTTACAAGGCCACAAGACTACAAGAACATCATTAGGACAAAGCAGTGAAGAGGAAAGAGAAGTTAAATAAAGCTAAATAAACAACATCAAGGATAGAAGTCACCATAAGCAACTAGGATAAAAGCTAAGAAGGTACATCATGAGAAATTGTTTAAGGCAATAAAACAATTGGAGAAGAAGTAAAATCAAGAAGAAAGTCACCATAATCTTGGATGGTAGTGTTGGAATCAGGACAACCACCAAGAGTTATAATAAACATAACCACCAAGAGTTGTTGAAAAAAACCTGTGTACATTTTACCACTCGAAACAAGTCTTACGGTAAAAAGCTCACTGTCAAGAACACACCCAAACCTATAAGAGTCCTTTAAGATGTCAAAATCAATATGTTAACCACTTTCTAGGTTAGCATGGTTTCACCCGCTGACTTACCGTAAGGTGCTTTGCCATCTTACCTACTCGAATAGGCACCTAAAGCGGTCTTGCCCTGAGCTTAATGTCGAATAAGGAAAGTCTAAGGATTGTGTGAAACCTAGCCACTTGTATATAAAGTCATTTTTTACACTAACCGACGGACAATCAATCCCTTTTAATATGGTGTTCCATATTCACATCAATGCTTTAGTCTTTGCTATTGGATGTGTGAAAATGTAGCATGCAACTAGTGGGAGAAAAACATGAATTTTCTTGTGAGATTTTCTAGTTGTACTAACAACATTAAATGCAACTATACCACCATCGAAAGGGAAGGGTTGGTCATGATGTACATAAAAAAGAAATACAAGAACTATCTCCTATCTAGAAAGTTTGTGTTTTTTTTTGTTAACTATTGAGCATTGTTATAGTTTTTGAATAAGCCTCACGAGATAGGAAAATACTAGATGGTTGCCATATTCTTGGAACTTGATTTCTATATTATTATAGTGCATATTCATGCCAACCGTCTTTCTAGAACTTTAAATGTAAAACATGGTAAAAAAGATCCTATCAATTGGGCTAATTACTTTTATAGAGAAATTCAATTTTTTTGCATTGCAGTTGTTGGTCATTGGAGAGAAGTTCAAGGATCTGAAAGTAAGTAGTGCTAAGTATAAGATGGCTTTATGTATGGTCAAGGTGTACAAACATTTAAAGCCCAAGTATGTTATGCTAGCAGCTAGAGCCTTACAACTTATCATAATAGTGAAAACTATGGATTGCTATAATCAATGCAGTGTTAACATGGTGAACAAGATCCTATCAATTGGGGTAATGAATTTTATAAAGATTCAAAACGCCTATAAAGCTAACAAAGAAAAAATCTAGAACCCAACCAGGAAAAGATCTAGAACCCATATCTACTCACCAAAGTCATTTACCATGCTTTGAAGAAGGAGATGCCAACCTGTGGAAAGGGTGATAACTCAGGAAGAAACCATGCAATTGGTCAATGAACCTCTAGCAGAGCAACCACAAAAATCTTGGCCAACAAGCATAATCAATGGCTTGATCAATCTTTACTAAAGCATAACTAATGGCTTGATCAATGTTGGCCAAGCACAACCAATGGCTTGATCAGTGTTGGCCAAGCACAACCAATGGCTTGATCAATCTTTACTAAAGCCCCCAAGGAAGCAATGGATTGATTCATCTTTACTAAAGTCCCCAAGGAAACAATGGATGTCATAAAAGTTGTGCTTGTAGTAGGTATAAAGGCATAGAGTCACAAAATGATAGAAACTCAAAGGGGGGAAATCATGGCATAGAGCGCATACAATAAATCCATGATTATTATATAGATGTGTAAAAAGTCTCCCACCACATGAATCCCGAATGATGATATAGATGAGTTAGAAGTCCCCCACCACAACAATAGCAACCCCCCCCCCACAACCACAAGGGACAAATGTAGATGTGTTTTGGGTTAGAGAACTTAACGCAAGTATCAAAGATATCCTCCCCCAAATCATAGGGGGAGAATCAAGATCTTTCCAATCTATAATAGGTGCCATAACACATGAACATGGATAATTAATCTCTTTCCAATGTCTAACAAACTAAAGAGATATATGTTTCTTCCCAAGGGCCATCTGAAGAGATTCTTACACTCAAATAAGATGATATGGATATCATTGAGGTTCATTAGGTTATGTTGCAAAAAGAAATGATGGATGCCACAAAAGTTATGCTTGTGGAAGGCTTGTAGAAACTCAAAGGGGGAAACTCATGGGGATAGAGCATAAAATAAGTCCATGATGATGTTATAGATGTGCTAGAAGTCCCCCACAACAACAATAGATCCATGATGATATGGAAAATTGCCATGCATGTTATGATAGTTATTATACATAAGTATCCCTTGGAATTTTTAGGAATTTTAATCATGATTTAAGAGCAAAAAGTTATGAGATTATGTGCACATATGTTAGAATGCATGGTTGGGATAGTTATGCATGTTATGATAGTTATTATGCATAAGTATCCCTTGGAATTTTTAGGAATTTTAATCATGATTTAAGAGCAAAAAGTTATGAGATTATGTGCACATATGTTAGAATGCATGGTTGGGATAATAAATTGAATAAATCAAGGTTTCCCATAAATTCTTTCTAGAGTACTTGGGATTAGGGATTCTTGGACTATTATTTGAGAGGTTTATGCATGATCTAGAATCTTTTCATTTATGTATAGGGATTCTTAAAGTGATGTAATTGTATATTGAATATGATAATTACATGCACCTTAGGTTTTGTATATGATAATTGCAATCTCATGTACCTTAGGTTTTGTATATGTCATAAAGTATAATCTAGATGCTGACTGGACTCACTTATATCTGACACATTGTGAGCCGGCAGTCTTGTATTGTGATAAATGTTTTTATAACAGGTAGTACCTGGATAAGAGAAGAGGTATAAAAGAGGCTAATGCATGGGATTATAGGGATTTTCCTTGAGTTCCAGTGAGGGTACTAGGCTGAGAGAGTTCATATTGCTAGTTTTTAATGATATAAGTCTTGTAAGGGATGTACTATGTCATTACTAAATGGATTCTTGCTACTCTTGTGTTGAGCTCTAAAATGTGATGCCAATAATATAAATGTAGAATTTGTGGGTGTTGCGTTTCAATACAGTGAGGATCACATAGTTAAAACTTTTTCTTGCAATAATGTAGCTAGCAATGAGCTCTCTTGACAAAGGTCCAAAGCTTTTCAGCAAATAGTTCTCTAGCTCTTCTGGATTAACCTCAAAAATGTCCCAAGTGAAATTCATACATCTATGTTGGCCATATCTTGCCCACTTATAGCATTGGGCACGACACAAATAGATAGCTTAGCTAGGTATGCTAGCTAGGTGGCCTAGAACTAGCAAAATGTTGAGTTCTGATCAGACAATGACATTTTTAGCGATCTTGCTTACTCAAAGAGACTGGCTAAATAAGAAGATATTACTTATAGGAAGATGACTACTAGAAATTGATTACTAGGAATTTAGAAGTGCTAAGAGGTTAGAAGAAACCTACATTAAGAAACCTACATTAATAAACCTACATTAATAAACCTACATAAGAAAGGTAGAAGATGAGGGGAGTGGTCTAACCATGACATGGGAAAAGAGTGTAATCACTAGGTCATGAGATAGGAGTTGTGGCCCATGACAAGTGAGTTCTAGAAGTTGTGCACATGGAAGCTCATCCATATCGATGTGTTACTGATGCAGGTAGCGAAGACCAAATAGAAATGGTGGTGAGAGATATAGCATGCAAATCGGGATTGGAGAGAAGACTAGTAATAATAATAAGAAGTTATGAGAGAAGATGAACTTCAAGAGATCAAGAGGATCATGATCAAGACTAAGGAATTCAAGATAATCAAGAATTTTAAGAAGGAAAAGGCAAAAGTGGAGAACAACTAAAGCAACAAGACAGTGGGTAGGAAGACCACACCAAATAACTTCAACCACGAGTGGCATTGACACTGAAATACCCAAAATTTAAGGAAAAGAGTGATGCATTTTTAGATGCTCATATCTTTTCATTCAAGCACCTCAATGTGCTTCTTCCTAGCATGATACAATAGGTTATTAGCCAATTGTAGATGTTGCTCATGTTGTCTCACAATAAATGATGAAAACAGCCCTATCCATGAGCTCACAATAAATGTTATCTCACAATAAAGGATGAAAACAGCCCTATCCATGTTGTCTCACAATAAATGATGACAATAGCCCTATCCATGTTGTCTCACAATAAATGATGACAACAGCCCTATCCATGAGCTCACCCATATCTATAGTAACTTCTGCAACCAAGCTACCTCACATGTTTTCCCTGTACTCATAATCTCTGTACTCAATAAAGAAACCGTTGGTGGTTGCTTCTTGATGCTTAGCAACAACAACACTCCCAAAAAATATATATAAAGCCACTAGGAGGTCTCATGTCTGAGACACTACCAACCCAATTTGCACCTATGTATCCATGTACACTACTAGCCTACTTGCATCTATATATCCATGTACCATGACTACTAGCCCAATCTACATCTATATATATGTATACTACTAGCTCAATTTGTATCTATATATCCATGTTGTATGATGCCCAAGCCCCTCTGCGCCTCTGCATCCTGGGCTCGATGATCACTCTCCAGGCCACCTTGGCCTGGGCAGGTCTCCCATCTCACTGCCATCCCAAAGAAAAACATTAATGATCAAATGTTGAACGAGCATAAAACCTAACCAATATACACCCGAAATAAATATAAACAAGAGGTGACATGCCACATGGCAGAGAGAAGAACTTGGTTTGCCCACCACAACCCGACCACCTAAGGAAAGCTTGGAAGAACTCCAGTATAGCAGTTTCTTCTGAATGTTGAAAAGAAGAGGGGCTAGCTACTGCTCCGAGAGATGTTGATGCCAACCTGGCATCCAAAATAATGCACTGGAGTGACCCACTAAAAATCCTCCAACTGGATGCCAAGTTGAGGCTGGCAATGAGCCAACCCAAAATCTACATGACTTTTGCTAGTTGATTTGTGCTCTAGATGCACGACAAAAATCTCAATCTCCTTGGTAAATCTATAGAGGTTCCCCTCATCCCCCCGACAAGTATGATGTCGTATCATCATGGAACTCATAATCTAGCTGCTTGTCTAGCCTCCTCGACAAAAAGAAAACTGCTCATGGCCTCAATGACAAACAAGAAGAGATAAGGTGCTAGAGGGCACCCCTATCAGACTGATCGAGGAAGTAGAAATATATCACCTCTAGCTTCCTAAATAAGAACCTAGCTGTGAGAAGCCGAGTAGAGCCCTGATACCTTTAGGAAACCCATCTTGCAAAATGTCTGCTTCCAGAAAGCCCCAATCTACTCTATCGATAAGCTTTCTCGAAATCAAGAAGGAGAACAATCAGATCTTGGTAATGCATCATGGCCGAGTAGAATCCCGATACACCTCAAACTCACTTCTCTAAGAAACCCATCCTGCACATTGTCCCCTCCAGAAAGCCCCAATCTATTATGTCGTAGACTTTCTCAAATTCAAGAAGGAGAATAATCAGATCGTGATGATGCATACTGGGGGCCAACGTAGTCGCCTCCTCCCAGAAGGTGAAAATGTTTTCCAAAATACTCTGATCCTAAATGAATCCCATTTGTGTACCGTGAATTAAGTTAGGGAGAAAGTGTTGTAGTCTCCTTTTGCAGCACTGATGGCCTTGGCCAAAATTTGGTAGGCCATCCCTAGAGTCTCCAATCTGTCACCACACCCTCCTAGCGTATTAAACCCTCAGATCAATCGCTCCAACATGGCTCTCCCACGACCATTATTTTGTTGAAGGAAGCCCTAAGGCCACGTTCCATGAGATCCCACTAATGAAGAAATAATGAGATGGGAAGCCTGTCCTCTCCCATGTATTTTCCCCTAGGTAATGCCATCATAGCCTTTGCCAATTCCTCCAATGTGAAGGGGGTAGGAGGAAAGTCCGGAGAGAGTACAGGACCACCTCTCTCGTATGTCGCCAAACCCGCTCACACACATCTAACACCTATGAGGAAATGGGGGCACCTGTGAGAAGGGTGTTGAAGAAATTTGTGGCAATGGCTCTCACATGAGGGGGTTCTATAATAATGCATCCAACCTAGCCTTGTAGTATGTGGGTGGGCAGATACCCTCTTTGTGCCTATGTGGGCCTCTAATCTCAAAGAACTCTTCAGTGACCCTATCTCTCGCCTGTGTCCAAAAAAGCGGCTCTAGCATGATATGTGTACTCCACCCACCACTCCTTGATGGATCTGAGCTCTTCACGAGGTGTAATCCAACTAGCTCTCAATCCATGGGCTATCTGGTCCACTCTTTTAAAGATGCTTTGTAGAGAAGCAAGACCCTTGTGAATGCTCCTCTCCTACTCTCTACAGTCTACTCTATGATGCCTTCTATAATACAATGTTAATCTCTCCAAGGCCTGCATCCAAGGAGTGAAAATCTAGCCTCTCCCAATCCCCTCTATCTTGCTATAAATCTCAAGATCCTAGATGAGGCTATTTGGAATCCGGGTGCTCAAATGACTGCCCTACCTCAAGGGGTCATCCATGAGAGAATAATCGATGTGTGATCAGGGAAAGTAGTGTCGATTAAAATACCAATCATGCCACCACAGTTGCAAGCCCACGCATCTACATAAACCCAATCTAACCTAGATAGATTAGGGCATGTACTCCTCCCATTAGATCTGGAAAAACACAAACTCCTAGGACCACGTCCAAGCTTTGGCAGATGCCAAGGATCCTATCCCCTGAGAGCTAGAATCAGCTCCTCCCAAGGCGAGTACTCTGCACTTGAAACTATAGCCAATGCCACCACCAAGTTTGTCCTTCGCGCTCCTGACTCTAATATGTTAAAATATCCACCCATAAACTAGAAATTTACATGTGGTAGGGAGTGACGAACAATACTCCAGAAGGTGGCTTTGCCTACTGCAATGTCATTCAGGTGCATATACATTCGAGAAGCCCATAATGTCCTCTCCAATCCTGATGGTCACCCATTGAGCACGTACAATGACAATGGTGCTTGAGTTGGATGACTGCTAGCAGCAAGTTGCTCTCTAATGAAAATGCATATTCCACCTTGTGTCCTAGAGGGGCCAAAAGAGTGGGACTAGTAGGTGTGACTCATGCCCTACAAGATCTTCCGGCCCAGCGATGCAGGTATGTCCCTTTTAAGAGATGGTGTTGCTCCTGAATGAAAAGAATATCAATGGGTCCACCAACTGCTACTGCTCTATGGAGCTCCTCTCTAAGGACACCATGCCTTTGAAAGTATTGTGGGCCCCCAACCTTGGATGTTCCATGAAACATTCCGCTAACTAAGATCAGTGTGGGTTTCAATAGAGAGTAATCACTTACTATCAGTCCTTAGGGAAAGCCTTTCCAAATGGGCATAAATCCTAGCCTCCATGTGTAGCCACTCTGTTTAAGCCCTAGAGTATGTATACTCTGGACTCCATCTTCCATAGTGAAGTAATATGTAGGAGGGGGGAAGTGGTATTGCCATTGAAACATGAAGAAATATAAAAAGAGGCACCTCGAGGCTAGAGGACACCATCTCCCTGACTTGGTCCTAAAGGCTCGAACCACCAACTCCATCCGAGCCAAAGGCCAAAGGTGAGTAAGTACATCAATGATACATAGGTTGTGTAGATAATGCGAGAGCTCTATAGCCTAACCTTGAATCATAGTGTGGACATTAACTTTGTGCTCCATTATGTTCCCTGTGTTGCAGTCAGGGGGAAAGAGAAAATCATCATGCCACTCTCTGGTGGTGTGGACGGACTAGAGTGATAAAGCACCACACATATGCGAATGGGAGAACCGTTATGTCTTAGAACATGCCAATGCCTTTGACGGGGAGACATTGGATGAAACTATAATCAAACTGCCCACCTTGGGGGGGCCGCTTGGCAACTCGGGATGGAGAGCCTTCATTGAAGAGGTAGTGATGGTCATCTCTAATAATAGCTCCAAAAAATGATGAATCAAATGGCAGACAGAGCTAGTCCCGGCTATCGTTGCACTGAGTCTAATGTAGCTAGGGGGCAGAAGGAGTGCTCTGGAGAGGCAAAGGGGCGGGGAGGAGGGGATCCCAATGCAGTTAGAGCCGAGGGAGATGTGGAGGGGGAGTTAGAGTAGAGGGCAAGGGAGGGGGGAGCATGAGGGATGGGCAGGGGTTGCAAAGGGGGGATAGGGGGGACAAGTTTTCCTGTTGCATGTGCCGGGGGGGGCTAAGAGTCTAGGACTGCCACAGGCTCTGGAGGGTTAGCTGGCCCCTCGTGAACCTAAAAGCCTAGTGGGGAATCTTGACGAGGTAACAGCCTCCAAAAGGGGGGAGTCGGGACAGGTTCCCCGAGGGTAATGGGGGGAATCACCGTCAAGGGGCTACTAAGGTAAATGCTCAAAATAGTTCTTTGACTCAACCATATCCTCTTGGATCCTACTAGGTACTAGTGCATATGTTGGTGTCACTCTGGCTCTCCACCTCGGGCCAACGGTTTGCCTATGCTGTCTTAACAGAGGACGTGTCCTAGTGCTCTGGTACCTGGGGGCCTAAGTCCTTCCCACCCCCTGGGGAAGGTATGAGCTGGGGCCATGGGGGACAACTAGAGGTAGCAAGACTGTGGATGGGGACAAGATCTACCGAGATGTCCCATCTACCTATAGATGAAGCATTGTCCTGGGAGGCTATAGTGCTGAACTCTTTGTAACAGGTTCCCTTTTGCAGACTAGGAAGTAGAATGGAGTGAGGTACGGACTCCGGGGAGGCAATGCAAATGCGAAAAGCTGAAATTTCTACCGTCTGTGTGCAAGAACCAAAGCAACAATGGGGGAAGATTGCATCACTCTTTTAATAGCATGGTGAGGGAGGATTCCATCAGTCTTCCGATAGCACCTCCTACACCGGGAGGAGAGAAAGGTATTTCTTCTTGAGACCTACACTCTTCCTACACCGAGAGGAGAGAAAGGTACTCCTTCTTGAGACCTAAAAAGTAGACTATCATAGGAAAGACAAGGATCGGATGCCGGGTTCAAGTCATGCTACCACCTTCACAAAGAACACTTGAGTCATATGCAATGCGAGGGGCTTAGTTACATGACTCTATCCAAAGCTACAAGAGCGAATCAAACTCAACCTGATAGTAGCCACGCCCCAAGGGGTTAATGTTAGTGATCTTTCTAGGCATGCCAAGGAGGCTTACCTATAAATAGATCCCTGAATTGTCGACGTGTTAGGAAATTACCAACAATCTTGCAAACCAAGGTGGAGGCCTCCAAAGAGACAACAGTCATAGTAGTGAGGAGTTGGAGATCTTTTTCTGAAAGGATAAGCAAGGGATGGCGGCCTGCCATAGAGTCCTCCTAGGGGTTCAAGACTTGAAGATGCCAAAACCTGCCACAAATATAAAACCCTGTGAGAGCGATAAACACCTAGATGGGAAGACAGGAGAGAGGATAAGTGGGATGTTGAAAGCACAAGGGGGGCAGGGTGGAAAAAACAAAAAGAGGAAGACTGTGGAGGCTACGGAGAGGAGGAAGGCACATAGGAGTGAGCAACACCTAAAAAGGTAGAGAAGGGTGGATGTGGTGAGGCGAAAGGTAGGAGTGGCTAGGCAACCAAGAGGAAGGCGGAGGGGACTGAGGGTGGAGCACATAAGGCTAGCTGAGCACGGGTGAAGGAGGTAAGGCAAGGCCAGGAGGTAGGAGGAGCAAGGGAGTGAGATGGCAGAAGGGGAGAGGTCCCACAAGAGGAGCAACTAGGGTGGGTGGGGAGAGGAGATAGTCGACACAAGAGGAGCAACCAGGGTGGGTGGGGAGAGGAGATAGTCGACACAGTAAAGGAGTGGGGGCTGTGCATGGAGGGGGGACAGCGCGTAGGGCTAGAAGGAGATGGTGAAGGGGATGGGGGGAGATCCATCTCTCAATGGGGTGAGGGGCTCTAATATAAACATATATTTTCAAAAAATAAATCTTTGATTCTCTTCATAGAATGTCTTGTAACCAAATTTCTACCGTAACTATGTACCTGAACTAGAAATTAGGTATACATAGTTGAAATTGACACTTTCATAGAGTGCTTACACATCCAAAAAATAGGGCCCAAAATAGCCTCAAATCTAAATGTTGAAAAAACATTGAGGTCCCTAGGACCTTCTCCCACACAATATAGTGCCCCTCTACTTCACCGCAAAGTCTAAATCAAAGGGAAAGAGATGGAGTTACCCTTACCCATGTACCAATTCCTTTGCTTGCCTCTTGCTTGTGTTAATCTCTTCATGTGGATTGGCATCTCATACCATGAGAAGAATACAAGGGAGAGGGCAATGTTGTGCTCCTTTCAAGAAAACACTCACATACAAGAGTAGACATAAGCACAAAAGAATATTGGAGAGAGGGTGAGCTTGAACTCCTTGTTTGCAAGAAAACATACATAAGAGTAGATAAGCACACAAGAGAGATGGAAGGCTAAATTTCCTTCTATTCTCTTCTCTTCTCCTATATAACCATAACATAAAGATAAGACAAGCACACAAGAGAGATGAAAGGCTAAATTCTCTTCTCTACAACCACAACATTAAGATAAGAGTACATACTATAGGGGAAATTACTCTCCTACTACAGCATACAAGGTCTATCCATAGTGTGAACCTAACTACATGCGTTGGCACTATAACTATGACATAACTCTAGTGAACCAAAGTGGTTGTCAACCTATAAACCAATGCCATACCATTAGTAGCATATCATCCATAATCTCACCAATCATGCCAATGGCATAAGTTCAGGAGCTGTCATTTTAGCATGTTATCTATATTAGCACTAGTTGAGCTCAATAAGACCCCAATAGAAAGAGGGAAGCCGTGTATGACAAGAATGGGCTGTGGGTTGATACGTTGCCCTTCAAGAATAGCGTTGTGGTCTCAACACATAAGGTACTTCTATATTTGGTGAATAAACCCAACGTTGTACTGCTTTTGTGCTATGGTCTTTTGTAGCTCCAAGTATCTCTCTTTTAGGGATTTTTTATTAATGTCCTTAACATATGCTTATGAGGTTTTCATTTTTGTTTATTAACATGCTTACCATCTGCTTACTTATGCGGGTTTTATTTCTATTTATTAACATGCGTAACATCTGTTTATGAGGGTTTCATTTCTGTTTATTTGATATGATGATAAAAACGTGCGATCTACTCTCCACCCAATTCTCATGGGTCTTAGTTGCCTACAGATATTGCTCACCAAAGTTCCTATTGCATTTATAGATATGCTAATACAAGCACATCATGAAAACATGATAGAGAAGAAGCTATCTTGGATGATGAAGTCGTGTTAATTGGTTAAGTAGTTGTTGGATAGTAGTGTTAATAAGCAAAGGTAGATGTTAAATAAGTAATCATGATATTTGTGACATGAAAATGTCATGTTTTTCACGGCGTGAAAAACTAGTTGGTTTTTTATGGTGAACAAAGAGCTTCAGCTTGTCACTCTTACAATCATTTATGGGTTAGAATAATGTAATATAATAAATAAATAAGGTCTTTGGCTACTCTCTTAATTTTACTCTAGTGTGAAAGCCAAGTTTGTGTCTTAGACGTGAAAAACTATTAGTTCCTCATGGCTAGATTTCACCATGAAATTCACTAATTGGCATGTCCGTCATGTCACTTTTTGGGATAAATTTTGAAGAAGGAATTTGGATGGGATTTGCGAAGCTACGGCATTTAACTATGATGTGTATCCTAACATACATATAATAATACCATGTATGGCATCGGTACCGATACCGATGGTTCTTGTATGAGAGTTGTTCTACTCCAACATCCTCAAGATCTGAAGGTTTGCCATGAAAACTAGTATGTTGTGACAAAATTGAGTAGTTTTTCATGGCACAACATTAGTACTTTTTCTTGATTTTTTGAGATGGCGGTATATCAACCATAATCTCACCAACCATGCAAGTGGCATTAAGTGTGGAGGTGTCATCCATATTTTTCTTGATTTTTTGAGATGGCCGTATATCAACCATAATCTCATCAACCATACAAGTGGAATTAAGTGTGGAGGTGTCATCCATATTTGCATTGGTTGAGTTGAATATCTCAACACCCTCAGGCCGTCAAAATTATTCAAAAGATCTCGGCAATCCAGGGCATCATTGGCAATCCAGAGCATCATCAAATATATCATTGGGGTGGTCGCATAAACAAGGATGGGGTCGAGTGGGAGAACATCACGAGATCAGAGCTCATTATGCCCGTCGTATCCCTTAAACCACCTCCTTTGGACTAACACATATAGCATGTGCAACTTGGTTCTCTTGATCCGGCTCAATCAAGGACACTCTGGTGAACTAGGCAGATCAATTTCATCATGAGTTGTAGACCATCTTTGTTAATCCAATTGGCAAATTTAGACCGTCCATCCTCACAAAAGTTATTTACTTTGCCACCACTGGGTATGACCAGCTTACCCTTCCGTTTTGATATCAAAGTGCAACCATAATTTCCAAAGATCTTCCACCTTCAAGGTCATAGTTAAGTGGAGAACTCTGCATCTCAACCATCCAAGAACCCTTGCATAAACCTATGGGAAGAGTCTTACATAGAATTCTTAGAAGATTTCTCTTATGGATACCCCATCCTCCTTCTCCTCCCGCACTTTCCCATTATTGACTAATGTTGACCAAGGCTAGAACCTCTGTTGAGCCCAACCCAGGTGCAACACACACTGGGCTAGGGACCCTCCTCTTTGTAACCATTCAGCCCACTAGTTCTCTAGCACTGTTAGCCATTCTACCCTCTGACCCACCTTTGCCACCCTCCAATGGATCTAGAAGGGGCATTTTTATCCCTAGAGTGCTTTTCAGGTGCACACCTTTGGAGGTACCACTACCCACCTAGCACCCAAGAAGGAGGTGCTCTAGAGTGAGCTTGGGGGAGCACAAGCCACCAAATAGTAGGACTGGAAAAAGCTGGCAACAAATGCTAAGCAAAGCCTCAACCAAGCTATGGCCCACCTGTTTTGCTGAATTGGATGCCCTTCACAACCAACTCTCTCAAGAGAGAAAAAGACCTTCACCTGCACACTCACCAGTGAGGATCAGACTATCGTGTGGAGCTGGAAATGTAACTCTCACCATAAGACCATCGTGTGGAGCTAGAGGGGTAACTCTCACCACAGTAAAAGGGTTACTCTCACCACAACCAGAAGAGGAGTAAGACACACCAACAACACTGAAACATAAGGTGGACGTCCTCTTGGATGCACCCACTAACCTTCTCAGTCTCTCCATGCCCCCCACAGTCGCCTTTGGGCTTTTGGACCTACACCATAGCTACTTCCAACTCAACCTCTTCCAACACAATATCTTTATTGAGTTAGAGGTGAGTGCCTGACTTCAATCTCATCCTCACATACATGACTATAGCCTTAATTCCCATCCTCACCAAGGTCCCCCACATAGCTCTAGCATTAATTCCCATCTTCCAAGGCATGATCTTCTTTACTAAAGCCACCATGGTCTTCAATCTCCCTTATCACATCCCCTCCCTCACCCTGGAAGCCTGGGGCCAACAAGTGCTATCATACATTGATGACTTATGTAATGTTGGTGGCAGATGATAGTCATTTTACCAAGCATCATGACTTGTGTAACACTGGTAGCATTATATACTTAGCTTAGCAAATAAGCATATTTCTAGCTTTTGGTCCCCGAACATTATATGTGGGAAGAATGGAGAATGTTAATGTAAAAATGGTGTAAGAACAGGGGTGAGAGAGGCAGCTCTTACTACTGCACCAAACAGAGCAAGGCATTTTGAGCTACAGAGGTAGGGGACAAACACATGGAAGGTTATCTTGCTTCACATGTGGCGAGGAGGGCATTAAATTTCCCTAGATAAGCCTGTTTGACCAGTGCAAAAGAACATGGCATCCACAACTCTAGTTTTGTGCTCCAATGCACTTTTGAAAGTTGAGACCATCACCTTGTTTTCTTAGACTAGCTAAATTGAAATGTTTAGTTATGTATTTAGTAGAGATATTGATTTATTCGTATAACTAAAGTAAATCACCATATAAGCTCACACTATTGTTGTATTTTGGGTGTCAAAGACTTAATAACTAAAAAGAGATTCTAAGAAAGAAATTAAATTGAATTAATTATTAATGCAATAATATTTTTGTCATGAAAAATTCTCTCTCTCATCTCTTAAATACTATGTAAGGTTAAGAGAAATTTATAGTGACTCAAGATCATTTTTTTCTTGCATGTAGGAACCTACTTTGTAAATTCGTATAACACGTTTTGGATATACCTCTACTTATGGTAATTTATCAATTATTACTATTACTATTTTAATAATTTTATAAGGTTTGCCACAATCCTGAAGACATGCCTTTGAAGAGAAATGCTAAAATACCGTTCCATTCACAAGATGAATTTTTTAGCAACCCCTAATTAATGTGTGTTATTTTTAGGTGTTTAGATTGATTAATATTCCAATAGACTATTGGAAACAACTAATCTATACAGGATTAAGGAGAACCCCACCTCCCTCCACGTGGGCAAAGGAGGTGGGACTATTTCAAAATAACCACTCCTCCTGCAAGCGTGAGGAGGAGCCAAATCTCACATCTTCCAATGCAATTTTGAATTTGAATCT
>NC_141049.1:33608862-33793862 GCF_041138505.1 Cibotium barometz | reverse complement strand
TGTATAAATTGAATGTCTTCGTAGACATAGTACCATGGCGAAGTCATGCAAGGGCGTAGCTATGGAGCTAGTGAAGTGCCTCAGCGAATCCGACTGCATGAAGGTACGTGTCATGTATTAACACATGATTACAATTCAATGGAGAATGAAGAGCTGAGGACGACCTCGCATACATGCATTGAGCAAGGAAGTCGTATGCATTTGCAGCATTTATGATTTCTTTGGAAATCTAAGATGCCGGGTGAGATGAAAGCTTCAAATAAAAAATTTCTCACAAACAAGGGTTTATCGTGTTCCTCTACAAGCGTGGAAGGTTCACTTCAATTTAGAACCCTCCAGATGCTTTTCTCAGAAACATGCCGATGTCGTACATGTCGCGAGTCTACATCATGGTGATGGTATAGAGCGGTTAGGGAACTGTGTTGTATGTGGCTCGATTTCCAACAGGTGCTATCACAGCCATGTTGGCCACCTGCTGCTGCATCCTGTTTCGCTATCGACGTCTTCTGTAAAGCATGCTGCACTGCCTGTGGGAGCCTCCTCACATTGAAAAACCTGTCGTACATGTCGCAACCTAGGAGTCTACATCATGGTGATGGTATTGGGAGAAATGAAGAGCGGTTAGGGGACTGTGTTGTATGTGGCTTGATTTCCAACAAGTGGTATCAGAGCCATATTGGCCACCTGCTGCTGCATCCTGTTTTGCTATCGACGTCTGCTGTAAAGCATGCTGCACTGCCTGTGGGAGCCTCATCACATTGAAAAACCTGGTTGCAGCAATTGCAGCGGCATGATAGGTTAGGAGGTTGTGGGCATAGGACAAGGTGCATGCGTGACTATAGGGGCTCTGGTGTGTATGGCTAAGCTCACCATTCGACCAAAGGCTCCATTGGTGGCTGTGCTTCTGGGGGGTTGTAGGGTGTACGTGCGGCCGCCGCCTCACATGGTGACTTGTGGAAGCTAGTAATCCCATATCCAAGCGTGTAAGCTTGTGACCGTTTTGCAAAGCTTCCGACTCTTTCCCAATATTCAGAGGGCTACACAGTTTTGGGAGAGACAACAAATGGCTAGGGGGCTTTGTGGTATCCAAAGAATGCATATAAAGGTCTTTTTGGGACTGAACACCCTCCCCCCTCCCTCCCCCCTTCCCCCCTCCTCCTCTTAGGAAATATTAGGGAACTTCTAGGATATGTAGGAAATGTTCTGGAAACATGGTTTAGGAAACACCCGGTAACTATGCTTGGGCTATACTGGGAAGATGAGTAAGGTGAGGAGCAAGATATAGAATGTCACATGCACACCTTAATCCGGTGCCATGTGGACATGCATCTTACTTTCAACCGCCTAAAGGGTAAATTTAGAAGCTGAATATGGGCAGATTGGAGCAGATTTGGTGGTCCAATAGGTGCCAAGGAGTGCCCAAGGTTGCACCAATGGTTGGGATTTTTATCGGGCACAATATGAACATGTTCAATGACATATTTTAAAGAGAATGCGCATAAAGCCATTGGTAGATCTTCTATCTATTTGCAACACTACGAGCCCAATCAACATCTGTGTACCCATGTAGCTGTATCTTTGGTAGTTGTATCTTTGTGCAAGCCTCATAGAAAAGTCCATAATCAATTGTGGACTTTATGTACCCGAGAATCCGTCTAGCCACAAACCAAGTGTGGCTTCATGGAGGTTTGCATAAACCGACTCACAAGTCCAACAACAGAGCTCAAATCTGACCTAGTAATGGTCATGTAGATCAAGCTACCCACTATACGCATGTACATAGTGGGGTCCTTCAAAAGCTCACCTATATCTACAGAAAGCTTTGTGTTGTACTCCAATAGCATTGAAATAGGCTTATAGCTTGTCATACCATACTTGAGAACATGTCCAAGCCATACTGCCTTTGTAACAATAAAATGCCATGAGGTGATCTCACCACCTCTATATCCAAGAAATACTGCAGCTCTCCTAAATTGCATGCGTGCTTCGAACATCTGAATTATACTTCTCTGTAGTTGCTTTCTTCTCAGCAGATGGTCGAGGGTCTTTCACCACTGAAACCCTCCCACTCCACTTGTGTGGCTCGTCTTCATGGCAAGCAACTGTCATGTGCATGACATGCTCATGGACATTCTTAGGGCTAATCCAGAAGGGGCAACCGAGAAAAAGACCATTAAAGCTAGGATTTTGGAGCATCAAGTGCTGATTTGGCTAGAGGGGACCAGGATGACCAGGCGGCTGCAAGAGGGGACTGTCGGCTGCAAGAGATGGCTGTCGGTTGGACCATATTGAGGCGGCTGTAGGACGCATCACATTTATGGGATTTTACTGCCAGCAGTCGGCTGGCCGACCAGTAGTCGGCCAGCTCATCTATTTGTTCAAGAGCCTATAAAAGGCAAGGATGCTCATTGAGTAGATCATTCTCTCCCTTGTGGAGTGGATCAAGTACTAGGACAGATTTTGGTGTCTATCACCTTTTGTATGAAGGCAGCCTAGGGTTGTAGATTTAGGTATCTTTTTGTACCATTAGAATATACTGAATTTCCAGCATCTCTCTCTCTCTCTCTCTCTACTCTCTCTTCATGTTTGCGTTTTGCATCAGCATGTTTCTAGTAGTGTTTAGGGTTGAAAGAAGACACCCAGAGCTTTCGCGTGTTACATTGGTATCAGAGCATTAGGCTCAGCAAAGCTAAACATTGATTCAGTCCCATATGATGGTGTACAGGTTCAAGGTACAGGAAAGCACACGGATACGAACCCAAGGCAAGGAACAAAGGAACGGGAAGAGCTCCCAGGAGGTTTGTTGGTGGTGCTCCACAAAGCCAGAGGGGATGGCAGTCCTGTGAGCCAGATAGGTTCTCGGGCAACGGTCCCAAGGGAGGATTATCCTCCAAGGGGTGATGTAAGAGTGCCAAACTCATTTTTGAGGAATGAAGACCAAGATAGTGTTCAGAGTTAGGGCAGGAACGGATTGGGGACTGGAGGGAACAGATGCATAGATCTTATTCAGAGTCAGAGTGGTTTGGAGACCGGGGCGGGATTTCAGAGAAAAGGGTTGCCAGGGATGGATGCATGACAGAGGGACTTCGGAAAAAGGATTGGGATGATGAAAGTCATCCAAGAACAGGTTGGATTCCCGTCATCAAGTTTAGCAGAGGGGGATGTCATGTGCATGACATGCTCATGGACATTCTCAGGGCTAATCCAGAAGGGGCAGCCGAGAAAAAGACCATTAAAGCTAGGATTTTGGAGCATCAAGTGCTGATTTGGCTAGAGGGGACCAGGATGACCAGGCGGCTGCAAGAGGGGACTGTCGGTTGCAAGAGATGGCTGTCGGCTGGACCAGATTGAGGCGGCTGCAGGGCGCATCACATTTATGGGATTTTATTGCCGGTCGGCTGGCCGACCAGTAGTCGGCTGGCCGACCAGTAGTCGGCCAGCTCATCTATTTGTTCAAGAGCCTATAAAAGGCAAGGATGCTCATTGAGTAAATCATTCTCTCCCTTATGGAGTGGATCAAGTACTAGGACAGATTTTGGTGTCTATCACCTTTTGTATGAAGGCAGCCTAGGGTTGCAGATTTAGGTACCTTTTTGTACCATTAGAATATACTGAATTTCCAGCATATCTCTCTCTCTCTACTCTCTTTATGTCTGCGTTTTGCATCAGCATGTTTCTAGTAGTGTTTAGGGCTGAAAGAAGACACCGAGAGCTTCTGCGTGTTACAGCAACACCGAGATGCCTTTCCTCACGAGACTACTCGTCGGGCTTCTTATATTCTGGAGCTCATTCATATGAACTTGTGCGGCTTCATGTGGGTTTAGTACCCTAGGAGGAGCCAAGTGCTTTATGCTTATTATTGGTGATTATGTACGCAAAGTTTGGGTTTATCTCTTGGCAGAAAAATCTCAAGCTTTGTCTTTGGTTGAGACTACGACCACATAGAAGGTTAGACAAGTCCGCTACGACAATGGAGAAGAATTCTTCTCCAAAGCCTTCCATAATTTTTGCTCACAGAAAGGTATAAGCCATCAATTTTCTACACCTCACTCTCTCAGTAGAATGGTGTGGTTGAACGCAAGAACATGATTGTTTAGGAGATGGTCTGTAGCATGCTTTCTTCTTCTGATCTTTTGCCCTCTTTTTGGGGAGAAGCTGTGAACATTGCTGTTTACATCATCAACCATTCTCCTACAAAGGCGGTTTCTCATATGACTCAAGAGGAGGCTTTTATTGGTGACAGATCCAAATTTGATCCCAAGTCCAGTACGATCCTTGGTGATTTCATGCGATATTCACTTTGTTGAACCCTTTCTTTAGAGGGATGTACTCGATCAGTCCTCCAAATTGTTGGAAGAGTTGACTCCACCTGAAGGTTACATGCGGAAGCTCTGAGAGTCTTCTTTCAGCCCTAAACACCACTAAGAACATGCTGATGCAAAAACGTAGACAGAAGGGGAGAGGAGAGAGAGAGAGAGATGGCTGGAAATTCAGTATCCTCATATGGTACAAAAAGGTACATAAATCCTTGCAGCCATGGGCTGCCTTGAAAAGGTAGTAAAATACCTAAACAAACTCCTAGTTCTAAGACCCAACCAACAAGGGGCTGAATGAAAAACACAATGAGCAATGAGTGCCTTAAATAGGCCTTTGGACATAATAGAGAGCTGGCTGACTGCTGGTTGGCCAGCCGACTAGACATATATTGCAAAGTCTCCTCATGACCTGCCCTTCTTGTAGCCGACAGCACACCTTGCAGCCGACAGGTCTTCCTTGTTCTTCTCCTAGTCCAACACTTGCCAAATCTGCACTTCATACTCCAAAATCCTTGGTTCTAATCTCTTTTTCTGGTTGCCCCTTCAGGACTAGCTTCAGGACATGTCCATGGGCAAAACCTTTGCACATGACATCCCCCTCTACTAAACTTGATGACGGGATTCCAACTTGTTCTTGGATGATTGTCATCATCCCATTCTGTTCCCGGAGTCCCTCTGTCATCCCATCCATCTCTGGCAACCCTGTTCACTGAAAACCCGGCCCGGTCTCCAAAACCACTAAACTCTGAATAAGATCTATGCATCTGTTCCATCCAGTCCCCAATCCATTCCGGCCCTGTCTCTGAACACCGTCTTGGTCTTCATTCCTGAGAAATGAGTCTGGTACTATTGCAAAGTCTCCTCATGACCTGCCCTTCTTGTAGCCAACAACATACCTTGCAGCCGACAGGTCTTCCTTGTTCTTCTCCTAGTCCAACACTCGCCACATCTGCACTTCATGCTCCAAAATCCTTGGTTCTAATCTTTTTTTCTGGTTGCACCTTCCGGACTAGCTTTAGGACATGTCCATGGGCAAAACCTTTGCACATGACATCCCCCTCTGCTAAACTTGATGACGGGATTCCAACCTTCCCCTTCTGTTCCCGGAGTCCCTCTGTCATCCCATCCATCTCTGGCAACCCTTTTCACTGAAAACCCGGCCCGGTCTCCAAAACCACTCAAACGCTGAATAAGATCTATGCATCTATTCCATCCAGTCCCCAATCTGTTCCGGCCCTGTCTCTGAACACCGTCTTGGTCTTCATTCCTGAGAAATGAGTCTGGCACTCTCACTCCACCCCTTGGAGGATCATCCTCCCTTGGAACCATTGCCCGAAAGCCTTTCCTGGCTCACAGGACTGCCATCCCCTTTGGGCTTTGTGGAACACCACCGACCAACCTCGTGGGAGCTCTTCCCGGTCTTGTGTTCCTTGCCTTGGGCTTCCTACTTGTGCACTTTCCAGTACCTTGGACCTGTACACCTTGGGCTTCCTACTTGTGCACTTTCCAGTACCTTGGACTTGTACACCTTCATATGGGACTGAATCAGGGTTTACATGCGGAAGCTCTGATACCAATGTTACATGCGGAAGCTCTGAGAGTCTTCTTTCAGCCCTAAACACCACTTAGAACATGCTGATGCAAAAACGTAGATAGAAGGGAGAGGAGAGAGAGAGAGATGGCTGGAAATTCAGTATGTTCATATGGTACAAAAAGGTACATAAATCCTTGCAGCCATGGGCTGTCTTGAAAAGGTAGTAAAATACCTAAACAAACTCCTAGTTCTAAGACCCAGCCAACAAGGGGCTGAATGAAAAACACAACGAGCAATGAGTGCCTTAAATAGGCCTTTGGACATAATAGAGAGCTGGCTGACTGCTGGTCAGCCAGCCGACTAGACATATATTGCAAAGTCTCCTCTCATGACCTGCCCTTCTTGTAGCCGACAGCACACCTTGCAGCCGACAGGTCTTCCTTGTCCTTCTCCTAGTCCAACACTTGCCAAATCTGCACTTCATGCTCCAAAATCCATGGTTCTAATCTCTTTTTCTGGTTGCCCCTTTAGGAGACATGTCCATGGGCAAAACCTTTGCACATGACATCCCCCTCTGCTAAACTTGATGACGGGATTCCAACCGGTTCTTGGATGACTGTCATCATCCCATTCTGTTCCCGGAGTCCCTCTGTCATCCCATCCATCTCTGGCAACCCTTTTCACTGAAAACCCAGCCTGGTCTCCAAAAGCACTCAAACTCTGAATAAGATCTATCCATCTGTTCCATCCAGTCCCCAATCCATTCCGGCCCTGTCTTTGAACACCGTCTTGGTCTTCATTCCTGAGAAATGAGTTTGGCACTCTCACTCCACCCCTTGGAGGATCATCCTCCCTTGGAACTGTTGCCCGAAAGCCTTTCCTGGCTCACAGGACTGCCATCCCCTTTGGGCTTTGTGGAACACCACCAACCAACCTCCTGGGAGCTCTTCCCGGTCTTGTGTTCCTTGCCTTGGGCTTCCTACTTGTGAACTTTCCAGTACCTTGGACCTGTACACCTTCATATGGGATTGAATTAGGGTTTAGCCTTGCTGAGCCTGATGCTCTAGTACCAATGTTACATGCGGAAGCTCTCATACCAATGTTACATGTGGAAGCTCTGAGAGTCTTCTTTCAGCCCTAAACACCACTTAGAACATGCTGATGCAAAAACACAGATACAAGGGAGAGGAGAGAGAGAGAGATGGCTGGAAATTCAGTATCTTCATATGGTACAAAAAGGTACATAAATCCTTGCAGCCATGGGCTGCCTTGAAAAGGTAGTAAAATACCTAAACAAACTCCTAGTTCTAAGACCCAGCCAACAAGGGGCTGAATGAAAAACACAACGAGCAATGAGTGTCTTAAATAGGCCTTTGGACATAATAGAGAGTTGGCTGACTGCTGGTTGGCCAGCCGACTGGACATATATTGCAAAGTCTCCTCACGACCTGCCCTTCTTGCAGCCGAGAGCACACCTTGCAGCCGACATGTCTTCCTTGTCCTTCTCCTAGTCCAACACTTGCCAAATCTGCACTTCATGCTCCAAAATCCCTGGTTCTAATCTCTTTTTCTGGCTGCCCCTTCAGGACTAGGTTCAGGACATGTCCATGGGCAAAACCTTTGCATATGACACTTGCCGATCACTCCACTGGGCACTTGGCATGGTTTGAAGCCACTTAAGTGCTTGGTGGTCTTTTTTGACTGTGAAGACCTGTCCATAAAGGAAAGGCTTCCAATGTTTGAGCGCTGTGATCACACCCAAAAGCTCTTTGTCATAAACCGAATAATTCTTTTTGGTGACATTCAACTTTCTACTGTAGTAGGCCACGGGTCTATTGTCCTCCTGGAGAATTGCACCTATGGCTACATTGCTTGCATCGGTAATGACCTCAAAAGACTCATTCCAAGATTCTAACTTCAAAACAGGCTCTTCCGAGGCAGCTTTCTGGAGTGCACGGCATGCATCAAGTGCCTTGCCTGTGACTGAGACTTTTTGTCTACGAGTCTTCACCCCCTCGAGCAAGTCGGTGAGAGGTGCTGCAAGGTTGGAAAACTGGTGAACATGGGTGCTGTAGGCTTGACAAAGACCTACGAAAGAACGGATTTCTTGGGTGGTCTGAGGGATGTCCCAATCCAAGATCTCTTGAACCTTTGAGGGGTCCAATCGAATCCCATTGGAACTGATGACATAGCCCAAGTATTGAACCTCTTTAACGCCGAAGATAGACTTTTTGGCGTTTATGTAGAGCCCATTATCTTGCAAAAGTTGCAAGACTTTCTCCACATCTTTCTCATGCTGCTCCGCAGTGGCTGAGAATACAAGTATGTCATCAAGAAAGATGAAGACACAGTGCACACTTACCAATGAGGACCGCAAAAATCTTGGACATCATTTTATTGAAGGTTGCGGGTGCATTGGTAAGCCCAGAAGGCATGACTACGGACTCGCAGTGACCACGCTCTGTCTGGAAAGCTGTTTTTGGAATGTCAGCTTCGAAAATGCGGACCTGATGGTAACCACTCTAGAGGTCGATCTTAGTGAAAAATTTTGCACCGTCTAAACGCTCCAAAATGTACTCAATCCTTGGCATAGGAAACTTATTCTTAATGGTGAGTTTATTCAATGCCCTGTAGTCTATACAAAGGCTTGCAGACTTGTCCTTCTTTTGGACAAATAGGATGGGTGCAACAAATGGTGAGGAAGAAGGCCGAACGAATCCGGCTCGGAGGAGCTTAGATAACTGTCTTTCTAGCTCGCCCTCTAAAGTCTTGGAAAGACGATAGGGGAACCTGCTAGGAGGTTCTGATCCAGGGACCAACTCAGGATGTGATGGAGGGAGACTGGGTGGAAGATCGTCCCTAAGCATAATGTCCTGATGTCGAGACAGGAGGTCTACTAATTGTGGGACTGAAGATGAGATAGGTGCTACCAATGAGGTAGAGGCTGTCAGAGCACGAACATAAAGTAGTGCCCCTTCCGCTCCCTTGCGGATAGCTCGTCGGGCCTGCAGGTGCGAAATCAATGGGATGCCAAGAATGCTTCTATCCCCACGAATCATGACGGGCTCAGGAAAATCTTTACAAATAGTAAAAGTGTCCTGTCCCCAATCGGGAATAGGCTTATATTGACGAAACCATTGGATTCCTAAGATCATGTTGTCAGAATACGCAGCGGAGATGATGACAAAATCTGGAAACACTAGAGCAAGAACAGTGCAGAAAATAAACAGCACAAGAGAAGTAGAGAGATACGTGTGTAACTCTGCTCTATATACACAAGAAGATCCCGAATACAACACACTACAAGACAAATGTGGCAAGGGGCTATGGGGCCATTTTATATGGCCCCTAAACAGCAGTCAGCCTGCTCCAGAGGCAGCCAATAGGCACAAAACCTCCACGACCAGCCATATAGACCAGTCGGCCAGCTATCATGAGTCGGCCAGATCCGAATTGTAGTCGGGTACAGTCGGCCAGAAGATGGATGCGCCTGCCAGCTCAGGAATGTCCCCCAAGCCACAGAAAAATGGAAAAAAATGGGGGAAAAATACGGGGAGTGAGGAAAAATGAGAAAACACCTAAAAGAGCGGGCACACCCACAATATAGGCCCTGATAAATAGGTATAGACAGGAGATGACTTCTAACACCCCCTCTCAGCTCCTGGCTGTGAAACGATCCCCAAGGAGCTGGAGTGCCGTCGGAGCAACGCCTCGTGAAGAGGTCCACCGTAGTGTCCTCCGTCGAACATAACTCTAGCAAGATGTCATCAGTAACAATCTTTTCACGAACAAAGTGCCCTTGGATGACCGTGGATTCCACCAGTGGAAACCCAATCCTGCCATGCAACCTTTGCAACCTCACCACCTCAGAAGCAGCACCACAAACAGCCCGGTACTTTGCCTCTGTCGACGACAAGGCAAAAGATGACTGCCTCTTACTGCTCCATAAACTGCTCTTGAGCCTGAAGTAGATCTCCTCGTGTCTGGATCTCCTCCCCAATCTGAGTCACTCCAACCGTGGAGTCGAACTCCATCCATCAATCCCCCTCGTGTGTAAAAGAGACCAAGATCCTTCGCATGCTGCAGAAACCACAAGCTATGCAATCCTGCCTCCCAAAGAGTCATATGCAACCATGAGCGCAACAGCCTCATCAGGAAGCTCCTGTCCAATTTGGTATCAATCAACCAAATCAATGAACCATTCTGCTTCCGAGTCGAAGAGGCATCATACTGCTCACAAGGATCAACACCTGTTACGGTGGGATGCCAAGTCCTGGAAACCTGCTGAAGACCACTCAAGGCCTTCGAAAACCTGTAAACCACCCTCTTAATCTGGAACCACAAAGCCTGGAGAATGTGCAACATCCACCTCCTTCTGCAAGTAATCAACTGCCACCTGCTTGGCTTTCCAATAGGTCCCCGTGGAAAGAACTTCCTCATCTACAGGAGTTTCTTTGTCCCGAATACTACGAGACATTAGAGCATAAGTTACTTGTAAAGTTTCCTCTGGCTGACGAACACAAGAACTACCAACATCTGTACTGGAAAGTTCCTACCAACTGTTGCCATCAACTGGCAAGCTATCCTCCATTTGGTCCCGGAAAGCCTGCACCTGCAGCGTATCCACACTTAAGTGGCCATTACCAGACTGCCACTTATCACAAAACTGAGGACTTGGGAGAGAGAGTGCTGCTCATCAAACTCCACCTGTACGCCAGTCTTGCAGACCTGATGCACTGACAATAGATGAAAACCAAGGGATGGAACATACAACACCTGGGAGGAATGCTTCCCCCCTCTGCCATTGGGAACTATCTCCAACTTGCCCTCATTGTGAACTGGGATAGTGGATGTATCCCCAGTAAGAATGTGACGAGAATACCTGCAGAGATCCTGTAAATCTGAACGGGAAGGGGTCATGTGCCTGGAAGCACCACTGTCTAGAATCCACTCCCGAGTATCCGTAGCGGCGAGTCCTCCAACCTCCTCCCTGCCTGAAGAAAATGAAACATCGGTGTCCATCACCTCCAGGTGCACAAAAGTTGGAGTCTTCACGATTGCTGCTAAGGATTCTTCACCCTTCTCGGTGTTCCGCTTGGGACACTGTCTCCAATAGTGGCCTTTCTTGCCACAATCATTACAGGTCCTCTCTGCCTTCAGTTTCTCGCGGTCAACGTCGGACTTCTTCTCGGAAGACTTCTCCGGTGAAGCCTTCCCTTTGCCCTTGTTATGGCCTCTCTGTTTTAGAAGTCATCTCCTGTCCAGTTTTATACACCAGGGCCTTTGTTGTGGGTGTGCCCGCCCTTATGAGGTGTTTTCTCATTTTTCCTCACTCTCCGCATTTTTCCCCTATTTTTATGTGGCTTGGGGGACATTCCTGAGCTGGCAGGCGCATCCATCTTCTGGCCGACTGTACCCGACTAATTCGGATCTGGCCGACTCATGATAGCTGGCCGACTGGTCTATATGGCTGGTCGTGGAGGTTTTGTGCCTATTGGCTGCCTCTGGGGTTTTGTGCCTATTGGCTGCCTCCAGAGGCAGCCAATAGGCACAAAACCTCCACGACCAGCCATATAGACCAGTCGGCCAGCTATCATGAGTCGGCCAGATCCGAATTGTAGTCGGGTACAGTCGGCCAGAAGATGGATGCGCCTGCCAGCTCAGGAATGTCCCCCAAGCCACAGAAAAAATGGAAAAAATAGGGGAAAAATGCGGAGAGTGAGGAAAAATGAGAAAACACCTAAAAGAGCGGGCACACCCACAATAGAGGCCCTGATAAATAGGTATAGACAGGAGATGACTTCTAACACCCCCTCTCAGCTCCTGGCTGTGAAACGATCCCCAAGGAGCTGGAGTGCCGCCGGAGCAACGCCTCGTGAAGAGGTCCACCGTAGTGTCCTCCGTCGAACATAACTCTAGCAAGATGTCATCAGTAACAATCTTTTCACGAACAAAGTGCCCTTGGATGACCGTGGATTCCACCAGTGGAAACCCAATCCTGCCATGCAACCTTTGCAACCTCACCACCTCAGAAGCAGCACCACAAACAGCCCAGTACTCTGCCTCTGTCGACGACAAGGCAAAAGATGACTGCCTCTTACTGCTCCATAAACTGCTCTTGAGCCTGAAGTAGATCTCCTCGTGTCTGGATCTCCTCCCCAATCTGAGTCACTCCAACCGTGGAGTCGAACTCCATCCATCAATCCCCCTCGTGTGTAAAAGAGACCAAGATCCTTCGCATGCTGCAGAAACCACAAGCTATGCAATCCTGCCTCCCAAAGAGTCATATGCAACCATGAGCGCAACAGCCTCATCAGGAAGCTCCCGTCCAATTTGGTATCAATCAACCAAATCAATGAACCATTCTGCTTCCGAGTCGAAGAGGCATCATACTGCTCACAAGGATCAACACCTGTTACGGTGGGATGCCAAGTCCTGGAAACTTGCTGAAGACCACTCAAGGCCTTCGAAAACCTGTAAACCACCCTCTTAATCTGGAACCACAAAGCCTGGAGAATGTGCAACATCCACCTCCTTCTGCAAGTAATCAACTGCCACCTGCTTGGCTTTCCAATAGGTCCCCGTGGAAAGAACTTCCTCATCTACAGGAGTTTCTTTGTCCCGAATACTACGAGACATTAGAGCATAAGTTACTTGTAAAGTTTCCTCTGGCTGACGAACACAAGAACTACCAACATCTGTACTGGAAAGTTCCTACCAACTGTTGCCATCAACTGGCAAGCTATCCTCCATTTGGTCCCGGAAAGCCTGCACCTGCAGCGTATCCACACTTAAGTGGCCATTACCAGACTGCCACTTATCACAAAACTGAGGACTTGGGAGAGAGAGTGCTGCTCATCAAACTCCACCTGTACGCCAGTCTTGCAGACCTGATGCACTGACAATAGATGAAAACCAAGGGATGGAACATACAACACCTGGGAGGAATGCTTCCCCCCTCTGCCATCGGGAACTATCTCCAACTTGCCCTCATTGTGAACTGGGATAGTGGATGTATCCCCAGTAAGAATGTGATGAGAATACCTGCAGAGATCTTGTAAATCTGAACGGGAAGGAGTCATGTGCCTGGAAGCACCACTGTCTAGAATCCACTCCCGAGTATCCGTAGCGGCGAGTCCTCCAACCTCCTCCCTGCCTGAAGAAAATGAAACATCGGTGTCCATCACCTCCAGGTGCACAAAAGTTGGAGTCTTCACGATTGCTGCTAAGGATTCTTCACCCTTCTCGGTGTTCCGCTTGGGACACTGTTTTCAATAGTGGCCTTTCTTGCCACAATCATTACAGGTCCTCTCTGCCTTCAGTTTCTCGCGGTCAACGTCGGACTTCTTCTCAGAAGACTTCTCCGGTGAAGCCTTCCCTTTGCCCTTGTTATGGCCTCTCTGTTTTAGAAGTCATCTCCTGTCCAGTTTTATACACCAGGGCCTTTGTTGTGGGTGTGCCCGCCCTTATGAGGTGTTTTATCATTTTTCCCCACTCTCCGCATTTTTCCCCTATTTTTCCCATTTTTTCTGTGGCTTGGGGGACATTCCTGAGGCGGCTGGAGGACTAGTAGCTGGCCGACTGCTCACACATCAGTCGTGGACTTCTGGATGCTGGCCGACTGGATGTATGCAGTCGTGGGCCTCATTTGCTGCTGGCCGACTGTTGATACAGTCGTGGGCTGCCCTACAGCAGGCCGACTGCTGATGTGGGGGCATATAAATAGGCCCCCAGCCCCCTTGCCACTTGTGTATCATACCGGGATCTTCTTGTGTATATCAGAGCAGAGTTACACGCCTACATCTCTCTCTCTCTCTTGTGCTGTATTTTTTCTGCATGCGTTTTGCTCTTGTGTTCCCAGATCTGGTCATCATCTCCGCTGCGTATTCTGTCATGGTATCAGAGCCCTAGGCTCTAGATAGGTCTTGGGATTTGTGTGAGCAAGAGGGGGGCTGCTGTGTTGCTGATTGGTGGACTATTTTGGGCTGATTGGGAAGAGAAGGTGCAAGAGGAAGGCGGGTTGATTTGCTGGACAGCCACTTGCAGGTTTTAGTTCTTCTTTGTTCCCACCCACCCACCCTATTCAGAGTACATCCCCGCAATGGCAGATCTGTTTGAGATGGCCGAGAGACATGTGAAGATCCCGACACTCCCCACGTTCCCGGTGGACCGTCAGTTGGACGGGAGCAACTACGGCATTGGAAGGTTATGATGGAATCTGTTCTGGAGTCTTACGACCTCGCTGATTTCGTCGTTGTTGGTGTTCCACGGCCGGAAGTAGAGGAAGGGGAGTTACCGTCGATCCGAAAGGACAGGGAGGCTCAGACACAGATGTGGGATCGTGTCAACGCCAGGGTCCGTTCGTTTATTTTCCTCAACTACACACCACAAGTAATCAATCATGTAAAGCATATGACGCTGGCCAGAGGTATATGGCAGCATTTGGCCTCTCTTTACAATAGGGTATCGCCCATGAAGAGGATTTCCTTGGAAGTACAGATGCGGGTCATGAGCCCTGCAAAGTCGTCGACGATGCGGGAGCATATTAACAAGCTGCAGGCTCTTCAGCAGGAAGTTCTTCAGGTTGGGAAGGAGATATCGTCAGAGGACATGGCCATCACGTTGCTGTCACATTTGTCCTCTTCGTACTCAGCATTTTACTCGTCTTTGATTACCAGTGGCAGGCTCAGCACCATCACGTGGGAGGAGCTTGTGCCCATGGTCCTGGACCAGGAGGAACGATTCACGAACCCTCCTCAGGGTGGAGGTTCGGAGGCCTTAACTGGCCAACGGTCGAAAAGCCGTAACTCGGGCAAAGGGAAGGCTTCATCGAAAAAGTCTTCTGAGAAGAAGTTCGACGCTGACCGCGAGAAACTGAAGGCAGAGAAAAACTGTAATGATTGTGGCGAGAAAGGCCACTACTGGAGGCAGTGTCCCAAGCGGAAGACCGAGAAGGGTGAAGATTCCTCAGCAGCAATCATGAAGACTCCGGCTTTTGTGCACCTGGAGGTGATGGACACCGATGTTTCATTTTCTTCAGGCAGGGAGGAGATTGGAGGACTCTCCGCAACGGGATACTCGGGAGTGGATTTTCGATAGTGGTGCTTCCAGGCACATGACTCCTTCCCGTTCCGGTTTACAGGATCTCTGCAGGCTTTCTGGTCATATTCTTACTGGGGGTACGTCCACTATCCCAGTTCACAGTGAGGGCAGGATGGAGATAGTTCCCAATGGCAGAGGGGGGAAGCATTCCTCCCAGGTATTGTATGTTCCGGCACTTGGTTTTCATCTGTTGTCAGTGCATCAGGTTTGCAAGACTGGCATACGGGTGGAGTTTGATGAGCATTTTGTTGCTCTCCGGGACAAAGCAACCGGGACAAAGCAACAGGCCAGGTGGTTTGGGAAGGTGGAGTGGAGAATGGAGTTTACAAGCTTTCAGCACTCTCTCTCCCAGGTCCTCAGGGTTGTGATGAGTGGCAGTCTGGTAATGGCCACTCAAGTGTGGATACGCTGCAGGTACAAGCTTTCCGGGACCAGATGGTGGATAGCTTACCAGTAGATGGCAGCAGTTGGCAGGAGCTTTCCAGTACTGATGTTGGTGGTTCTTGTGTTCGTGAGTCAGAGGAAACTGAACAGGTCACTTATGCTCTGATGTCTCGTCGTGTTCGGGACAAAGAAACTCCAGTAGATGAGGATGTTCTTTCCACGGGGACCTTTCAGAAAGCCAGGCAGGTGGCAGCTGATTACTTGCAGAAGGAGGTGGTTTCTCCAGGCTTTGTGGTTCCGGATTCAGAGGGGGTGGTTGACAGGTTTCAGAAGGCCTTGCGTGGTCTTCATCAGATTTCCAGGACTTGTTTGTGCACCGTAACAGGTGTTGATCCTTGTGAGCAGTGTGATGCCTTTTTGACTCAGGAGCAGAATGGTTCATTGATCTGGTTGATGGACACCAGATTGGACGGGAGCTTCCTGATGAGGCAGTTGAGCTCATGGTTGCGGATGACTCTTTGGGAGGCAGGATTGCGTTTCCTGTGGTTTCTGCGGCATGCGAAGGATCATGGACTCTTGTACACAGGAGGGGGATTGTTGGATGGAGTCCGACTCCACGGTTGGAGTGACTCAGTTTGGGGAGGAGATCTTGACACAAGGAGATCTACTTCAGGCCCAGGAGCAGTTTTACGGAGCAGTAAGAAGCAGTCATCTTTTGCCTTGTCGAGCACAGAGGCAGAGTACCGGGCTGTTTGTGATGGTGCTTGTGAGGTGGTGCGGATGCAGAGGTTGCTTTGCAGGTTTGGGCTTCCACTGGAGGAACCCATGGTCATCCCGAGGCACTTTGTTCGTGAACAGATCGTTGCTGATGACATCTTGCTAGAGTTATGTTCGACGGAGGACAGTGCGCCGGTACGGTAGACCTCTTCACGAAGTCGCTCTCTCAGGATTTGCTCAGGTGGCACCCCACCTCCCAGTGGTTGGTTTCACAGCCAGGAGCTGAGAGGGGGTGTTAGAAGTCATCTCCTGTCCAGTTTTATACACCAGGGCCTTTGTGCCCGCCCTTATGAGGTGTTTTATCATTTTTTCCCACTCTCCGCATTTTTTCCCTATTTTTTCCATTTTTTCTGTGGCTTGGGAGGCAGCCCTAAGGCGGCTGGAGGACCAGTAGCTGGCCAACTGCTCAGACATCAGTCGTGGACTTCTGGATGCTGGCCAACTGGATGTATGCAGTCGTGGGCGTCATTTGTTGCTGGCCGACTGTTGATACAGTCGTGGGCTGCCCTACAGCAGGCCGACTGCTGATGTGGGGGCATATAAATAGGCCCCCAGCCCCCTTGCCACTTGTGTATCATACCGGGATCTTCTTTTTTTTTCCGAGAAAAGATCCTTTCATTAGTTATGTAAAAAAAAACGCCCGTAGGGCTACAAAAGAGATCTCTCCTGCTCCTAACAGAGAGAAGAGCAGTGAATACATCATGGCAGCCCGGGAGACTCTCCCTAGGTGCTGCAAAATACAAGCATCAGTCTAAAGAACTGAGCGGCTAAATCATACAATAGGGGGGGGGAAGAGCCAAACAGGTGGCCTGTAGTGCCAACGGGGGGATCCCGTGTGTAGGGTGTAGAACGGGCCGCAGCGCCAAGTGGTGTGAAAGGCCTGGCGCCGTAAGATCGCCTCATCCGAGTCTCCCCGGATGCGGTCGTACTGTCCTCGCAGGGTGTGGATCAACTCCTGCCAAATCCCCCGAACAGTCTCTGCTGGTGGCTCTAATCTCCCCTCAAAGGCCGTAAAGCACCGGGCCCTCCAGGTGAACCAGATGGTGAGGCTGCTGAGGAGCTCCCATCGTAAATCCCTCTCCTGTGTCCAGCTAGCGGACGAGAAATCCGGTGCCGGAACCAGGCGAGGCTGGCCCCTAATAAATCTGATGGCCTGACTGCCCTGCTCCATCTCATAGCCCATAGCAGGCCCTGACGAAGTCGACCAAGCAGCGGCACCCCACGTAAACATACCCTCCGGAGAGAGGGGGGCCAGAATACGCAGCATCCGCAGCCAAATCTGCTGTGCCTGAGGGCAGTCCCAAAGGCAATGTCTCTGTGTCTCCATAGGGTGGCCGCATCGGACGCAGGCCGCCGGAAGACCGCTGTAAACAAGCCAAGTGCCAACTGTTGAGCCCCTGTGGGCGACCAGCCACTGAAAAGCCGAGATCCTGCGGGCCTGTCGACTAGCCCAGAGCCGAGCCTAGAAATCCTCCAGGAACTCCTGTGATAGTCCCTGCAAAATCGCCAATGCCCCGCTGTCGCTGGAGAAACCGTCCTCCTCGCCGTCAAAATATGCCGTCCCAGCCGAACAGTATACTGGAAAAAGGTAATCTCTGTGGCCTCAAGGGATGCATAAGGATCATGCCACTCGTACTCCCCGGGGTCCCACTGTAACCGGGCCAAGGGGCGCGCTGCATATGCCCATATGCGCCAATCCGGGAGCACGTCAGCAGGGTCGGGGTCAATATGCCACTTCCGAGAAGCGGCAGCCACTACCCGAATCCTCTGAAAGGTGCACTCTGCAACCAAAGGCGACTCCACCTCCACTCTCTGGAGTCTGCCCTCATCCTGAATCTCATAATAGAGGCATCTGCCATCCTCAGTGCTAGCTCTGACAGCAATCAGGATCTCCAACTGTGTAAAGGCTCCCATCCACCGTGGGGCCACTGGCTCGAGAGGTGTGAACCACTCCTCTGTAAGTGCCTCCTGAATATCATCCCTCATAATCAACCCCCCTCTGAAGTGACTCAGCCTCTCCACCTGGGTCTCCTCTGGTAGACTGCAGAAAGCCTGCCAGTCTCCAAAACTACGAGCTGGGCCTGCCGCTAAAGGTCCCCAGGCTAGACGAGGCCGAGAACCCAGCATATGACCCTGCTCAGTACGAACCGCTGGGCTCCAGATGAGCGGTTGCCTGGCCCGCTCCTCAACACAAGAAGGAGGCCGCTGAGAGAGCCCCGGTCTCAGCAGCTCCCAAGCTCTCAGGATACTCAAAGCAAATCTGTCCTCCCATCCTCTACTGAGGCCTGTCCTCCTCATCTCTATGAAGATCCAACGAATCTCTGGTGCCCAAGTACCCCCTGCAGGAGGCGCCCGGGCCTGCAGTCGCTGCAAGAGGAGCTCTTTCCAAGGGTCAGCGCCTGGAAGCAACCCCCGAACAATAAGCTTCCCCAATAAGGCTCTACTCTGATCGACTGGATCTATAATGCCCAAACCGCCCTGAGCCAGCGGAAGTGTAATAACTGCCCATGCAACCTTTGCCCGAGCTGGCTGACCGTCCCGCCTAGACCACAGAAAGTTCCTGATCAGCCTCTGTACCTGGCTGATGCAAGAGCTCGAGAAAATCCAGCAAGACGTAATGTACCACATAGTCGCTAACAGCACCTGATTTGCCACCACCACCCTCCCAGCCAAGGATAGTCGAGCTGTACTCCAATACAATAGCTTCTTCCGAATGCTCAGAAGAAGCGGGGCAATCTGCTGCTCAGGTGACAAATCGAGGCCAATCTGGCATCCCAAATACCGCACTGCTGTGCCTGGAGGAATCCATCTAAAACCGGGGTCCGGGCTCCATGCCGGAGTGGGAGCACTACTGATCCAAAAGGCCACTGTCTTGCGCCAATTGATCAATGCTCCCGAAGCTGCACTAAAAACCTGGAGCGACTGCTCTTCCCGAATAAGATTGGCCTCTTGGCCATGCAAAAATAAGCCCGTGTCGTCTGCAAACTCAGCATCAAGCAAATCCTCCCCCCGGACTGGGAGCTGAAGTCCTCTCAAACCACCCTCCTCTGCCGTCAAATACATACTCATAGCCTCCGCAAAGAAGAGAAAAAGGAAAGGGGCGAGAGGACACCCCTGACGGACTGATCTGGTCAGCTCAAAACTCGGCCCCCGACCTCCTGCAATCAGCACCTGGCTGCGAGCTGTGGAATACAAAGCTGCCACCCCTCTGATCCATCCTGGCTCGAAGCCCAGGCGTAGCATAGTGCCCTCTAAGAATCCCCAATCAACTCTATCGTATGCCTTCTCAAAATCGAGAAGCATCACGACCAAGTCCTCGCCAAGAAACCTAGCTCGGGCTGTCACCTCCCAGAAAGTAAAGATGTTGTCAAGGATACTGCGCTCCTTGACAAATCCTGTCTGAGTAGCATGAATCAACTCCCCCAGGAAGGGCTGGATCCTCAAACTCAAGGCCTTTGCTAAGACCTTGTAGACAGTATTGAGGATCGTAATAGGCCTCCAATGCCGAATGTCATCCGATACTCCCTCCCCCTTGGGGATAAGATAGATCAAGCCCTCTGAAAAGCTCTGCGGCATCACCCCAGTGTCCAAAACATGCTGAAAGCCCCTGCGGAGGCCTGGCCCCAAAAGGTCCCAATAGCGCATAAAAAAGGCCGGCGTCAGTCCGTCCTCCCCTGGGCAACTATGTCGCGGCAGGACCCTCAAGGCCTCGGCAAGCTCAATCTCTGACAGAGGCGCACCTAGAACTGTGCGCATATGGTCTGTGACCCTCCTCTGCACATGGGCCCACACAGTCTGACTGCACACATCTCGATCCTCAGTGGCTGGCTCCGCTGAAAGCAGGTCACTATAAAAAGCAGTGGCAATGGCTCTGATCTCCCCAAGCTCAGTAGCTATCGATCCATCCGGTCTACCAAGCTGTCGAACTCCTGCTCGCGCATGACGGGGTCCAGTGATCTCAAAAAACTCCCCAGTCACTCTATCACCAAGCTGCGTCCACTGAGAGGCCTGACGACGATAGTAAAACTCATGTCTCTGCTCCTCTACCTCTCTAACCTCCTGGCGTGCCTGGCTCAGCTGGGACGCCACCCACTCACATGTAGGCTGCTGCTCCTGAAGGCGCTGTAGCGAAGCAAGGCTGCGTCTCAGCCGTTGCTCCCGCTCGCGAATCTCTCCCAGTCGTGTCAAAGCTGCAGCGTGTAGAAAAGAGCTAAGATCAATGAGTCCCTGGGCACACTGGCCCGCTGCATCCTGGTCAGAGCACTGACTATCATGCCAGATCCTCTCAATGTCCTCAGCGAGACTGGGATCTGCAAGTACCCTCTCTGGGATCCTCAACTGCAAGCTGGGCTCCCGTGTCCCCTCCTCCAATGTCAATGTAACTGGCGCATGATCTGAAAATGAGGTGCCAGCAAGAATGCCGACGGAGCCCCCTCGCTCCCCTAACCAATCGCCCACATAAAAGCGATCAATCCGAGATAGATTAGTCCCTCCCTGCCGGCGATCCGACCGAGAGAAACTAAGACTGTCCTGAGACCGGGAGAAAGCCCCATGCTGCCATGCATCAGTGATCCTCAGTGACATGCAAAACCGGTCCCAAGCTGCAAGCTCCGTGCCGTGCACTGTAACATGACTGCCTCCCACCCTATCTGCCGGGTCCTCAAGCATGTTGAAGTCTCCCCCAACACACCAATGTGCGGCCTCTGGCAATGCATCTGTAACCTGAGTCCAAAACTCTGCTCTGGCACTAGCATGATTGGGCGCATAGATGTTGAGCACACCCAATAGCTCATCATGCATCCTCAGAATGACATACTGTGCTCTACCAGGCACAATGATCCCTCGATCCACAATGGCCTGCCGCCATACATCTGCAATAACCATGCATACTCCTCCCTGTCCACCCAAAGGACCAAACCCTGCAGACCAAAAAGTGTCCCATCTACCAGGCATCACCGAACCATATCTCCGGATCCTGCTCTCACCCAAGTGGTGCTCCTGCATCATCAAAATGTCAATGCTGCCACCAACCAGGCATCTCTGAAGCTCCTGCCTCAAGCAACCTCGATAGCGTATAAAGTGTGCTCCGCCAAGGCCCTGTACATTCCATGAGATGATCCTCATGGATGCCCTGCTGAGGTGGATGCTGTCTCAGCCGTACGGCGGGCCTTCGCAAGCGGCTTGGATGGAGAGTAGTCCCCATCCGAACGGCTGCGAATCTGCCCACCCGGTGTACTGCAAGAATCCCGGATCAGGCGCCAGTGGCGACTGCCTCCTGCTCTGACAGAGAAACCTCGTGTATACTCACATATCCAGGGTCGCGCGCCAAGTCTGCCACTATGCGCACGACCAAATGCCGAATCCCTGAGGTATCCACACTCCCAGGATCCAAGAAAAAATGAGCCAACTCCCAAAGTCGGCCTATCACATCAGTCACCTCCAGATCGCTCATGTGGTGAGAAAACTCAACTGCTTGAGTCTTCAAAGTGCTGAGAGCGAGCTCTAGAGTCCACTCCCGATCACAAGGTCCACATAGAGGGAACGAGAAGGCCACCGCTGAGTCTAGTGCCTCCTCCCCGCGGGCCGGAGGTATCACTACATGAACTCGAATGGGTGCTGGCTCATGGGGGCCATCTGCTCCAAAAAGCCGTGTAAAGGTATAATCAAAGGCCTCCGAGCGCTGTCTAATGCCAAGGCGACTCAGCCGACTGCGGATAGATGAAATCCGTGAGGCCCTAATCGGCATAGGTCTCCTCTGTGATGCTCGAGCGAGGTCAGTGCTCAGCGCTCTCCGGACTGCAGGTGAGCGCCAGGGAACTGCCAGGGTCTCCCGGGAAGGTGAGGCGGGCGGAGGGGGAGGAGGGGGAGGCGAGGGAGCCGCTGCCGAAACCGGAGCGGAGGCGGGAGGAGGCGAAGGTGGAGACGAGGCGGTGGGAGGGGACGGGGGTGGGGGGGGTGAAGAAGGGGGAGCTGGCATCTCCTGGTCCTCAGTCGCTGCAGGGGTCTCCTCCTGAAGGGGAGCAAAGCTGTTCCTCACGGGAACCCAGTGAGGCTGAGACTGTGGCTGCTGCTGCAGCGGTCTCTGTGCGTGCTGCTGTGGCTGTCTCCCTCGGCGGCGCCCCTGTCCAGGCTGCCACTCCGAGGTCTCTGTGGCCTGAGCAGGTGTCCCTGAGGCAGCCTGCCGAGCCGAATCTGTGGGCGGGCCATCAGTAGCCTGCTGCTGTGGTGAGGGTCGAGGTCTCCTGCGAGGGCAGGCCTTGGCCAGATGACCGACCTGCCTGCAAATGAAGCACTGGTTCGGGAGCCCCGAGAACTCCACTCTCTGATCTATCCACCCCCCCCCTATCCTAGGTAGCTGAATGACCTTAGGAAGGGAGGAGATGTCAGACACCAACACTCTGACCGAAGGTAGCCCCGCTGCTCTGGCCACCACTGAAGCTGCTGGGGGGCCCGTCTCTAGTACCGAGCCCACCAATGCTCCGAGCCTGGGGAGGAGCGGAAGATACTCCCGGCGGAGACCAGGGAAACAAACTGTAATATGGAAGAGGCGCTCTCCCTGCTCCGCCGCTGCTGGGTCAAATCCATGCTGCCAAGGTCTGAAGAAAGCCCGAGCACCCCTGATGTCCAGAGGACTCATGGCAAGGACCTTGGCAACGCTCTGGGCGGCCTCGAACTCGATCTGATAATGGCCCCGGCCCAGGAGTTGTACATCCAGGATCTTGCCCACATCTGCAAGAAGGCGAGCCTGAAGAAGATCCCTGATCTCCCCTCTGCTGGGGCGAGTGCCGACTATACGGCAGATGGTGGAATGAGCCTGGAGGCGTTCCACCTCTGCAGTGAGGCTCGCTTCCTCTTCCGGCGAAAGAGAAAGCCTGATGGGGATGACCTCGGGGGCGGGCGAGGGGGCTGCGGGTGAGTCCCTCTGAGGCGAGGCGGGAGGAGTCTCCATCAGAGTCTGAAGCTCAGGCGAAGGCGAGGCGAATGCGGAAAACCTGCAAGAAACGGGTTGCACCCAAAGAGGCGGAAGACCGGATGAAAATGAAGAAAAACAAAACCCCTTGGGTGAACAACACGAAAGAGGAGGGAGAGGGGGAAAACGAAGGAGAGGGGGGGGGGGGGGGGGGCGGCAACAAAACGAAAGGGAGGGGAGGCGGGGCGCTGCTGAGGGGGGGGGGGCACGGGCGCGAACAGGCGGAAAGGAGGGGGGCGAACAGGCGACAGAGGGGATGGGGGGGCGAACAGGCGAAGAGGGGGTTGGGGGCGAAAATACGAAGAGGCGGGGGACGAAAGGCGAGGAGGGGGGAGGCGCAGCAGCGAGGCAGGAGGGGGGGCGCAAAAGCGAGCAGAGGGGAGCGAAGGCAGGCGGGGGGGTGAAAAAGCGAACAGGCGGAGAGGTGGGAGGCGCACAGGCGATAGAGAGAGGGGGGGCGTGCAGGCGGGCGCACAATGCAGGGTGGAGGCGGGAGCTTCAGCCATACCGGGATCTTCTTGTGTATATCAGAGCAGAGTTACATGCCTACATCTCTCTCTCGCTTGTGCTGTATTTTTTCTGCATGCGTTTTGCTCTTGTGTTCCCACATCTGGTCATCATCTCCGCTGCGTATTCTGACACTCTCGACCGTTGGCCAGTTAAGGCCTCCGAACCTCCACCCTGAGGAGGGTTCGTGAATCGTTCCTCCTGGTCCAAGACCATGGGCACAAGCTCCTCCCATGTAATGGTGCTGAGCCTGCCACTGGTAATCAAAGACGAGTAGAATGCTAAGTACTGAGAGGGCAAATGCGACAGCAACGTTATGGGCATGTCCTCTAATGATATCTCCTTCCCAGCCTGAAGAACTTCCTGCTGAAGAGCCTGCAGCTTGTTAATGTGCTCCCGCATCGTCGATGACTTTGCAGGGTTCATAACCTGCATCTGTACTTCCAAGGAAATCCTCTTCATGGGCGACACCTTGTTATAAAGAGAAGCCAAATGATGCCATATACCTTTGGCCAGCGTCATATGCTTTATATGATTGATTACCTGCAGTGTGCAGTTGAGGAAGATAAATGAGCAGACCTTGGCGTTGACACGATCCCACAACTGTGCCTGTGCCTCACGGTCCTTTCTAGTTGACGGTAACTCCCCTTCCTCTGCTTCCGGCCGTGGAACCCCAACAACAATGAAATCAGCAAGGTCATACGACTCCAGAACAGACTCCATCATAACCTTCCATATGCCGTAGTTGTTCCCGTCCAACTGACGATCCACCGGGAACGTGTTGATTGTTGGGATCTTCACATGTCTCTCAGCCATCTCAAGTAGATCGGGGATGTAACTAAAAAAGGGTGGGTGGGTGGGAACAAAGAAGAACTTAACCTGCAAGCGGCTGTCCAACAAATCAGCCCGCCGTCCTCTTGCTTCTCCTCTTCCCGAACAGTCCACCAATCAGCAACGCCAGAGTCCCCCTCTTGTTTACACAACTCCCAAGAACTATCAAGAGCCCAGGGCTCTGATACCATGTTAGAATACGTAGTGGAGATGATGACAAAATCTGGAAACACTAGAGCAAGAACAGTGCAGAAAATAAACAGCACAAGAGAAGTAGAGAGATAGGCGTGTAACTCGTTACTCTGCTCTATATACACAAGAAGATCCCGAATACAACACACTACAAGACAAATGTGGCAAGGGGCTGTGGGGCCATTTTATATGGCCCCTAAATAGCAGTCGGCCTGCTCCAGAGGCAGCCGATAGGCACAAAGCCTCCACGACCAGCCATATAGACGAGTCGGCCAACTATCATGAATCGGCTAGATCTGAACTGTAGTCGGGTATAGTTGGCCAGAAGATGGATGCGCTTGCCAGCTTAGGATTGCCCCCCAGCCACTGAAAAATGGGGAAAAATGGGGAAAAATACAGGGAGTGAGGAAAAATGAGAAAAAACCTAAAAGGGCGGGCACACCCACAACAGAGGCCCTAGTAAATAGGTATAGACAAGAGATGACTTCTAACACACGTCACATCCCAAAAGAGGAGAGACCTCACCCGTAAGGTGGGGAGCCGCTACGTGGACTCTGTCCTAAGGATCTGTAATCCAAGCTAATGGAAAATGAGCAGTAAATTGATGAATGAACTGATTAATTGCTAAATGATCACACTTACCATCATACTTACTAAAATTTGGTTGACTTCGAATGATAGTAGCAGGCTACTGGCTGGTGGCACCTGAGGCTAGGGAAACTGAAGAGAGGTGCTGGTATCTAAGATGCATGGCCTCCTTTTCCCTTTGATGCTCGAGTAACATACGTTCTCGATCAAGCTCTCGGTGGTGCTCCTAAGCAGCAAGTTCAGCCTGACGCCGGTCTTCTTCGATCCTGCGTTGGGTTTCCTCATAGTCCCGTCTATCTTCTTTTTCGTGTTGCTTTCTTGCTTCAGCTTCTTCTTTTTCTTCTTTCCGTCTAGCCTCATCTTCTCTTCTTTGTAGTCGGGGGTTGTTGGAGGCGGAGGAGGACGTGCTGCTGTTGCCTCAAGAGTTGGAGACGCTCCATGAGAAGCTGGTTCTGAGCTCCGAGTAGAGCTATGGTATCTGCGGTAGTCGGAAGAGCAAGGTCTCCTTCGGGGGAGAATTCTTCCGGCTGATGAGTACTCTCCTCGATAGACATGATGCTGAAGTCGATGGTTGTGCCGGAACGCAATCTGACCATTCAAGGATGCCCTCACGCTAGGATACGGTGTGTGGACAAGCTGAATGTGATACCAATGTAACATGCAAGGGAAGCATTCGTAATTGAGGATCCTGTCACACAAATGCTCACACTGTCTTCTGTATCCTGAGTTTCGCGACTTTAGCAATCCACTTTAAGACTTCAAACTTTAAGAAATTTGAGTGAGAGAGAGAGAGAGAGAGAGAGAGAGAGAGAGAGAGAGAGAGAGAGAGAGATGAAATGAAATGATATATTAACGTCTTCAAAAGGCTAAAATGACCTATGAGACCAAAAAAGTTGAGAGAGAGAGAGAGAGAGAGAGAGAGAGAGAGAGAGAGAGAGAGAGAGAGACTGTACACCGTATATGGGGTCCCGAATTACCCACTAAAGGGTCCCCTATCCCATTACCGGAATAGTATTTGCTTTATTACTTTGAAGAGACTGACGGTGGACTGACGATGAGCCAAACGCAAGATCTCGGAGGACCAAGAGTCGGGGTGAACTGTACACGGCTGTAGAAGCACCAATGATGACCAATCTCGACCCTATGCACTCTTCCCAATGGATGTAGGAAGGCTGCAAATCTGAGGCTGAGAGAAGGGGCTGATTGGGACTGTTCTAGGCTATGTATGAAGGAGTTTCACCTTCACCACGTGGCTGTAGCAAAACGATGCAAACAAGGATGCTGAAAACTATATGAATGCTGAAAACGCAAGATGATCTGTAGGCTGAATGCTGTAGATGCTGCGTTTTACTGAATAAAGGCTGAATTGTTCAAGCGTTGATGCTCCTATATGCTGATGGGATGAAACGGGGATGGATGATGTGCTGAATTCTCCAATTGCTTATGCTCCTTGTGCTGAAGGCTCCAAGCGTTGAGGTCTTCAAGGCTGAATGAGATATGAATGAACGAATGAATGATATGCTCAGCTATTTATATGGACAATTGATGTTGGTCGGCTGGCTACAGAGCTGGCCGACTGCATCTTGTCCTGGATAAATGGATAAATGATGTAAAAATGCTCTAATAAATGCTATAAATTATGGGAATAATACTGGATAAATTCTAATGAATGCTAGATGTTATCTGAAGGCTTCTGCAATGGTCTAAATGCAGTGGATGAATGCTATGCATTATGCAGAGTGCTTTCTAATGCAAACCCTAAGGCTTCTATTGACTCTACATGCATGAATGCATCTCTTCAAGTGTCATGCACTCTGCACTCAGTGCATGGTGACAAATTGGCTCATCATCAGCAGTGCAACATTTGTACATTATTAGAACCCAGTAGGATGATATTTGTCGTACGCCGTGACCCCATTGTATATTCTTAGTCCAGGATAAGTCAGGCATCACGAGTTACGTAGGTCATTCCTCAGCCTTAGCGGGTCAGTCAGTCAGTCAAGTCCCTTAACCCACTTGGAGAGAATCATTCATGCATGTAGAGTCAATAGAAGCCTTAGGGTTTGCATCAGAAAGCACTCTGCATCCTGCATAATATGCATTAATATGCCTATGCATCATTTAGAACATCTCAGAAGCCTTAGGGAATTTACTAGGATTTATTTGGTATTTTTTCCATATTTTATGGTATTTATTTAGCATTTAATGTCATTTATAAATATAAACTTTATTAAATAAATGACCAGCCAACGTGACCAGCCCCTAGTTAGTATAAATAGGCTTGCATAGGGCTTAGACATTCATTCAGTCTTCAGTGAGCTAGGTGCCTTCCTCCTTAGCACTAGGAGCATTCCCCGCCTTCAGCCTAGATCGGTTCCTGCCTTCTGGAGCTTGTGTTTGTGCTTGCAGCCTTCCTTGAAGCTTAACGCAGCTCCTTCATGCAGTCCATTCAGTAGCCAGCCACTCCATAGATACCACAGCCAACAGGCGCATCTAGTTGAACCTTAACGCAGCCTTCTGTGCGTTCAACGCAGCCATTCAGACCTTCAACCATCTGCTCAGCCCTCAGGCGCCTGCATACAGCACACAGCCAGCCCTAGTACAGCCCTACAGGAGCCCATATCACCAGCAGCAGCTATACAGTCCATACAGACCTGCGTTTGCAGATCTACAGCCCTACAGTCTGCGTTTCAGCCCTACAGTTTGCAGATCTACAGCAGTTTTCAGTATTGCAACAGTACCCCGCCTTCTATGCATCATCCATACATGCTACAGTTATCTGGTGAAGGTGACATATCATTCATAAGCATTTTCAGCATATTTACATAGCTTAGAACAGTCCACCGTAGTCCTCTCTCGGCCTTAGGTGTGCAGTGTCATGGCCCTGTGAAAATGGAACAGCACAAGTGTGGGCATGGTGGTTGTCGAGTCAGAATATTGAATGATTCGCATGGGGGGTGCCCGGACAGAGTTAAAGATGTGTGGACATCCCTAGGTGTGAAGGGGGGGAACTAGGACATTAGAATTTTAATGTTTTATTAAAGTTGCCCCTAGGCCTTAGTGGCCCCTAGGGAACTTTAATAATAATTAAAGTGGGGGGGGCCTAGGATTATTATGGGGAGGGGGCCACTCCACTTTTGGAGTGTGTGCTTCTCTCTCCTCTCTCTCTTCTCTCTCTCTCTTCTTTTTGGGAAAAAGAATCGTGGAGCATACGTGCCCTTGTGGGGAAGCGTGGAAAGCAAGAGGAGAAGAGCAAGTCGGCTGCAGATCTTTTTGGCTGCTGTGTTCTCTGAGCAAACCAGCCGTACAGCCCTGTACGGACAGGCTGCGGGTTTTCTCTCCTGGTACAGGCTGCGCACAGGAGTTGCTGCGAGTATCTCTGCTGGATAGGCTGCGCACAGGTTCTGGACAGGCTGCTGCAGATTCTGTAGCAGGTACAGCTGTACGGACAGCTATACGGACAGCTGTACGGACAGGACAGAAATAGGCGTTGGACAGTACTGCTGTTGGCGGCGCTGGACAGATCTGGTACAGGCTGACTACGCAGGTACAGGCGTGTACAGGTACTGGCTACAGGCAGCGTATGCAAGGACAGCTTCTGGCACGTATTCCGAGGCAGTACAGACTGGTACAGTGCTGTTTTTCAGATCTGTACAGTCAAGTACAGCATAGAGTTGGTTGCAAGGAGGAGGGTACAGACAAGTACATACACATGTGTGAAGCAGGGTTGTGGAAACAAGTGCCTGCAAGTACAGATTGGTACCGTTACTTCCTCCAGTGCAGATACATGGGCTGAATTTGGTAAGCTCCGCATCTGTTCATCTATCTCTCTTTCTACTGCTTTATGTTTGTTGCAGATTTGAGTTATCTGGCCCCTTATGAGAGGAGGGGTATGGCAGATTGACAAGGGTGGAGACAGAGGTTGAACAGTACCTGTATGTATGAGCTGAGATGTTGAATCATGTGCTTGAGTTATGCCAGATGTATGCTCATGGCTGCCCTGCTTAGTGGTCTTGGCTGATCAAAGGGAGGCACAGTGTGTTGTTTTGAGACACAGATCTGTGTACGTGGATCCTCTGTGCTAAGAGGTATTGTGGGCCGTCAGATTGGACATACAGGTGTAATCTCTTGGCTGATTTTTGTTGTACTCAGCCTTTCATACTTTTGGAATTGAATAAAGAAATACCGCAAGGGGCGCCAAGCTTTGGGGCCAACAGGTGTCGCTTTGTTTTCAGATTTGGGCACTCTAGCCCCAATCTTTTCTGTTTTCATATCTAGACTACAAGTGGACGGGTGACTGCTAGTCTACCGCACTCTGGTTTCTATCAGAGGCCGGTTTCAAGGTTCCGTTGCCTGGACCAATCATCAACTTTCTGAAGGGGGTGAGCTCGTGGTTGCCTCGAAGAAAGCCATCGCTGAAAATTCAGCAAACATGTCTGATACAGAGGATGAGTACTTCTATCATGAAGAAGAAGAGCAAGAGACTTCTCCTGAGAGAGATGTATCTGAGGATATTCATGCAGGAGAACAGGCTGCAGATGTTGAGCCTTATGAGGATGTAACACAGCCAGAAGATGTACATGGTAAAGAGGATGATGATGCTCGGTTCAAAGATCGTTTGGCTAGTGTTATGGATGTATTTATGCAGCTCACACAGAGTGAGAGATTTGCTGAATTTATGAGATCCCGCACAGAGCCCGAGAAAAAGAAGAAGAAGGTTCGTTCTAAGAATCTTCCACAGGGTCATAGTGGTGCCATCCCACAGGAACCATCTTTTGGCCAGTTTCCGAACATGCAGCATGCTTATGGTGCAAACTCTCAGAGTTCCTTCTATGGACAGCCACCTATTCCTCAGCAGAATATGCATCCAAGTTATTTTGGTGGTGGCTCGGTGTTCCAATCTATGACTGGGGGTTATCCTCAGGGAGGCATGGGTATGCATGGGCCTTTTGGATCTAATTTTCAGCCTGGTATGCAGGGGAATATGTATGGTGGTATGCAGTCCGGTATGCAAGGAAATATATTTGGGGGCATGCAACCTGGAATGCAAGGCAATATGTTTGGTGGCATGCAGCCAGGTATGCATAACGGAATGTTTGGAAACATGGCTGGAATGTATGGTATGCCTGGTGTGGGAATGGGTAATGTCGACCCAATGATGGGCATGAATGTTGGGGGCAGCAATCTTGCGAAGCCACTTCCATATGATAATCTAACGCCTATGGGAAAGGCGAAGGATTACAAGGAAGGGGGAGCTGCAGTGAAGTTTGATACATTCAGTGGGGCCAAAGATAAATTGAAAGCACTTACCTTTTTACAGCAGTTTGATGCTGCTTTTTCTGGTGGGAATTACACAGAGTCCTCTAAGGTGAGGAAAGCCGCCACTTTTCTCAAGGGCAATGCTTTGCAGTGGTGGTCTACTCTTCTTTTGCAGGGCATAGCACCCACTACGTGGGTACAGTTTAAACAGGTCTTCTCTTCTGTATGGCTCACATCTACATTTGAGGTGGATGTTATGACCGCTTGGCACAAGTTGGATGCTTCAAAGTGTGAGAATTTGGAGGATTATAACAAGAAGTTTTGGGAAGCTTTACTCCCAGTGACTTCTTACCGTGCAGTGCCATTGTCTGAGCAGGTAGAGAAGTATTGTTGTGGGCTGCCCAAAGAGGTGCGAGATTATTGTATCAAGACGAGTAACGAACATGTCACAGATGATTGAAAATGCTATGACAGCTAATGCGTTACTCACTGGTGGATCATCGGGGTTTAAAGGCAGTAAGAACATGAGCAAGAAAGCTGAAAAATCTGGGCATGCTTCTCGTGATGCTAAAGGGTCTTCAGAGACGAAGTATAAGAAGTTGCCAATGCCCAAGAGGACTTCTGAGGAAAGACAGGCTTTGAGAGATGCTCATAAGTGTTTTTACTGTACTGAAGAGGAGCATATGTCATTTAATTGTCCCAAGAGAAAGTCCCAAAAGGACTCTGACAATAAGGGAGAGCCCAAGTCAAAGAAACCAAAGCCTTCTGCAGGGTTAGTTCCTGATCTTGTGGGGGAACAGCCAGGTGGTGAAGATACAGAGTTGTGCAGGGCATGGGGCAAAGTGAGGGATCAGAATGCCTTGATCTTCTTTGACACAGGTGCTAGAGCCAACTTCATTTCACCAGATTTGGCTGGCCGATTGGGGATTCGCGCAGAGGAGATGGGGCCGTTACATGAGGCTAATATGGCTTGTCCAGGGTATGCAGAACCCGTTACTCCTATCATTGGGAAGCTTCGGCTTCATTTGCAGGGTTATGTGGACAGCGAAGAGTTCTTCATCATGCCACTTGATGGCTGTGATGTTTTGTTGGGGATGCCATGGTGCCACAGAGTACATGCGGTGGTGGATACTTACAATAGGAAAATCACTCTGACTCATAGAGGGAAAGAACAAATGCACCTACCACATTTAACAGAATGATGGACAGGATTTTCAGGCCTCATAGAGAGTTTGTGGGCACATTCTTTGATGATATGATTGTGCATTCACAAACTGAGGAAGAGCATAGAAGGCATTTGGCCATTGTGTTTGCAGAACTCAGAAACCATAGGCTGGTTGTTAATGGCAAGAAAAGTGAGTTTTTCTTGCAGGAGATGCATTTCTTGGGGCATATTGTGTCTGCGCATGGAGTCCGTATGGATCCAGCAAAGGTGGAAGCAATACTTAATTGGCCAGCTTTGAGGACCGTGCATGATGTACGCAGTTTTCTAGGATTGTGTTCCTATTACAGGCGATACATACAGTACTTTGCTGAAATTGCTTCGCCTCTTCATGCTTTGACGAAGAAGGCAACTCCGTTTAGATGGGCTGATCGGGAAATTACAGCATTCAAAAAGCTCAAAGAAAAGCTTACTTCGGACCCAGTATTGGTGTAACCGGACCTCCGAAAGGCTTTTGTTGTCCAGTGTGATGCATGTGGAAGTAGCATTGGTGCAGTTCTCATGCAAGAGAGACATGTGATAGTCTATGAGAGTAGAATATTGCAAGATGCTGAGAAGCATTTACAGGTTTATGAGAAAGAGATGTTGGTTGTAATTCACGCTCTTTCTACATGGAAACACTACTTGCTTGGGGCTGATTTCACTGTGCAGACAGATCATCAGACCTTGCGTTATTTCCTCACGCAAACTAAGCTTTCAGAGAAGCATAAGCGTTGGGCAAACTTTTTGTCAATGTTTCACTTCCAGATTGTGCATGTGGAAGGCAAAAAGAATGTAGTGGCAGATGCTTTGTCACGCAAGCCACAGGTCTCCGCAGTTTCACTTGCTTATCATCATGAGCTTGATGAAATGAAAGAGCAGTATGCCCGTGATGAGGACTTTGAAAAGTTGTATGATCAGATGTCTGAGGGTCAGCGGCATGAGCACTATACTCTCAGAGATGGGTTTTTATTGATGCATGGCAGACTGTGTGTTACCAGGCCATTGCGCCTCAAGGTTATGATTGAAAGTCATGCTCCACCGTATGCAGGTCATAGAGGTATTGACGCCACGGTAAAAGCAGTGGAGACTTTCTTTTATTGGCCAACCTTGCGAAGAGATGTTGATGCCTTTGTGAGGCAATGCATCGTATGTCAGAAGGTAAAGTTTGACTGTCAAAAGACACCAGGGTTATTACAGCCTTTACCTATTCCAGATAGACCTTGGGAGAGCATTGCCATGGATTTTATATTTGATCTTCCACGGACACAAACGGGCAATGATGGCATTTGGACTATCATATGCAGGTTCAGTAAGCACTGAGCAGGCTCATTTCATTCCCGTGCGTAAGACGATCAAAGTGGATCATATGGTGAAGTTGTTCATGGCGAACATCTTCAAGTATCATGGCTTGCCTACGTCTATCATTAGTGACCGTGATCCACGGATGACGAGTTTGTTCTGGAGAGGGTTGTTTGACAACATGGGTACAACTCTCAAGTTTTCATCATCATTTCATCCACAGACAGATGGTCAGTCAGAAGAGGCTAACTCTACAGTGTTGGATCTTCTCAAGTGTTATGTGTCAGAGCACAAGCAACAATGGGAAAAATATCTTCCTTTGGTGGAGTTTGCATATAACAACACTGTACATACCTCGACAGGCAAGGCGCCTTTTGAGATTGTGGAAGGAGGGAAGAAGGTACCACCCATTTTGCATACAAAGGATAAGATCTTTGAGGCTGATCAGTATGTGGAGAGTATGGATGAAGCTTATCGGAGGGTTAAGTTGGCACTCCAGAAAACTCAGCAGAAGCAAAAGAAAGCCGCAGACCGTCACAGACGTGATTTAGAGTTTGCATTGGGTGATTGGGTTCTTTTGCGCTTTGAAAAGGCTAGACTCAAGAAGATGAAGGCGCTTATTCCCTAAGTTGAGCATGCGTTATTATGGGCCTTTTCAGGTTTTGGAAAAGATTGGTGAGGTAGCCTATCGTTTGAAGCTACCAGATCACTGGAGGATTCACAATGCTTTTCACGTGAGTCTCCTTAGACCTTTCCGTGGGGGTGTGCTTGAGGATGTATCAGATGAGGCTCAGCCGGAAGTTGAGGAACTTGATGAGGTTCTGATTCCAGAGCAGATACTGGCACATAAAGAAAGGAAGGTACGAGGTAAAGTTTCCCGTCGCTATCTTGTGAAGTTCAAGAACTATTCATCACCGATGGATGCGAAGTGGATGGAGGAAGGTGACTTAACAGATTCACCTCAGGTTTTGCAGCTTTATCTCGATGCCTTTGAGTTAGAGCCGACTCTTATTGTGGCTCATTCAGGTTCAGCAGAGCATGGGTTTGGAGCATTACCTGATGCTCAAGAGGGGGGTAGCACCTCCACTCCCTTGATACAGACAGGCTCAGATGACATCTAGAGGTCGCTTGGTGCAGATTTTATCTCACCTGAAGGTACTGAGGCTGACAGTACATCTGTTTATGGGACTTCTATGATATATGTGTACTAGTCACATGAGATTTTGTGGATATGTATGGTTCACAGTGGTATAAAACTTGGACTATTACTATGCCATTGGTTTGCAGTGAATGTTGATACATGAGCATGGCTTAGAGAGATTGGGACGCTGATCTTGCCATATTGTATATTTCACTTTGGATATTTTGCTGTATCACCAGAATGCAATCGAGGACGCTTGCCATTTTTCAAGAGGGGGGTATGTCATGGCCCCATGAAAATGGAACAGCACAAGTGTGGGCATGGTGGTTGCTGAGTCAGAATATTGAATGATTCACATGGGGGGTGCCCGGACAGAGTTAAAGATGTGTGGACATCCCTAGGTGTGAAGGGGGGGAACTAGAACATTAGAATTTTAATGTTTTATTAAAGTTGCCCCTAGGCCTTAGTGGCCCCTAGGGAACTTTAATAATAATTAAAGTGAGGGGCCCTAGGATTATTATGGGGAGGGGGCCACTCCACTTTTGGAGTGTGTGCTTCTCTCTCTCTCTTCTTTTTGGGAAAAAGAATCGTGGAGCATACGTGCCCTTGTGGGGAAGCGTGGAAAGCAAGAGGAGAAGAGCAAGTCGGCTGCAGATCTTTCTGGCTGCTGTGTTCTCTGAGCAAACCAGCCGTGCAGCCCTGTACGGACAGGCTGCAGGTTTTCTCTCCTGGTACAGGCTGCGCACAGGAGTTGCTGCGAGTATCTCTGCTGGAAAGGCTGCACACAGGTTCTGGGCAGGCTGCTGTAGATTTTGTAGCAGGTACAGCTGTACGGACAGGACAGAAACAGGCGCTGGACAGTACTGCTACTGGCGGCGCTGGACAGATCTGGTACAGGCTAACTGCACAGGTACAGGCGTGTACAGGTACTGGCTGCAGGCGGCGTATGCAAGGACAGCTTCTGGCACGTATTCCGAGGCAGTACAGACTGGTACAGTGCTGTTTTTCAGATCTGTACAGTCAAGTACAGCATAGAGTTGGTTGCAAGGAGGAGGGTACAGACAAGTACATACACATGTGTGAAGCAGGGTTGTGGAAACAAGTGCCTGCAAGTACAGATTGGTACTGTTACTTCCTCCAGTGCAGATACACGGGCTGAATTTGGTAAGCTCCACATCTGTTCATCTCTCTCTCTTTCTACTGCTTTATGTCTGTTGCAGATTTGAGTTATCTGGCCCCTTGTGAGAGGAGGGGTATGGCAGATTGACAAGGGTGGAGACAGAGGTTGAACAGTACCTGTATGTATGAGCTGAGATGTTGAATCATGTGCTTGAGTTATGCCAGATGTATGCTCATGGCTGCCCTGCTTAGTGGTCTTGGCTGATCAGAGGGAGGCACAGTGTGTTGTTTTGAGACACAGATCTGTGTACGTGGATCCTCTGTGCTAAGAGGTATTGTGGGCCGTCAGATTGGACATACAGGTGTAATCTCTTGGCTGATTTTTGTTGTACTCAGCCTTTCATACTTTTGGAATTGAATAAAGAAATACCGCAAGGGGCGCCAAGCTTTGGGGCCAACAGGTGTCGCTTTGTTTTCAGATTTGAGCACTCTAGCCCCAATCTTTTCTGTTTTCATATCTAGACTACAAGTGGACGGGTGACTGCTAGTCTACCGCACTCTGGTTTCTATCAGAGGCCGGTTTCATGTTGCCCTTCCTCATGCCCTTGGGAAGAGTGCATAGGCTCGAGATCAGTTCATTGAGGTGTTTCTGCAGCCGTGTACAGTTCAGCCAGGCTTCCGATCCTCCGAGATCTTGTGTTTGGCTTATCTACAGTCCACAGTCATTCTCTCTAAAGTAATAAAGCAAATACTATCTCGTTATCGGGATAGGGGGCCCTTCAGTGGGTAATTTGGGACCCAATCTGGTGTACAGTTCTCATCTCTCTCTCTCTCTCTCTCTCTCTCTCTCTCTCTCATCTCTTTAAAGTATTAAAGTGGATTGCTAAACTCACGAAACTCAGGATACAGAAGACGGTGTGAGCATTTGTGTGACAGGATCCTCCAATACGAAGACTTCCGCTGCATATTACATCAAGTGGGTTAAGGGACTTGGACTAACTGATTGACTGACCTACGTAGCTTGTGCTTGACTTATCCTGGACTGAGGATTACAATGGGATCACGGCGTACAACAAATATCATCCTAAAGGGTACTAATAATGTACAATGTTGCACTGATGATGATGAGCCATCTTGTCACTATGCACTACAGTGCAGAGTGCATGTGACACCTTGAGCCGTAACTACTTGGTAACACACACTCTACCATGCATCAACAAAAAGCCATCCGTGAGAGTATAATGATCATGCCGCTGACCCTCAGACATCCGATCACAGACCTTCCCAAAATTCTCATCCTACGCATACTGCTCTTTCATCTCATCAAGCTCATGATGATAAGCAAGTGAAACTGTTGAGACCTGTGGCTTGCGTGACAAAGCATCTGCCACAACATTCTTTTTGCCTTCCACATGTACAATCTGAAAGTGGAACATAAACAAAAAGTTGGCCCATTCATATGCTTCTCAGAAAGCTTAGTTTGCGTGAGGAAATAACGCAAGGTCTGATGATCTTTCTGCATAGTGAAATTAGCCCCAAGCGAATAGTGTTTCCATGTAGAAAGAGCATGAATTACAGTCAACATCTCTTTCTTATAGACCTAATTGTCCCAATGCTGTTCCTACATGCATCAAACTGGACAACAAAAGCCTTTCAGAGATCCGGTAGTACCAATACGGGATCCGAAGTAAGCTTTTCCTTAAGCTTCTTAAAGGTTGCAATTTCCCGATCAGCCCATCGAAACACAGTTTCCTTCTTTGTTAAAGCACGAAGGGGCGAAGCAATCTCAGCAAAATACCGTATGTATTGTCTGCAATAGGAACACAATCCCAAAAAGCTGCGTACATCATGCACAGTCCTCAAATCTAGCCAATCTAGAATTGCTTCTACCTTCGAAGGATCCATACGGACTCCATCTGTAGACACGATGTGCCCCAAGAAGTCTTATTTCTTCCAAGAAGAATTCACTCTTCTTGCCATGTATGACCAACCTATGCTTGTGGAGTTCCTCAAACATTGTGGCCAAATGCTCCCTAATGCACAATCATATCATCAAAGAATGTGCCCACAAATGCTTGATGAGGTCGGAAAATCCTGTCCATCATCTTGTTAAAGGTGGTGGGAGCATTTGTCAAGCCAAAGGACATGACCAAGAATTCATATAGCCCAAAGGTGGTCCGAAATGTTGTCTTATGGACATCCTTGGGTCTAATGCGTATTTGATGATACGTGCTTTTCAAGTCTATCCGACTAAAGACTGTAGAGCCCTGTAAACGGTCCAAAATGTCATCGATCCTCGGAATAGGGAATTGATTCTTGATGGTATTCTTGTTCAGCACCTTGTAATCTATGCACATGCGCCAAGAACCATCTTTCTTTTGCACCAAGAGCACAGGTGAGCAAAAAGGGGAGGAGCTTGGCTAAATCGATCCTCGGAATAGGGAATCGATTCTTGATGGTATTCTTGTTCAGCGCCTTGTAATCTATGCACATGCGCCAAGAACCATCTTTCTTTTGCACCAAGAGCACAGGTGAGCAAAAAGGCGAGGAGCTTGGCTAAATCAGCCCCTTTTTCAACAACTCCTGTACTTGGCTCATGATTTCCTCTTCTTGGGCTGCACTAACACGGTATGGCGGTCTATTTGGTGGGGTACTCCCGGGAATAAGATCAATAGCATGATCTTCTGGCCTTTCCAGAGGAAGCTCTCCTGGCAATGACTTGGAAAAGCAATCTTGGTATTTACGTAGGAAATCGGTCTTGTCTTTATCTAACATAGACAAATTAGATTGAGTTTCATCATCTTTGGCATTCTTAACAAAAAGCAAGTATGCGGAAAGATGCTTTTTCATTACTAATGAAATGGCCGAAGCCGATACAATAGGAACAGATTCCCCTTAAGCTTTACATCCAAAATATGCTCAGATTCCCCTTTAAGCTTTACATCCAAAATATGCTCTTTCTCTCTATGAGTCAAAGTAATCTTCCTGTTGTACGTATCCACCACCGCATGTACTCTATGACACCATGGCATATCCAACAAAACATCACACCCATCAAGTGGCATGATATAAAATTGCTCACTGTCCACATAACCCTGCACATGAAGCCTTAGCTCCCAATGATAGGGGTAATGGGTTCTGCATTCCCAGGACAAGCCATATTAGCCTCATACATAGGCCCCATCTCCTTTGCAAGAATCCCCAATCTGCCAGCCAAATCTGGTGAGATAAAGTTGGCTCTAGCACCTTTGTCAAAGAAAATCAAAGCGGTTTGATCTCTAACTTTGCCCCATGCTTTGCACAACTCAGTCTCCTCACCACCTAGGTGTTCCCCAATAAGATCAGGAACTAACCCTGCAGAAGGCTTTGCTTTCTTAGTCTTGGGCTCCCCTTTAGTGTCAGAGTCCTTGTTGGACTTACGTTTAGGACAATTGAAAGACATATGTCCCTCTTCAGTACAGAAAAAGCATTTCTTGGCATCCAGCAAAGCCTGCTTCTCCTCAGGAGCTCTCTTAGGCATTGGTAACATTTTACGCCGCTTCTCTGGAGCCACTGTTGCATCCCGAGATGCATGTCCTGACTTCTTAGTTTTCTTGCCAGTGCTTTTGCTGCCCTTAAATCCAGTTGAAATCCCAGTGAGTAACGCATTTGCCGTCATGGCATTCTCTATCATCTGCGACATATTTGTTACTCGGGTCTTGATGCAACAGTCACGCACTTCCTTGGGCAACCCACAACAATGTGGCACTGCACGATAAGAAGTAACTTGGAGTAAAGCTTCCCAAAACTTCTTGTTATAATCCTCAAGATTCTCACACTTCGATGCATCCAACTTATGCCACGCTGTCATTACATCCACCTCAAATGTAGATTTGAGCCACAGAGAAGAGAACACCTGTTTAAAATGTACCCAAGTAGATGGTGCTATGTCCTACAAAAGAAGAGTGGACCACCGCTGCAATGCATTGCCCTTGAGAAAAGTTGCAGCTTTTCTCACTTTCGAGGACTCCGTGTAATTTCCACCAGAAAAAACAGCATCAAACTGCTGTAAAAAGGTAAGAGCCTTGAGCCTGTCTTTTGCCCCACTGAATGTGTCAAATTTCACTGCAGCTCCAACTTATAATCCTTCGCCTTACCCATAGGCGTTAGATTATCGTAAGGAAGTGGCTTCACAAGATTGCTACCCCTTGCATTCATGCCCATACTAGGGTCAACATTGCCAGTTCCCACACCTTGCAGAAAGAGAGAGAGAGAGAGAGAGAGAGAGAGAGAGAGAGAGGCCTGCAAACCTTGTATCGCGTTCCCCCAGAGAGAGAGAGAGAGAGAGAGAAAGAGAGAAACTTGTCGGCTGTGCCTCCTATCTTGCAGTCTTGGCCGCCGACCTGTTGCACAGAGGGAGAGCTATTGAGTTGTGCGCCACCTGCAAACTGTCCGCCTTGTGCTTTTCATGTGCAATCCAGACCTGCTGGTTCTCCACAGCCCAGCCCACGTGCAGTCCATCAGTCATCAAAGAGAGAGAAAACCTCAGCGTGCAGCTGACTTATTCCAAAAGAAGCCCCCCCACCTCCCCCCAAAAAAAATAATAATTAAAAAAAAATAACGTAGCCCCTCCCAAAAGGACCACAATCCACAAAAAAAAAGGTTCTTTTATTTTAAAGGTTTTTAAAACCTTAGTCCCCCCGAAACATTCACATGGGATTATGTAAAGGGACTTTAATAACTCCTAAAGTCACCTTTGACCCCAAGTGTGCACATTTAAATAAATGTCTTGCACACTGATCACCATGCCCACACTCTCCAGATATGCTGTACAAATTCATAGGGTCGTGACAGAGGTCCACTTTCATTTCGTTCGTGAGCTGGACACTGACAACATCATTACACTGGAGTATTGTCCTTCTCAAGACAACCTTGATCATCTCTTCACCAAATCTGGAGCTGAGAGGAGATGTTGGACATGTCATCTCCAGCACATTTTACTCGGTTTATGCCACTTTTTATCTAGATATTTATATGATGTAATTAGGGATTTTTTCATATTTTTCAGCTATTTTATAGCTTAGTTTTAGGCATTTTTAGGCATTTTATCATTTGTCCAAACTAGTAGCTTTTTTTGCTACAGCTGATTGGCTCTATAGATATGTATATAAGCATGGACATTGTTCATTCATAATTCAATACGTTTCAAATCTTGGCTGTCTACTTTCTCTTGTTTGATCTCTACTTGCATCCGCTTCATATTCACATATTCTCACACAAATCCAGAAGGGTCATCTTGATTTTCTATCTTTGAGTCTTGATGCCTTTAAGCACATCAATCACAACTGTAGAAACGTTGGAAAACTTGTCGATGTGGGTGGAATATGCCTGGTTGGAATCTCCCAATTCAGGATCTCCGCCACCTTTGCCGGGTCTAATCGGATGCCTTCGACACTGATTGTATATCCGAGGTAGTGACCCTCGTATAAATAAAAATCCGATTTCTTCTCATTGCCATAAAGCTTGTTGCTTTTCAACAACTTCATCACTTTTTCGACGCGTTAATGTCGTGCTGCTCTTCCGTAGCTGAGAAAATCAGTATGTTGTCCAAAAAGATGAAGACACACTTCCCTATCAAGTCCCGAAAAACACGCATTATCATGCGGTTAAACGTAGCTGGGAGTGGGGCGTTTGTTAATCCAAAAGGCATGACCACGAACTTGTAGTGGGCCCGCTCAGTTCAGAATGCGGTTTTGGAGATGTCCCTGTCCACAATTCTCACCTGATGGTAGCCACTTTTGAGGTCAATTTTTGAAAAAACTCGTGCTCCATTCAGCCTCTCTAAAAGATATAATCAATCCAGACATAGGAAACTTGCTCTTTTTTATCAGCTTTTGAGCGCGCGATAATATACGCAAAGTTTGGAAGATCCATCCTTCTTTTTCACAAGGAGGATCGGGGTTGTGAATGGAGAGTTGAGACACACTAGAACGTTTGAAACCAGATTGCAACAATTCTTGGAGTTGATGATCTAACTTCGTCTCCATGGCCTTGCTCAGGCAGTATGGAAACTTACTGGGGGGGTCGGAACCTGGGAGGAGCTCAATTCTATGGTCTTTCGGTCTAGAAGGGGGAAGTCTGGGAGGTAAATTGTCCTGAAGAAAAATCTTCTAGAACTGGTCATGTAGGGCCGTGTACTTTGAAGCATTGGTCACGGTTTGGGTGGTTTGGACGACGTAGATCACCACACACTGTGCGCCTTTTTGAATCTCCCTTTTAGCATGTAGTAGATGGCTAATGACTAGAAAGTTAGGTATCCCGAGTTCACACTTAATGATCACTGGGGCCTTTGACACATTTCGGGTACTCCAGAATGTGTGCTGGTCCCAATCAATGTTTGGGGTAAACTTATGAAACCAATGGATCCCTAGGATTATGTCTGCAAGAGGGGCAACCATGAAATCCTGCACAAATTCTGTGCCATGTGTGATCAATTTAACTCGGCAAGCTTCAAACTTGATGCTCGTTGTCATATCCGTACTAAATCCCTCCACTTTCTTGTCTACTGAGGTCTCCTTGTACCGTGCATGCTCTTCACTGATGTCACGTGCACCTTGCACTGGGGTACACAATGACACACTGGCATGATCATCAGTGCAGCATTTATACAGAAGTAGAACCTTTTCTAGGATTATTTGTCGTACGCTGTGACCCCATTGTGAGCCCTCAGTCCAGGGACGGACAGGCACGAGCTATGTTAGTGAGTCTCTGAACTTTAGAGGTCAGTCGGATGTTAGTCCTTTTAACCCACTTGGAGAAAGCATCATACAGAAGCATTTAGGTGTCTGCCCTAGCATTAGATGCATGTGTAGGCATGTCTAGGACCATTGCATTAGAAGGGGGCGAGCCCTAAGGCCAGCCCACTTGGGCTAGCCTTGCAAAGGGCATCTATGCCTTTTGCCAGCCCATGTGGCTTAGGGGGGCTAGTCGGCCAGCCCATGTGGCTTAGGGGGCCAGTCGGCCAGCACCCGACCAGCCCTACAGCAGCCGACTGGGCATTATGCCAATCGTGGGCTTTTACAATAGCCGACAGGGAATTTACAGCAGCCGACTTGTTCTCTACCAGCCGATTGAGCATTTATGCAGTCGTGGGAATAATACAACAGGCCGACAGCTTTCTCAGGCAGACGACCACTTCAATATTCAGGTATTCGGAAAAGTACACAGTTTGCAGCATCCAGTCGACTCCAGGCTAAGGAAGGAAGCTCCTCTGCACATTCAGCCAGCATATGTGCAGTCCTACAGCTATCTGGACTTGCATTAGTAGCCAAGGAGAGTCTTCAGCAGAGCCTCGGACTAGGTGGATACTCAGCCGATGTACGGTCTTCCTTGTCCTTGTGTTGGGCATTCATATCACTTGTACTGAGCATTGTACAACATTTCTCCAAAAGAATAATATAAGCAAATACTCCTGCTTGCAAAAAGGAGGGGGTGGGGGGTGGGGGCTTCAATGGGTATTGGGACCCAATACTGTGTCGTCTTCTACATTCTCATTCTCTTCTCTCTCTCTACTCTCTCAAGTTGATGCTAAAGATTCTCACCACATAAAGGTATAAAGAAGGCCATGTTGTGCGTTATCACGATCAAGCTCAGTGCATGTAACATTGGTATCAGAGCATCAGGTTGGTAACCCAACTCGGCTACCTAAAGAAGTGAGAGCATCCGGTGGATGGCTACTGTGGTCCGGAAAAGAAACCTAGGCCTCCACCATGTTGAGAGACATCACATCAAGAAGGGATGGAGGCCCAAAGCTTCCAAACAGAAAAAATGCCTCCACCAAGCACAAAAGAGCTCTTGAGAATAATGATGGAGCAAATAAATTCTCTGAAGATGCAGCTTGCCGCCGAAAAAGAGAAGCCCAAAAAGAAGGCATCTGAGATCTAGGACAGGTCCTACATATGGAGGAACAAAGAAGAAAAGATGAAGACCGACGTGAAGAACAAAGAAGAAAACATGAAGAAGCAAAAAGAAAAGCAGATGAAGAAAAAGAACTGAGACGTGCGGAGGAACAGAGGGATAGGGAAGCCACATGCAAATATGAGGAAGACCAACGCCGCAGAGAGAGAGCCGATCGAGAGTTCCAGCAAAGACTTGACTGGGAGGCTCTGCAAATCCAGAATCAGCAAATGATGGCACAAATTTTGGCGGCTCTCCCTCAGTAGGCTCCAAATTCCTCATCCTCCACCGCCCCTACCACCATGTCATACGAACCTCTCCAAATTTTAGTAAGTATGACCATGCTGCAATTACTCAATTTATTCATCAATTTGAAGCACATTTTCCTTTAGTTAAAATCACAGATCCGCAAGACAAAGTCCATGTGGCAGCACCCCAACTCACTGGGGAAGCCGTTACTTGGTGGAAGCATTGGTCACTACTTCACACAGACCCCATCACAGACCAATTCTGTTTTCATTGGAACACCTTCGTGGTTGACCTCAAATCCTGTTTTCTTCCACCACAGTACATGACCAATCTTGAGGATGAGTTTTACAAACTCACTTAGGGTGATTCCCTTGTTTTGATTCCAACAAGGTCATTACCATGGCCTAGCAGTTGGGCATATCAGAAGAAGATAAGCTCAAGCAATTTATCTGAGGTTTAGACACCACCATTAGGTATCCAGTGAGGAATTTTGAGCCTTAGACTTATGCACGGGCACTGACCCTCGCTCAGAATCAGGAGCTGATGCTCAACGGGGGTAGGCCCAAGCAGGTACAGTCTTCCCCTAACCCCCAACAATAGTCATCTACCCAACAGTCACCTACCCAAGGTAAGGGGATGTAGAACAACAAAGACCAAAAGGACCAAAAGAAAAATTCTTGGGGTCAATCGGGCAATAAGAAAGATTCTACGCCTAAGAAGACTCCTGAGGAAAAAGCTAAGGAGGGCATCATTGGAGGTTATCTCCAGCCCAATGAACAGACACGGTACAGGACAGAGAACCGTTGTTTCTTCTGTCACACTGTGGGACACGGGAAGAAAGATTGCACTAAGTTCCGGGTTGAAAAGTCTACTAATGCATCCACTTCCATAGTAGCAACCGTAGCATCATCATCCACACCTAAGTGCATTGGATGAAAAGTGAGTTCCCTAGTTGCATCATTAATTGCCTGCTTTTGTGTGCTTGCTTGAATGCTTGCTCTCTTTAGAGAGGCTCTACGTCCTGCAGGCAAAGGACTTCGTGTTGCTATGGGAGTGGAACTACCAGCACCCCTGAATCCTGCCTAGTTCTGTGCATCTTCCTATGAGCCCAAGCGCGTTCTCTTCGATGCATCACCTGTATCCTCATATCCTCACTAGCATCAATATCCTGAGGCAGGGGCCCACAACCACGTCCTGCCAATTGCTGTCTTTTCCATCTTGTAGCTCAGCTTGCATGTTTGGAGGCACCAATTTGCATGCACCAATGCCTTCCCCGAGAAATGGGCTTTAACACGGATTATGGTACCTCTTGAGCAAACCTGGCAAAAATTACATTTGCACTTTGGCTGCCTAAACCACCATATCTTGATATAGGAGTGACATTGAAACCAGAAGGGAACCTGGGACAATGAACAGACACTTCAGATGACAGCAAAGATATGAAAACAGAGTGGAAATAACCATAAACAATATCAAAACTCAACATTGAGCCGGAACGGCCGGCCCCTCGTAGGAACTGCTTTATTCCGATGAATAAAAGGGTTACAACCAAACCAAGGTGCGGGTGCAATCTTGCACCGGATTTTTCCACAAAGCTCCACAAAACACTTGCTCAAGAACTAAGCACCAATCAGCACCATAAACCAGTGCAAATCAGCCTCGAACAACAGCTCAGTATGGTGCCAAATCCAGCCCAAAATCCATGCCAAAACAGCCCTCAGAACAGAGCTTTAAAATCTGTCGCAGAAGGGCTCTCAGAGCTGTCCCCAATACCTCCAAATCAGCCCCAAACCTGGTGGCCAGAAGGGAGTGATGAAGAGAGAGAGTACCCTGCTACTGCGTAAGAGAGAGAAAAGAAACTGCCCAGTTGCTGTCCTCTGAACAGCCTGTGCAAGAGAAAGAAGAAGATTGTACCGCTGCTGTACCTGCTGTATGGCTGTCGTATGAACAGCACAAGAAGAACCCCGCCAACTAGCACTCAGGAGTCAGCCACCCACTGCAGGGTATGGCCAGCGCTCAGGAAGAGAGGCCCTGCTGAAGATAACGGCTCGTTTGCTGATCAAGTGTACGTCCAGCACTGGAGAGGAGGACAAGGTACTGTGCGGACAGATCAGAGAAAAAAACCACCACTGTACTACTGTACAGCCAGTAGAGAGAGGAAAGCCAGCTGCTGTCGTCTGTTTGGCTTGCTGAAGAGAGAGGGAAAAGTTGCTGCTGTACAGTCAGATGAGGGATCTGCTGATGTAGGCCAGCGCTCCAAGGAAAGAGAGAACGTACTACTGCCCAACGATCTGTACGTGCAGCAAACTGGGAAGTGAAAGAGGGAACGTCGTCTGCTGCTGAAGGTCCTGTATGGCCAGCGAATCTAGAGAAAAGCACTGCTGTCCCCCTTCTCCTGTGTGTATGCACATCACTTCTCCCTTCCTTCAGAGTCGACCCCCTCTATTTCAAGCCTATGCTTGCTTTTCCCATCGCTAAAAGTTGCAGCCCCTCCAAAAATACCATAAAACTCCTCTTTTTGGGAGTTAAAAACAGCCGCCATATATATTTATATGTATAAAAGCTTGCAAGACCCATGCAAAGCTAGGCACCCACTTGAAGTGTTCACACATGGTTTAAAAGATCAGGTCCACCTCATATATATATTCTTTGACCAAATCCCCACGTGTCCACACTTATAAGTGTGAACAAGTATCCTTATAAACCATAAAAGTGAGTAAAATCTTGTAAACTCATGTCCTGTAATATGCCTTCCACTGGTCGAGACGGGTGAGGGACCAAATGGTGATAGACATGGGCCCACATGGCATCCCTAGGGTGAGGCATCTTGACAAAGGTAGGGCAAGATTGGCACCTTGGCATGAAAAACCCTAAATTTCAAAATCCTTTTTTTGTTTTTTTGTTTTTTTGTTTTTTTTGGGGGGGGGGGGGGGAATCAAAGAAAAAAGGCACAAGTTAGCACAACCAACGTGAGAGATGGCGGGCATGGAAGCTAAGAAGTGCGAGAGGAGCTGGAAGGGGCTGATTTTTGCAACACAGTAGCTTCTTCGTTGGTTTTCACAGGTGCAGATAGCTTTAAAAAAAAGAAAAAAGAAAAGAGCTCTGTGGATTTAAAAACGCCCAAATTGTACTGATAACGGATGGGAGGGAAAGAACGCATTTCATTCGAAAGAAACGTTTCGTTTCATAAAATCTGAATAAACGTGTTTCTTTGCAACTATGTTTGGGGGCATCTCAGCTTAGGCTGGTGTAGTCTATTTGATTTTGGCTTCTTTTCAGAGAGCTACCACCCCCGTGCAGCTCAAGAGACTCCCCGGCCTTAGAGTAGTAGTTGAATTTTCCTCAACATTGACTCATCCATTCCTGAGGGTTGGCACATTCCTTTAGCAAACCCCCCCCACCCCCCCCACCCCCCCCTCTCTGCCCCCCTGCAAAGAAAAAAAAAACCAGCCCCCCTTCTTTGCCCGGACAACTTTGGCTGTTGCATTCTCGTGGCTCGACATCACCTTGGCAATCTTTGGCATCCAGGAGGGCAGCCTCTCTTACCGTTCATGGTTGGTAGCCAAGGTAGGTTTTAGTCCATTGTGGTCTCTTCCAAGGAGACTACTCGACCCTCTTCAGTGGATGTGGGTAGTAGGTTTTCATGACCGTAGGTTGAAGGGCCCATAATAAGCATACTCCTTTACTCACTCTTCTCTCTACCTCCGCCATGCCCTATTGAGATCAACAAGTAGAAGTCCTATGTGTGCTAGTCAGTTCAACCATCTCTTATGCAATGAATTTAGCAGTAAAAGTATCTACACTCTTTCTAGTGCTCCAAGGATCTGTCTGGTGTGAAATCAGGATCTTGGGCATTTGGGCGGCTTTTAGTAGAGGTACATGTGGCAGGATATGTGGAGACCCCAGACAAGACAGGGTCAGCATGTGGCTCACAGATTTGAAGCCCACCAGCAAGAAAGGCATGGGACTGGCGCCACAGTATTAATGAGTTCTTTACCGAGGAAGCATTCCTCCAGGGTACCATATGTAAAGGGATCTTTAATACGTAATACATATAGGTTATGCAACACCCAAGTATTTGGGCCATCTTGGAGTGTCACATGTAAGCCAAAGTATAGATGTGTAGATTGGCGTTTCAAACCCCAATTTTTACTGATGTCAATTTTTAGATAGTTTGAGTGCCTATTATTTTGGATAATAGGAATGCCATTACAGGCATGCAACCATTCATAATTTTATATTTTTTGAAATATGGCTAGATTGAAAAGAGAACTTACAGAGATTGTGCTAAGGAAGCAAGTCCTTCAATACCAAATGAGTGTGTTGGTCTGCGGGACACATACTTCCAGTGCAAGCGTAGTCAGGTATTTTCTCCCGTGTCAATTATGCACTCATTCTTTACCAATTATTTTCGTTATCTTATATGTGAAAGATTGGTCCAGCATCTTAAGTTTTGGATTGTAACATTTCTTTCTCCCCATAAAGGTGTGGCTTAGAAGCATACCTTAAGCTAGACCAGGCTGCCTGGTTGTCTTGTTGTTATTAACCCTATTGTCACTGACTGGTGGTCTTGTTGTTATCAACCCCATTGCTAATGTTATGGTAGTTGTTTTATAAGGCCAAAGCAACCAGTATCAGTGTAGTTGTGAGGCAGCAGGTAATCTTACGTTGTGCTTGTGACATATGTTGTAACTTGTGACTGAATTTGTCATCAGGTTGATATGCGGTCTCGTATTCGTGGAAACAAGGGATATTAATGTTAATGGCATCACTTTGCTTCTCTCCCCTGAAGTTTGTGGTGTTTGTGCAACGAGACTCTTTATGGGGGCTTTGTTTGTTCAACTGTCACCAAATGCAAATTTGCATATGGACCATCAAGAGATTTAGCTTTAGCTTGATTGCCTTACAAGATAGTAAGTACTTATGGTTTACTCAACTACTGTACTGATGGTGCAAGCACATACCTGACCATCAAGAGATTTAGCTTTAGCTTGATGGCCTTACAAGATAGTAAGTACTTATGGTTTACTCAACTGCTGTACTGATGGTGCAAGCACATACCTTACATTTGTTTAAGAAGGCTAGAGATCAAAAGAGCTACAATCATATTTAAACAGCAGGGCAACTGGTCACAGGATTGGATTATTTTTCTCTTAGTGCAGAGGTCTCTTGTGGGGTTGTTAGATCTAGAGATAACCATTGTGGATGGAAGGTATACATATTCAGTTGTCACTTTACTGAGGTCTGAAACCAGTGGTTTTTAAAAGTTTTGGAACTTTGTTTTTTGGAATCTGGACACATGCTTGAAGGTTCTTGAGAGTCGGTGCTCTGTATGTTCATGCATGCATCCATTTCTGCTAGTGTGACGGCTGAGAGATTCAAATACCAATTTGCTAAGGCTGCTGCAAGGAAAAGTGTGTTTTGTACATGCAACACACTATATCTTAGTACCACTGTCACCTGTGTACATTTTGATTATGCCGACATACCTCTGGTTCACATTTCATGCATGTGTATGGAAATTTTGGATGGATGAATGTGCTGTTAACTATGTATACATGATATATGTACGAGGTACGAGGCATGGTCGCATACTTCTCCTATGCATGTTTACATTCACATCTAGTTTGTATTTTCATGCATGTGTATGGAAGTATTCAAAGGACGAATGTGTTAACTGTGTACATGATACATGTATGAGGCGTGTTCTGGCATGGGCGTGCATACATGCACTGCTACACAGAAATGCTGCACACCTGAGTTCATTGGATATGTTGATATCTTTGAGTGTTTGTGTGTACACTTGGATCATCAGAAGACGAAGCAAAGATATAATGCATGTGTACTGAGATTTGTAATGTTGATACATCATCTTTGAGGTGGCCTCCCAGCGGGATTTACTTTCGGGTTTGCGGGTGGTTTGGTCAGTGAACTATTTGGCGGAAAAGAACTTGCAAACAACCCAGTTGTACTAGCTCTACCCAGTTAGTGGTGAGCCACATCAGGACCATTATTTTGGAAAAAATGGGCTCTCTAAGGAGTTTCTTAGAGAGTGACTAAGTTAACTAATCAAGGGTGAAAAGATCCCTTTCTTGAGTGATTCAACCATGTAACTACTCTAAAAAGTGTCATTTTACCCCTATATTTGGGATCTAGTGCCTAGATTTTTGGCCCAGTTTATAGATTTGACTTTTCCATCAATATGAAAATAACCCTTTTCCAAATAACTGGATTTTGGAGGAAAAAGGTAACACCTCTCTTCTTCCTCCCCCTCCACCATACTCTCTCTCTCTCTCTCTCTCTCTCTCTCTCTCTCTCTCTCTCTAGCACTAGCACCAGCACAAGCGACCCAGCCCACACACCTCCTGATACCTCCTCCATTGGGCCATCATGGCACCGACCACTCTCCTAGGGAGTCACCACTGATAGAGCAGTTATCTTATGTCGTGCTCGTCGGCCATGCCCACCAGGATCCCGACCACGGCATCCTCACCATTGCCAGATTAGAGCCATTATTGCTCGGCATCAGAGGCGCCTACCTCACTTCTACGACCTCTCCATTCTAGATAGCCCCATGGCGGAGATACTTGATCTAAGGAGAGGGCAACACTTCAACTGATCAGCATACATGGATCTACCTGTTATACATTTTCCAGTATTTTCCAGTATTTTCTACTCAGTATCAGCTCGGAGTCTTACAGTTCTGTTCTTATAACTGTAGGACAATCAGTTTATTGTACTTTATAGTCTCATTTAGTTGTTCTCTTTGATGAGACACCAACTTCAGATGTGCTCTCAGTTTTGGTCTCATAGGCCATTATGGCCTCCTAGAGACGTTAATATATCATTTCATCTCTCTCTCTCTCTCTCTCTCTCTCTCTCTCTCTCGTCCCTCTCCCTCTTCTTTTTCCTCCATAGCTATCCTTGACTCCCCCGCACTACCCCCCCCCCCCCCTTCTCTCTCTCACTTCCCACCATTTCTTCTCCTCCTCCTTCTCTCCATAGCAATCTCTCCTTGGAAATCTATTCATAGAAACATTTCATGGCATTCAAGAGTTATTTTTTCTTCCCTACAAACTACTAGCTTTGCCATCCCCTTTCTTTCACAATATTTCTTGATCATTTGTTTTTCTTTACATAATCTCTCTTTATGTTTCTCTATATCTTCATCTATTTCTGTTTTATTGCACACCTCAAGAGAACATCACCAATGAGAAGAAAAGTTATAATGTCAAGTTGGTTTTGGATAAAGAGTATGTTACATGGAGGAGCTCTCACCAAAAGGTATTGCGAGATGAGGTTGAAGCATAAAGGAGAAAAGAAAGAAGCACATAGATCTTTGGGTGCAAGGAAGCTTATATCCACCACCAGATCCATGCAAAGGTAAACCTCCTCCTTTTGTACCATTACATGTTATTGTTCGGTTTGTTGGTGAAGGTCAATTGGGTTATTGCTCAAGACTCGGCTATCAAGCTTACAATGATCATAGACATCAGATCCAAGCTGAGATGATGGTAGCCATCTCTAAACAAGCTATGCAACAAGGGTTAGAAAATACCTTGGATACACTTCAAGAAGATTTGAGGAGTTATACTTTGAAGGTAAATGAGCTGAAGTCACTCCTTGAATCTTCTCAAGAAGTAGTGAGGGAGCTAAAAAAGGAGAAGGAGACTTTGGTTTCCACTTCGGAGCAACTACATGATAGGCTTTAAAAAATGGCTAAACAACATACAAAGATTAAAAGCACACGCACAAGCCTTAAGGTGAGGTACAAACAAATGAAGCATGTTGACAGCTTGACATAAAGAGGAGGCGCTAAGAAACAAAGCATGTGGATAGCTTAGAGCTATGTTCAAAACATTGCAGGGTTTAACTTTCAAAGCTTAAAAGCACACCCACAACAAATGAAGCATGTTGACAACTTGACAGAAAGAGGAGGTGCTCAGAAACAAAGAATCTGTATCGCTCGGAGCTATGTTCAAATGTTGTAGGGTTTAACTTTCAAGAATCAAGTGATAGAGTCTCTATGGTTGTCTTCGATATTGTTGGAAATAAGTGCACACTAGGTGTACTATTTCTCTAGTCTACATTTGTCTAGTCTCAGTTTTTGTCTTAAGTCTTGAGTATGTGCCATGTGGCACCTCTATAATTGTCCCATAAGTCAGTCTACTCTATCTTGTACTTCTCACCTATATATTGTGGGTGTCACATCAATGAAAGCATCAATCTTGTGTCTTGTCTACACTCATCTCAAGGTATGTTTACGCTTTGTCTTTTTCTAGTCTTGCTTTCATTTCAGTTTCAGTTTCAGCATTGTCTCTACCCCATTTTTCATAACATGGTATCAGAGCAGGTTTATCCTGGCTCCCCTCATCTTTGCCCCTGTTTCCTGTGAGCGACTGCCCTTCTTCTCTCTCTTGCTGCAATCACTTGGTTCAGAACAGGCCGCCGCTTAGCTGGGTGCTGCCCCTGCTCTTGGTAATCGACCTGCTGCTGTAGCAGCCCAACAACTATCTGCCACCACATTTTTGGGAGCTGCCTCACGCCTTTTTGCATCTCACCGTTTCTATATGTTCGCTCCTGTCCTCTAGTATTGCACATGCAGCTCGTCATATCAGTAAGCAACCCGCCCGCCTGAACTTTCTGTCCGCCCACTTTCTTGCTGTCCGCCCTGTTCAGGCTCATACAGCTCGTTTTCGTGGAGCTGCTACTGTTCTCTTTCTTGGAGCTACTGCTGCCCGTTGTATTGTTGCTGCTCTCCTTTGGCTGCCTTCTTCATCGACTCAAGGGTGCGCATCATCTAGAAGCAGCTGCACATCGACTTTCCTCCCGTTAACGAGCTATTTGCTGCATTCAGTTCTGCCATTGCTTCCTCTTGAAGAGTCTACAAGGTACTGTGCATTGTCTCCTTCAGTTTGCTGGTCAGTCCTTTTCTTATCCCCATATCTGCAAACTGCTAGTTCCTCATGCTTCGATGGGCTGTCACATGCTATGGCCTTGACAAGTGGTGAGAGAGCCGGCTTCTAAAAACAGTTTGGATCTCTTCTTTCATTCATTTCTGCAATCTTGTAAGGGAATAGACACTGCCCTTGCATTTTAGCAAGAGGTAAGACCTTCCCACATGGCCTCTTCTACTCATTCTCTCATGTCTATCGACAAATTCAATGGGTCCAACTTTCATACTTGGCAAATCAAAATCAAGTGCCATCTTATGAAAGAAAGTCTTTGGGACGTTGTTCACCATGCTGCTCCCGAAGATTCCGACATTGAGCAAGTTATCACTTATGCTCCCACTGCCAAGAATGACAAAGCCTATGCTATCATCTTGCTCGGTCTTGGAGATGATTACATTCATCACATCTCCGACATGCAGTCTGCTTCTCGAGCATGGATCACTTTGGATACCCTTTTTGGACCCCGCTCTAAAAACTCTAAGATTGCACTTATGATCTCATTCTTTGATCTATATATGCAGGAGGGAGCTACTATAGCCTCTCATTATTCGAAACCACACAAAAGTTTTCTCGTTCCTTTTGTTTACAAGAAGAGACATTTATTCAGTGTCATTTTTCTCATCCCTTATGTTTACAAGAAGAGACATCTATTTAGTCTCATTTGAATTATATTATCTTTCTTTTTAACACAGTGTAATATATCTTTGTGCTTAAGCATCAAAAGATGGAACAAATAAGCATTTCATTAATGAATAGAGCTTTGGATTCTTCCAATTGCAAGATTGATCCACCTCATGGTTACCATGATTAGATGTTCAAGGGTATGGAAAATTTGGACCTCGAGAAATGCCAAGGGGTGGATTTTGAGCAAGTTAAGAGAGTGCGCAAAGCTAATTGTGTGGATTTAATCAAAATTAATGGTTTACATAATGCCAAGGTTGCTAAGTTGTTGCAAAGGTTGTACTAAAGAGCATAGAGTGACTTATTCGAGGTCTAGGGGAACTTTGGCATATGCAAAGGGACTACCTTGTTTTCTCATGTTTTCGAAAATCAAAGAAGGTTGTCAATGGTCACAAGTGGACTAGGTCTATTGGCCACATTAAAAAGGATAATATGGACAACTTGTTATATGCAAGACAAGTCCCGATGAGACTCTCAGATGGTACAAGAAAACTAAATAGCATATGCAAAAACACTTATGTTGTGCTGGAGTAGCCTACAAGGGGAAGACCAGATGTTAAGAGTTGAAGACTACACACTAGAGGGGGCCACCATTGAATCTATTCTGATTGCAAGGGTTCAGTTCATTTATGGTTTGGGAAGATAAGATATATGTTTTTTGTTGAATGGGGCTAATTAATGTTATTGTTATGATTGTATATGGTGCACAGTTGGTAGTTTTGGTTGTTGAACCTAAGATATTGCACTAATAGTAGTGTATATTGTGACCCCCAAAAATGAAAAAGAAAAGAAGAAGCATGAGCAATATTTTGCTGCCGCTCTAGAAACTCACAAAAACTCTTAGTTAAGTGTAGATAGAAGTAAGCACTCACAACCCACACATGCTCATTCTCCTACGACCATTCACCTTATAAAATAACTCAACCGTTCAACACAAACAGAAACTGCTATATACAAACGAACAAACCTATCCAACTACACATGCCTCAAAGACACATATTTTCCATGATATACTATGCCACCACTCTTTCAACAACACCTGTTTCATTATGGGATATAAAAATCAAACACAAATTGGGCATAATGCCATTGTTTCTACTAGCTTCAAAAGGTTTGGCAGAAATACCAAACACAAATTGAGAGCTCAACTAAAACATTCAAAGTAGATTTTTTTCTAGGATATTTTGTGCAAAACATCCAACTACAAGCTTAGGTGAAAAGATTGATACAAACTTGATGAAAGTTTTTGTCCACAAGCTTTAGGAAACTTCTAAATACAAACACAGATATGAAATCAAGCAGCAAGATGCTGCCAACTTCACTCACTAAATTGCTCTTCCAATTGAGCACCTAATTATTACTATAGGCACCTGCATACACAAGCTCATCATCAGCACAAATAATTTATATGTAACGAGTTCTCTGATCACATGCAGATAAAAGTGTGCATTGTGCAAAAGCAGGTCACCCACAGAATGGTTTGCTGGCTTAGTAGGCTGAGAGTCTCGATTCCATCATCGATGATGGGACCTTGCAAAATCCCTCCTGGAGGACAAAGGTGCCTGAGGGCTGGGTGTAACCAATCGCTGTTCTGTACCTGTATTCAAAAAAAGGCACAGAATAAAGATGCAGGAGACAGGCATAACCGCAGAACAATGGTAGCTCTAAGAGCATCAAGGGCTACAGCCCATATTTATCCTAAATCACGCATCGGAAATGGCAGAGGAGAGGCAAACAAGAGTTCTGTTGGATGTCTCCCAACTTACCTTCGTTGCCGTCATATGCAGACAGGAGGTTTCGCGGCCCTTGCATGATCTTGGCTGTTGGTGTCTGTACTGCAGCCGAAGGAGTTTGCCTGATATTAGAAGGCAAGGCCTTCAAGGCTGATCTCTTACTAGCCTTTAAATCAACAAAATGAATAAACATTAGGTTATCTTTTCTTGCTTGATCAAGCACAATGAAAAGAACTCTTTGCTTATTGCTAAGCTTCAGAAATCTACCAAACTGGACCCTGCTAAATCACAAGAATACTGTTCTAAGCTTGATTTCCTTCTTATGGAAAGACCCTTTTTAGCAAAATAAATCAATGAAAGCGTTTGCAACTTACCGATGGAAGTTCTCTTGGATGAGTTGAGGTGTTGGCCTGGTCCAGCTGTTTCCTAGCAGACATCCATGGTTTCCTGGCAGGCGTCGCATTGTCTGATTGCTTCCTAACAGACATACCATTCTCCTTGCACATATCTCTGAGTTTTCTCAAGCTTAAGAGGGTCAAATCAAGTTGCTGCAAGGATTGCTCTCTTGAGATCTCAGCAGTTGTATCCAGCGCTGCTACAGGCTCCTTGCCCAGGTTCTGCTTGGGTTCTCCAAAAGGCTGGCTTTCCTCTGCAGCTTCTTTGAGCAGCTCTTCCAAGTAAACACCCATGCCTTCCACATTCATAACTTTCTTCTCTGCGATCGGTGCTATTGGATCTTGCAAACTTTCAGTGGAACTTGTTGCCATTTCAATCAGGCTTTCCTTGGCACTCACTTGCGCAATCTCCATATCTTTGTTGCTTTCTGAAGCGTTGCACTCAAGATCCTGATTGTCTTCAATCATTGCCCCAGGTCCTACATCAGGAACAAAGCTCATGGCCTCGTTCTCAATCTGCATGACCTCTGATCCTTCTTTTATAACGTTAGTCTTCAGATGGTCAAAAGCATCATCAGTTTGCACCATTTCTTGCTCACATTCAGGTAAAATTGAGCGAGCTTCTTCCGCTGGCATCTCACATGGGATCTCAGGTGAGAACTCAGAATCCTCATTACCTAAAACACTTGCAGAATCAGTAGCAATGTTATGCTCCGCTTCCTTTCGAGGATCTGTTTTCTGGTATGCTGGGCTTAAAGCTATGACATCCTCATCATCCTGCTTCAGGGTTGATACCTCAATGCTATAATCTTTTTCTTCTTGCACCGAGCTTTGGACGAGATCTTTAAAGCTCTCTTCAATGTGTGCTTTCTGCACAACCTGTTCTTCTGCAGCCTCGTTGCTCTCTGCCAAATTCTCTGTCTCTGCTGCAAGCTGTACTTGTTCTGTTTTAGTCTCCCTGCTCACTGCCACATTCTCCCTCTCTGCAAGCTCTAGTGGCTTAAAAAGCTCCATGCCTGATTGTAATTCAAGCGTAAAATCAACAGAGCTGTCCTCCCTTTCATGAGATCCGACAGGGCACTCCTTTTCAACCTCTTCCTCAAACGGTTTGATGAATTGATTGATTGTGTGATCCTTTCCCCGAACTCCACATTTGTATTTCTGGTCCACTTCCGAGCTGCCCAGCTCAACTTGCTCCTTTGATTCAGGCATTTTCAGAACTTCTGTATCAGGACCTATAACATCAGCAGCTACTAAGCAGCCCTGTCCTTTCTCTTCTAGACCATCCATAAGGTTGGGCAGGGCGCAACATGCAATGTCTTGTTGAAAATCAGACACAGCGGTTGCACATTCATCTCCATTTGTCAATAGTTCTTTCTTCTTGGCGTCATCCAAGTCCCTGTGCGTGTCCATGGATTCAGAATCCTCAAAAGCCTCTGTAGCAGACTGCTCTGTCTCATGAAGGTCCTCCTCCATCAACTCTGACTGGACCCTTTCAAGAACTTCAACAGTATCCTCTTTCAAGCAGTCCTCTCCTTTCTCTTCTAGACCGTCCATAAGATTGGGCAGGGTGCAACATGCAGTGTCTTGTTGAAAATCAGACACAGCCGTTGCGCATTCATCTCTTTTCAATAGTTCTTTCTCCTTAGCGTCATTCAAATCTCTGTGCGTGTCCATGGTTTCAGAATCCCCAAAAGCCTCTGTATTAGACTGCTCTGTCTCATGAAGGTCCTCCATCAACTCTAACGGGACCCTTTCAAGAACTTCAACAGCATCTTCCAAGTCCTCCTCCATCAACTCTGACTGGACCCTTTCAAGAACTTCAACAGCATCTTCCAAGTCAACCTTACTGCCCATACTTACCAAACTCTTTCCATCTACACTGTCTACCACAGCTGCCACAACTGTGCATTCATCCACAGGTTCCACATTGCCATGGCTACTGTCAAGTGGTTCTGTGTCTGCAATGTCCCTATAAAAGATTTCATCCATCTCAAGCACTTCACCAATAACTTTCTGCTCCACTTCTGCTACCATTTCGGCTTTAACACCCCCATGGATGAACTTACAAGGACCAAGAGAATCTGAATCTGATTCACATCTGAGAGAGGCAGCAACTATACAGTGATCTTTACCTTTCTCCACTGCACTGTTCGGGTCTGAATCCAGAAGTTCGGACCCCTCAAATATATCCTTGTCTGGATGGTTTCTGGATGAAGGTGTTATCAGGCAGTCATCATCCTCAAAAACTTTCACGTTGGAAGACTCAAGCAAGGACGACTCAGGAGATGACCAGCTTTCTCCAAGTACTGTAGAATCAACCAGGGATTGTGCTCCATCAATGGTTTCTTTGCCACTATAATTTGACTCTTCGTTGAACATTTCAAAGTCAATTTCTTCAATCTTTCTGGATATTTCTGGCAATTCATCGTGCTTTTCAGCCATTCTTCCTTCAAAATGATTAGTTCTGACTTCCAGTAAGCAGCCATCAAAACCATCTACTGTGTCCAGGCAGTTTATGCTACCAGCAAAGTCTTTGTTGTTTACCTGACTTACTTCATCAGCTGGAAGAGATTCATCTGAGACATACGCAGCCAAATGCATTTGTTCTCTATCTTCCAAGTCATTTCTAGTATTTAAGGTTATGAAGTCTTCAGAACTTATCACCGACACTGGAGCAGCTTCATCATTTTCTAAGACAACAGTGGATCCTGCAGCTTTCACATCAACATTACTAACTTCATCTATAGCAATTTCCTCAACAGAACTTGCTTTTCCAGTAGTACCTAGTTTCTCATCTTTATCATTTACGGTAATGTATTCCCTATCACAACTTTGCAGAATATCCTCCTCTCTTTCTGAGTCATCCACTTCACTTTCAGAAAATTCCTCTTCACTGTCAGACAGTTCCTCTTCACTTTCAGAGTATTCCTCCCGACTGGGGAGCTCTTCTTCATTTACGGTAATGCGTTCCCTTTCATTACTTTGCAGGATATCCTCCTCTCTTTCTGAGTCATCCTCTTCACTTTCAGAAAATTCCTCTTCACTGTCAGACAGTTCCTCTTCACTTTCAGAGTATTCCTCCCCATCGGGGAGCTCTTCTTCATTATTAGAAAATTCCTCTTCGAAATCCTCTTCTCGCTCAGAAATGTACTCTTCTATGTCAGACGAGAACTTTGTTCTTTCAAAACTTTCCTCTTCTTCTGAAGTATCTGATCCATCAGATGTGATATCCTGTGCATAGGCTTCAAAAGATTCTCCATGCTTGTCTATTTGATCCTCTGACATGAAACAACTTTCTGTTCTTTCAAAACTTTCCTCTTCTTCTAATGACGAAGCATCTGATCCATCAGATGTGATACCCTGTGCATAGGCTTCAAAGGATTCTCCATGCTTGTCTGTTTGATCCTCTGACATGAAACAACTTTCTTTGCTGTAGGGTGAGGATTCAAGGATTTCAGTATTACAACTTCCAGAAGGCAATTTAGAGATTTCTGCAGGAACAGCATGAATTGATGCCTGTAATTGTCCAAGTTGATGATTTGTTGCCTTATTTTCATCAACTACCCTATTTTCATTCACTGTGAGTTCGTGTCCACAGTATATTTCTACATTGGCATCTACTGGTTGAATTTTCTTCCATTCTTCATCCTCTTGGTCTGCTGACTTCTCTTCTTCACAACCCAAAGCTAGGTCCAGTTCTTGACCAAATCTTTCTTTTTCTTCAGAGAATGAAGCTGCATTTATATCAGATGGCTTGTTTACACTATTGTCTTCACTTAAAGCCTGTACAAAGTTCATAGAGAACTCTGAATTACATGCTGCATGTTGCCTTTCAGAGTGGTATGCTTCATCTTCAAGAACACTGTTTGCAGCTGGTGGGCTGGCTGTCATAACTTCATCTGTGTATGTGACAAGGCCTTTTTCCTGTTTGAAGGTATCGAAGCAATAATCCCCATTGAGAAGATGGCTGTTTACTGAATGCACTATAGCAACAGGTGATCTTCCCAGCATAGTCTCATTAACATCCAACGGACAAGTGTCTTCCCCCCTCAAGTCATCAATAAAATAGCCTCCCCGCTTTACAACCTGACATTCATTTCTGTCAAAAACCTCGTTTGCTTGCAGACATTCGGATTCATTGTCATCCAATGCAGGGTTCTCTATGTTGAGTTCTATGCATTTCCCTGTAGAAGTGATTGGCTCATTACATCTTTTGTTTACAAAAGAAGGAGATTGAGCTGTTTTTGATTCACGTGTTGGAGAAAGAATGGCCTGCATACTCAGATTCTCTGCTTCAATGGTACATACACTAGATTCAATTTCTTCCTTATATGAGAAACTGCCAGCATCTGCATAAAAAATAAGCAATGATCAGTGAAAGGCCAGAAGTCATCACATCACAAAAATTAGCTACTCATTGACAACTCGAATAGCATTATAAAAAAAAGCTTTAACAGGTGGCTATTTGAGATGATGAACTCATTTCATTTTGTTACCTTTTGGAGAGGTTTGTCTCTGTACTACAGCATCACTGTTTTGCAGTTCAGATGGACATTGCAAGCTCCCGCTATCATTATTGTCACTATCAGAGGATAAATTGAGGATGTCCTCAAGCCCTGATTGTTCTTCTTTCTTCAAAGTTAGAATCTTTGAGGATGACCTAACTAAGGCTTTACCAGTCCTTTCAGTTGCCTTGAATTTCTCCTCAACCACTTCAACCACTTCCTGCTTCTTTAAAGGCACTAAACAGCCTTTTGTTCTTCTAGTCTGCCTTTCCAACATTGTCTTGTGCCTGACTTCACTCAAATTGTCATGGGAAATTGATGATTTAGTGGTGTTTCTGGTACTTCTTGACATTCTGCCGGTTGTGTTTGTTGCTTCAATCTGTGATTTTCCCTTTTCTTGGCGCTTGTGAGAAAATTCAGGCTCAAAAGCAGCAGGAATGTTCTTACCTGCCCTTGTCTTACGATGCGCCTGCTGTGATTCAGGCCTATCAATGCCCCTGTCTTGCTTTTCAAAACCAATCTTTGTGGTGTTACCTTTGCTCTGGTGGTCCTCTGATTTCAGGACATGTGATTTGCTCTTATCTATCTGTTCCGGAACAGTCTCCGTAGTAGACTGCATATGCCCCATCTCAGAAGCCACCAACGTCTTCCGTCTGCTTCTCCTTGTGGTTAAAGCATCCCCAGCTTCTTTTGGTGTAATGGAGCTGCCTTCATGGTGCTCTTCAGACCTAGCCTCCAGTTGTTCAAAAGACATTTCTTTGTCCTGGATGTGTTTTTTCTCGGAAGCTCGTCTACTTCTTCTGGTGTTTTCCAAAGGCGGAGCAAAGTCAAGTTGATTTACCTCAATGAAGCTTTCTGCAAGTTCTTCATCTGCATTTCCTTTTGGAACTGGCTCAGGCACATTTACAGAACCCTTCTTATATCCTTGTCTTGCTGAACTGTGTGGGTTACCTTGAACTATCTGTTTGCAAGCATATTTTTCACCATTTTCTTCGTCTCTGGGCATCATGGAAGCATCATTGGCATGTGATTCCTCAACTTTTTTCTGTCCAACCGGCCCTCCTTTCATGTCTTGAGCGCAAGCCTTTCTCATTCCACTTCTGGTACTCACAATTTTCTCAACCACAGGTGCTACTTCCCAGGTTTGGTGCTTTGAGCCACGTGAGCTTCTTCCAACTTGCTGAATCTCTACCATCCTTTCTTCAGCATGCTCCTTAATGCTGCTCCTGGTCTTCTTTTCGCCTGCAACAAAAGGTGGAATTTCTTCCGCCGGAGGATTCGCCTCTGTCAACTTCACCTCCACAGTGTCGGAAAATGTAACTGCCCCTTTCTTTTTCCTCGGGTGGGTTTCCTTTGCATTCATCAGGCATGAATGCTGTAACTTCTCCTCACCAGCACTCTTCTTTTCTGTCTCAGCTGCTGCCGCTGCAACCTTCTCTTCAGGTCTTGGGCTTCTGGATTGGCTTCCTGGAGACCTTACCTTGACCTTTCCTCTTCGAAGCATAATTCCTCCAGCTCTACCCTTCTTCCCTTTTGATTTTGGACTCGCCATCTTCAAATTCAGTTCCTCTGCAGAATTGCTGTCCACCTCACAATTATTACAGGTCTTCTCTTTGCTTGCAGCATTTCTGGTGCTCACCGTCTTTATTTCCTGTTTTTGAAAAGTATTACTTTCTGTCTCGCCATTTCGAGAGGACTGTTTGTTTCTTGACGCAGCAGTTCGAGGTGCTTGAGTTATGGTGGAGGCAGCCTCGCGTCTTCTGGTGGCCTTTAGAGTGCTTGTGTGCGCTTCAGAATTCTGAGCAGAAATATCTCTAGCAGCGTTATCTTCACTTACTGCGCCACTTAAGGCAGGCTCACGAGCTCTATTTGCACGTTTTTCTGCTTGAGGTTGTGGCTTTGGCTGCAGCAGGAAACAGGGTAAGTTTAGCTAAACTGCAATGGAATGCACTATGTGAAGAATGCTCTTTAGAAACAGATAACAAAACTGCGGCTGCACAGATTCCACAAAACTTAAGAAAAGAGATAATTGAGCAAGAAGACTCACGTTGAGGAGGGCAGAAAGGGCATCAGCCATTTCCACGTTGGTGGCATTGGCAGGGATGCCATGCTTCTTGCAGAGCGTCTGCAGCTGGCGCCGGGGAAGAGAGCGGTAATTCATGCTGGAGAAATGAAATCTCTCAATTCTTCTCTCTTGCTTCAAGGTCAGGGTTTGTCTCTCGGCTTTCTAGTTTTGAATCTCGTTCAATTAAGGGTTTCTGCTGCTAAACCTGTGTGTCAAAGTTAGGATTCGGCCTAGCTTGAGTCCCAAATTTCTACTAGCTATGCTCAATGTACGGTTTCTAATGTGCAGTGTTCAAGTTAGGGCTTCCTCCGACCTTTCTGCTACGCCTGCTCTAATGTTAGGGTTTCAGCTACCTTTCTGCAACTTCTGCGTTCAGCTCTCTAACTCTGTGCAAAAGCTAGGGTTTCAGCTACCTAACCTCACGGCTCTCCTCTGCGTTCTACAGGAATTTTGAGTTAGGGTGAGGGTTAGGATTTCTCTTACCTGACGGTGGTTGGGGTTTCTCCTAGTGTAAGGCACCACCACTACCCGTGGTGCTGCAAGTCTGCTCTCTCTGTCTTTCTCTCTCTACGTTCTCACACTCCCCCCTCTCTCTCTCTCTCTCTCTCTCACTAGATCTTCTCTCTCTAGATCTCTCTCCCTTCTCTCTCTAGACCATTGGCTTCCAACCACCCCCCTCAGCCCCCTTCTCTTTTCTACGCAGCCGTCCGGCAAGACGACCGTTGGCGGCCCCAAGCTCATTTCAAATTTCAAATTTTTCTTGGAGCGTCAAAACCTCAACTTTTACCACGTCTAGGACACAAGCCCAAAATTCACATAATATTATCTTTAACGCCTAACACAGTTTTTGTAAAGATTTGCTAAAATATAATTAAGATACTCATTGTTTTATAGGTTTTGGAAATTGACAACGGAAATTTTATAGATAAAAACACAAACCTTTTTCTCAATATATTTGCACATTTTTTAGCTACAGTATAGCTAGGATGCTCATTAATTCATAAAACTGGAAATTTATAATTAAATTTTAATAAAATAAAAACAGAAACATTTCAAGTCTAGAAAGTATAGTTTCCCTATTTTTTTAGCAAACACAACAGAATATGCAACCAATTATATCGTATGTAACATAATATTCTATGGTATATAACTAATGCAATTGTTTCATACGACAAGGTAGACACTTGATCTTAGTTAAGGCTAAGAAACAATGTCATTTGTAGAATTTATTTTTACTTCCTCTTCTTAATGGTCGACATTGGTGTTTCCTACCATCCCTTAATTTAAAATTTATACAATGTCCTTGGACTAGAGGACTCCTCACACACACATGATTTGAATGTCTTGAGTATAAAATGTGAATCTCTAGTCTTGAGTATAGAATGAGAATCTATATTTGTCTCAACTCGGGACTCTTCACATCCAAACTTAAGCTCCATGGCATGTTACCTTGGTTGAAGTTATTCATCATTACTTCTGTGCCACATTGAGTTTTTGAAATTTTACATGTGTTTCAAGTGTTTGTTGGTGTTGCCTCTTCATCAAGCTCTTTTGTAAATCTTACCTAGGACATGATTGTATTTGAAAATTACCTAAAAAAAGTTCCAATACTTGCACAACCAAATTTGCATATGTTCTTGTGATACTTTGTAGTATATAAATTTTGAGATCCATTTGTTCACCATCCACCACTATGATTCTCCATTTACACCTTTCTTGTTCGTTAAGTAAACCTTCAAAAGAAGAGATATTCAAGTTAGAAGAAAGTTAACAAGCCAAACTCTATCATCCACATAGACCATGTACACCAAACATGTCCATGGGGCACTTCTTTTGGCAAGCATTCTTAGCGAGCAATATTTTCTCCCTACATCTTCTCTACCATTCTCTATCTCTATTATTCCATTCCCCATCCCCTTCTCTCTCTATCAAACTCATCACACCCACTTTCACTTTCTCCTCCCCCATGTCTCTTAGTAACCCTCTCTTCTTCCCCTTACACCCATATTTTCCAAGCTTGTAAATGTTGCCTTACAATAGGCTAGCTTGTTTGAAAAGGTACCTCATCCAATCTTGGTTCAAGGACCTATCACTTGGGGTTGATTCACCATTTGGTATTTTAGACCTATGGTCTGTAAGAACATGTATTGTGTTAGTGAAGTCAAATTAGTAAAATGATACAACCAATTGTGCATGGTTTATTAACAAGATAAAACAAGGGCACATGGCCAACAAAGGAAATAAATTTTGTAGTCAATAGGTGATGATGATCACATATACCATGACTAACCCTTCCCTTTCCATGGTAGTGTAGTTCAATTTAGCATCATAGCAAAGCACACTAGATACTCCATCCATGGTAGTGTAGTTCAATTTAGCATCATAGGAAAGCACACTAGATACTCCAACTTGTAACACACATCTGATGGCAACCTTTGATCCATCTATATGTAAAGGGAAAAGATAAGATCGAAATTTTGGGGGCAAAAGAGGGGGGGGGGGACGAGGGCATCACGAAGCGAGATTTTTAGAGCAAGCTTTGGAGCAAGATTCTTCATAGCTTATTTGAATCAAGTAAGTACATATTACATCAATTAAGTCTCTTAGTTCTTTGATTTCTAGTTTGAGGCTTAATCATGATTAAGACTTGTTAGGGCTCTAGTGTTCATTAAAGCTGATCATTAAGGGCTTCATTAGTTTGTGGGTTTATTTTTATCAAAAGTTAAGGGACTATCATGGTTCCTTGCCTTCACCTCCTCCTCCTAGCCTAGACCAGCCTGGCCTTTAGAACCCTCCTCATATCCATCCTCTCTCTCTCTCTCTCTCTCTCTCTCTCTCTCTCTCACATTCCTCTCTCTCTCCCCTCCCTCATATTCCCCTCTCTCATTGTCCTCTCTCTCAATCTATCTCCCCTCTCCTATTAATCATTTCTCCAACCTCTCTCTCTCTCTCTCTCTCTCTCTCTCTCTCTCTCTCTCTCTCTCTCTCTCTCTCTCTCTACTCACCTTGCTCTCACTCACCCTCTCTCTCCCTCTATCACTCAGTCTCTCCTATCTCTTACTATCGTCATTTACATAACTATCCCCCTCAATATCTGTCCATGCAAACACAAAACAGACTTCCATATGTCCATCACAAAGAGGATATTAGTAACCATTGAGAGAGAAGAGAATAGAGGTCAAACACAAAAGAGAGTTGCATATGCCCATCATTAAGTGTTGATTACAAGAAGCATATTTTTAATTAAGTATTGATCGCGCGATCGAGAAGAAGAGAGTACAAACACAAAAAGAGCTTCATATGTCCAGCATTATAGACATTATAATTTGGCCAACGGAAATAAAACCTCATTATAAACAATACGCTCATCTAGAACTCTACACGGATTATGTCTCTCTTTAAATCTCTCACGACTCTCACAAGGTCTCTAGTCCCAATATCTAGCACCACATCTCTCAAACGATCTAGTAGAACTTCTTTCAAAAATCTCTTCCACATTGTAATTTACATGTTTATTAAGATACCAAAGTTATTAAACTATCACCACATTCCAAAGTAAACTTATTTATGTAGATTAGGATAAAAACACTCACCTTTGTATGCATATCCACAACTGTCTAATACCCACTTCTCTACTCTGTCTTCATCCTTCTAGTAGTCTAGCTCAGGTTATACATAAGATAGTACCAATGATGCCCTCATAAAGACAAACTGCTGAGAGCACAACGTAGAAAGACACCAACATGAAGATGAGCAAAGAGAACCACTAGCCTGAAAACATAGACCTGTGTGGAGAAAAGAAAACGCAGAAGAGAGAGCGAGAAGCCGATACAATACCCAATACATAAGGGTGAGAGGTAGGGCCACATATATATATGGCCTAGGCACTGATGGTTAGCCAGCCGCCCAAAACAGGCCCGACAATAGCCAGATGTCCACGACCAGCAAAAAACCACCAGTTGGCTATAAAAAACAAAGTCGGCTAGCACATGCAAGTCGGCCAGGACATAGTCCAAGCGGCTAGGTTTGAAAGCAGCCAGTCGGCACACTATTGCCCCACGACCACAAAAATATACGAAAAAATAGGGAAAACTGGAGAAACACGTAATGGGCAGGCACACTCACAACAAAGGCCCTAGTGTGTAATGGGCAAGCACACTCACAACAAAGGCCCTAGTGTGTAATGTACAATCAGGAGATGACTGCTAACACCCCCTTTGAGCTCCTGGATGTGGCACCAACCCCAGTGAGCTGGAGTGCTATCGGAGCATCGCCTAAGGTAGAGACTTTGTGAAGAGGTCCGCTACATTGTCCTCCGTCGAACAAAACTCTAGAAAGATGTCATCAACAAAAAATCTTCTCATGAACAAAGTGACTCTCGATGACAGTGGGTTCTACCAGTGGAAACCCAATCTCACCAAGTAACTTTTGCGATCGCACCACCTCGCAAGTAGCACCATAAGCAGCCTGGTACTCTGCCTCTATAGACGAACAAGGCAATAGTTGGCTGCTTCTTGCTACTCCATGAAATAGCTCCTGAGCCAAGGGTAAAACCATAGCCTGATGTAAATCTCCTCGTGTCTATATCTCCTCCCCAAACTGAGTCACTCCAACCGTGGAGTTTGACTCCATCCGTCTTGTTCCCCCTCTAGTATCATAGAAGAGTCCAAGATCCTTTGTACGCTGCAAAAATCGCAAGATCCGGAATCCTGCATCCTAATGAGTCTTTAAAGGCGTTCGCAGAAATGAGCTCAATAGTCCCACCGGGAAGCTAAAGTCCACTACTCAAAGAAGATAAAACGCCAGTGTCCATTATCTCCAAGTGCACAAAAGCTAGAGTCTTCATAGTTACTTCTGAGGAATCTGCACCCTGCTCGGTGCTCCACTGAGGACATTTTCGCCAATAGTGGCCTTTCTCACACAATTGTTACGGGTCCTGTTTGCCTTCAAGGCGTCATGATCCATGTCCGGCTCCTGCTTGGAAGACCTCTGTTGTGAAGACTTCCCTTTGCCCTTACTGCAGCCTTTCGCCTGCTGCTGCTGGCTAGTTAAGGCCTCAAAACCTCCGCCCTGTGTGGAGGGTTCATAAAACGCTCTTCTTGGTCCAAGACCATGGGCACAAGCTCCTCCCATATGATGGTGCTGAGCCTGCCCCCCATTGGTGATCAAAGAGGAGTAGAAAGCTGAGTACTGAGAGGTCAGATGAGACAGTAAAGTGATGGCCATGTCCTTCCCCAGCCTGAAGAACCTCCTGCCTGCTGAAGAGCCTGCAACTTGTTGATTTTCTCCTGCATCGTTGAAGACTTTGCAGGATCCATCATCTGCATCTGCACTATCAAAAGGAGATCCACTTCATGGGTGATACCTTGTTATACAGAGAAGCCAAATGCTGCCAAATCCCTTTGGCTAGCGTCGTATGTTTTATATGATTAATCACTTGTGGTGTGCAATTAAGGAAGATGAAAGAACACACACTGGCATTGACACGATCCCACAACTGTGCCCTTGCCTCTCGTTCTTTCCGAGTAGAGGGTAACAACTCAACATCCTCCAACTCCGGCCGTGGAACACCAACCACAATGAAATCAGCCAAGTCATAAGACTCCAACACAAACTCCATCATTACCTTCCATATGCCATAGTTAGTCCTGTCCAGCTGTTGATCCATCAAAAATGTGGGGAGAGTAGGGATCTTCACGTGCTTCTCAGCCATCTTAAGAAATTCTGCCATCTCGGGGGGGTTACTTTGGTCTTGTGAAGGGAGGGTGGGTTGGGAAAAAAATGAAGAAGAGGTTGCAAACTAATATGCAAGGTGGCTGTCCAACGGTGATGGCCGCCTTCTACCCAATCTCCAAGTCCGAACAACCCAAGAGATCTCCAATCAGCACCAAAAAACCAATAGTCCCGCAAGCTCTCCAAATCTCCTGCAAGCTCCAAGGTCTTCAAGAAACAGTCCCGTAAGCTCTCCGATGTCTCCAACCTTCAAGCCACCTGGGGCTCTGATACCATGTCGGAATATGCAACGGATATGAGACAAACTGTTGAGACAGCACAACATAGCAAGAGACCAACATGAAAATGAGCAAACACAAGAGAACCACCAACCTAAAAACATAGAGTTGTGTGGAGAAAAGCAAACACAGAAGAGAGAGAGAGAGAGAGAGAGAGAGAGAGAGAGAGAGAGAGAGAGAGAGAGAGAGAGAGAGAGAGAGAGAGAATGCAGGAACTCTGCTGTATATACAAGATCCGGTACAATACCTAATACATAAGTCTGAGGGGCAAGGCCACATATATACATGGCCTTGGGCTATTGGTTGGCCAGCCCAAAATAGGCCGACAACAGCCAGATGTCCACGACCAACAAAAAACCACTAGTCGGCCAGAATATGCAGGTCGGCTAGGACATAATCTAGGCGGCCAATTCTGAAAGCAGCCAACTTCACACTGCTATCTCACGACCACAGAAACAGGGAAAAATATACAGAAAAATAGGAAAAATTTTGAGAAACACCTAATGGGCGGGCACACCCACAACAGAGGCCCTAGTGTGCTCCTAGTGTGTAATGTATAGACAAGAGATGATTGCTAACACCTTCAAGATCTTTTGCTATCACAAAAGGTAAATAGGATTTCAAAGCTTCTTACCCTAAGTTAATTATGGAAGTTTATATATTAATGTCTTAAGGTTAAGTGGAGATGCATCAAAGTATTTAAAATACCTTTCTTGCCTTGTTAGAGTTCCTTTTAGCTGTTTCTTTGCATGCTATATGAACTCCTTCTCCTCTGCTGATATTTATCGTGCAAAAAATCCAACCTCAAGGGCACATTCTAAACACTTCAAGGCACATTCTAAACACTTCAGGGTCCCAAAACTCTATGGCTTGCAACTTTGGTGCACATTGTTTCCTCGAAGTTCTAGTGTGTCCACTACTCGACCAATGATGCCATTATCTCTAGTTCATTTCTCTCCATACACAATAGAAACCATCTGTTCAGAAACAAATACCACCAATACATCAACAAATAAAACACTAGTGATTATACCCACCTATAAATGCAATGTTGTGTTGCTTGCTTTACACCAGGGTATATCTAAACAATTCAAGGCAAAAAAATTTAAAAACAAACCCCACCCTTCCTATCCGAAGTGGGTGGGGTTTTTGAATCATTTTTTTTAAGAGAGAGAGAGAGAGAGAGAGAGAGAGAGAGAGAGAGAGAGAGAGAGAGTACATCACCTGGAGGGCATGTGGCCATTTATATCTTCTATTACGAAGAGAGAGAGAGAGAGAGAGAGGGAGAGAGAGAGAGAGAGAGAGAGAGAGAGAGAGAGAGAGAGAGAGAGAGAGAGAGAAGTTTTAACTTACAAAAATAAAACTAAAAATTTAAAACTCCACTGCTCCCCCATCACAAGTGGCAAGCCCCTCGCCACCTCAGATGGGGGAGGGGTGGAGTATCTCTTTTTTAAATTTTGTATTAAATTTTTAATAAATGAAACTTCTCTCTCTCTCTCTCTCTCTCTCTCTCTCTCTCTCTCTCTCTCTTTGAGAATTAGGAGTTTAAAGATAAAAGATAAATAAATATAAAAAATAAAAAAACCCACCCCACTTGCCCCCATTCCATCCCACCACTTGGACTAGGGGAGAGGTGGGGGTTTTTGTTTTATGTTTGAAATTGTAATTTTTCAAAATGAAACCCCTCTCTCTCTCTCTCTCTCTCTCTCTCTCTCTCTCTCTCTCTCATAGTTCATTGAAAAAATAAAATTAAAAATCATAAAACCCTCACCCTCCCCCATTTTTAAAATTTTGAATTTGAATTTCAAATTTTAACTTTCACATTTGATCTAAAATAATATTTTTAAAATCATTAAAAAACCCCCACCCTCCTCCCATTTTTGAATTTTGAATTTTGAATTTTAATTTTAAATTTTTAAAGCTTAAAAAATAAAATTTTAATCTATATTTTAATTCAAAACTCCTCTCTCTCTCTCTCTCTCTCTAACTTTGGCCAAGATGAAGACTGAGAGAGAGAGGTCTCTCTCTCTCTCTCTCTCTCTCTCTCTCTCTCTCTCTCTCTCTAGACCTCTTCATCTTGGCCAAAGCGAGAGAGAGAGAGAGAGAGAGAGAGAGAGAGAGAGAGAGAGAGAGAGGAATAGAGAAAGGGAAAAGTTGGAGAAAGAGGTTGAGAGAGAAAGGGAAAAGTTGGAGAAAGAGGTTGAAAGAGAGAGAGATAGAGGAAAAATAGAGTGGTAAAGAGTATATATATATATATATATATATATATAAGAAAAGAGAGGGAGAAAAAGAGAGAGAGTGGAATGGACAAAGAAAAAGAGAGGGGGAGAGAGAGTGGAAAGAGAGATTGTGGACAATGAAAAAGAGAGGGGGAGATGTTGAAATTTGTGGTGCCATTGAGGGCAAGGTATGAATAGAGGACCAAGATTAGGAGAATGCACGCACATCACACTTGGACATCAAATTTGTGGTGCCATTGAGGGCAAGGTATGAAAAGAGGACCAAGATTAGGAGAATGCACGCACATCACACTTGGACATTATCCCAGATGTTTGTAAGAGGTGTACCCTCCTCATATGAAAAGTAGCATTTTTAAGCAACGAGTATAAGTAGCTCTCAAGCCTCTCTATGAGTACAGTTTCCATCTTGTAACCTAATTGTGCTTGAGTCAAGCTTGATTAAGTCATTAGGATTATCATTATGTTGTTAATTAGGCTACTCCCACCACAGGATTAGTGTTTTGTAACCATAGATATGCATGCTTGAGGATTCATGTTCAATCTTTTGACATGGTATCAGAGCCTTCCTTTTCCCCCTTGAGCTTCTCCAATCTCATCCTTCCACTTCCCATTAGCTTTATCTAAGCTGTATTTTCACTAATCCCATTACTAATCTCATCTTATCCATTCACTCTACTAGTGTCAAGTTTGTGGAGCTTTCCATTTCTCCTTCTCTTAACCATGTCATGATGACAACGGAATTAGTGGGAGCCTAGAGAGCTCGACCGTTCGGACAAGGCACGGACGGGGTTTAAAGGAGCCAAAATGACCAAGTACGGACCTAAGAGTGACCGGACACTAGTGAGACTGGTCGGGTACATGTGAAGAGCAACCAGCTAATAAAAGAGTTGGGTCTAATCTTAGAGGGTCATGTTTATTTTGGTTGTGGTTGTTGGGAGGAGAACCTAGAGCTCCTAGCACTCGTGTCTTGGAGAAGAGAGACGTGGAGCTATGGCTGCTGCTACACTGGTATCAGAGAGCGTAAATCCTCATCTCGCTGAATGCTGTAATATCCTTAAGCGCTGAACACTTCAACATCCTCAAGAGCTGAATGCTGAAAGCTAGGGAAGAAGCTCGATAGCCTGAGGTTGGCCCAACAGTCAAGCGGCCACCACATAGTGGCCTTTGTGGCTAAACAAACCACCCTTGCCGCCGACTTTGACAACGCCAACAGCGCCCGTCGACTTTGAGAGCACCAGTCGACGACTTTGACAGAGCCAGCGTCGCCTGTTGCCTGAAAGATGCCGCTCTGGGAGCCGCCAAATTGCAGAATTCAAAGAAAAAGAAGAAGAAGAAACCGCGTTGCAGGGTGAACTCCAAGTTTCACCAAATCTCAGAGATTTTTTTTTAAAAAAAAAAGAGAAAAGAAAAAAATCAAAGGTTTATACTAAGGTATAAACCCTTGTATTCAAGAGGCTATTCCGAAGGTGGAATAGTCGAGAGGAATTTCTAGCCTTCTTATGAAGATTGGGAGGTGCTTCGCCATGACAACTCTCAGATTTTCATACTGTATCGACGATTTCACTTCGAGCTAACAATCCGGTTGCTTTCCTAGAGCTTGGATTTGATTATTCTCTTGCATCGCATTTAGAGGGAGTCTAATAACCCTAATGAGTTCGTAAGTGGAGATCCTAGTCGTTTGTCGGACACGAAAAAGGCAGTGGCCAATCCTGGTGTTGCGATGACCGACGATGATCTTCTTGATGATAATTTGGTCAGCACTAAATATAGAGTCCAGTACTTTGGATATTAAGGCCAAGTACGATAAGATACTCCTCTTTCTTCAGGAGTTAAAGGATAATATGTAAGCTTCTACCACTGTAAGTGCTTTAGTGGGAGGGATGCCAATGGCTTCCACCCATGGGGGCAACATGAATGTCGGTACATCTCACTTTAGAGATGGTGTTGCTATTATAAAAGATCTAAAACCTCCAACTTTTAATGGGAAAGAGAAGGAACGCAATAAGGATGCGGTCAATACTTTTTTACAAAAGTGGCATGGATTACGTCACACTCCAGAGGAGATACACATGCTTGAAGCGAGCTTAACTCTAGAAGGTAAAGCATACAAGTGGTGGATGAGCGCGGAGTCCGGAAATCGGTCTACTACATGTGCTGAATTTGAAAGTGCATTCATGAAAGAATTTTTTCCAGAGAATGAGATGGATTGTAATTAGGAAGCATGGGACAATTGTGAGATGAGAAATCTCACATTGGCTCAGTATATCTCCAATTATCGAGAAATCATTCTCAAATTGAAAGAAATGGACGACTTCCAGAAAATTCGTGGATTTAGACTCGGACTATAACAAACAAGTTAAACAAAATGGACGACTTCCAGAAAATTCGTGGATTTAGACTCGGACTATAACAAACAAGTTAAACAAAATGAGTTGAAAACTTTAGAAGAAGCAATTAAGTTTGCTCAGATTTTTGACGACACTATCAGAAAGAAAAAGCGTGCGCAGAATGCACAACAAACATCTAGTGTGTCGTCCAAGGGTTCCAAGCATCAAGGTCAAAATAAAAGAAAGGGACCTAACCAAAAGAATAACCAATCTAAGAAGACTAAAGGACCACAAAAATTTCTCAAGCATGAAGATTTTGAAAGAGCTAAAAAAATAAATAAATGTTTTCATTGCATGGAAAAGAGTCATAGTAAACTACAGTGTCCTAAGCTAAAAGAAAATGAGAAAAATCAATGTGATAAAAGTAAAACCTAAGCAAGTGAACACCATTCAAGTTCTCCCTCCATTATTGATGTGGGTGCCAACATTTGGACCCCATGAGTTAAATCGAATGCATGGTCACGTTAGGTGCGAATTATGATTGATGATAGTGCCACGCACAATTTCTTGAACTATACTTTAGTCAAGAAATTAAAGCTGCCATATAAAGTCCAAGTGATCCTAAGTGTGTGGTTTCTTTGATTAATGGCTATGATAAAGATGTCTAGGATACAATAGTTCGTGATGTTCCATTAGTCATTCAAGGTCATGAGATGCATTTGGATTTTTCAAGTTATGCGTATCACTCGAGTGGACGTTATTCTAGGTCGTGAGTGGTTATATAACATTGGTCCATCTTTGTCTAGAAGTTATTTGCATAATTCTTTTGAGTTTGAAGTAGATGGCAAGAAAGTGCGCTTGCAAGGTGAACATGTGTTATGGGCTACCACACAAGAGGGAACTCAATGCATTCACCTTTGGGAAGAGCAATAGAACACAACTATTGTAGGGCACTTACCAATGCTTCGAACTTGTGTCCCTTGAGGTCTCCAAGCTCACTTGAGAAGCTCCAATCCTCCAAGCTTCACCTCCACGTTGTCACCATAGAGTCGCTCACACCACCACACAAGGCAATCACTCTCTCTCACTCCTCAATACAAGCATGCAACATACAAGTATAGAGAGGCCACAAGTGCTTGAATTCTCTCTCTCAATCTCTCTCTCAAGACAAAAGCAAGAGCCCTCATAGCACAAAGGGAGATTGAGTCCATTCATTTATGAGAAAATGACTTATATACAATCGGCCCTTATTCACACTTGGGCACCCAAAACTTACTTAACTAAGGCCTTGGGTGGCCAATATCTCATAATGTACAACTTTTATAGTGCCTTTGCATGACACTTATCAATGTCCTTAAATGGAGGAGCATATTTGTTAATCCAGAATGTGATTAACATCCCCCCTACCTGATATAGGTTCTATCCTCAGAACCTGTTTACCGAGGTCGAAAGACCTAGTTATCGGACTTGTGAGTGACGATAGAAGTTTCGACGACTGAAGCTTTTTTAGGGTTTTTTTGAATGCAGCGTGTGATCTGTCGACCATGTCCTCGAATGTGACATGCATATATGATGGTAGACACCTTAGTGATGATAATATAACATCATGACTCTGTCACTTAGTCCTTGATTCAGGTCGAACTATAGTTGATTAGCACCATATCCATCATATATTTCCTTGGGTTGATCTATCAAGACCACAAGCAGTTTTAGGAATCGAACATTGGCTACAATTGCCGGGTCCGGGATATAGCGCCATGCATGTATCTAATTCAGCATTTGCTTTCTTTGCTCTCCTATATCTATAAATGTTGCTGGCATGAATATGGGAAAGTTGTAGCACACATGTGAATCCCTTTGCTTTGCCTCTTGAAACTCCAATGGTGTCCACCTTAAATGGCATGTACAAGGGATCTACTCTTTGTGTTGGTGGTGCACACATATATTGATGGCTATACTCTGGGATTGTAAAGTACTCTTTTCTCCAATCCGGCTGTAATTTGAAATCCTCCAGCTTGGGGTTAACATCATCTGTGATAATTGTTGTATCATCCCCTCCTTATGTGGACTGGATTAGCCTTCCTTCACCTACGGAAGTAGTAACTTATTAAATGTCACAATCCTTATTTCCAACAGATCTGCCAAATGTGGATTTGCCAGCTTTGTGTGCCATGCCACGTTGGACCATAACGTGCCCTCTCCAGCCAAAGACAGTAGCTCATCTAATTCTGGTCTGGGTGCTCAGAGAGGGTACGGTACATAGGGTTGCTTCTTTGGTGTGACATCTGAGTATGCTTTGGGTAGAATCCTCCGAGTAGGTTCAAAGGGTGTTATTTGCATTAACACCTTGAACATGAGCTTTGGTTTGAGCGGATTCCCGGCTCTTATGAAACCTTCGTACTCTGCAAACAGACAAGGACTCAAGAATAGAATCATTAGTAAATTACTTAATTGTATCTTGTGGTGGAGTGTGACTTATCCCTTGAGTTGGCCATGGTGGAGACGGATAAGGTGCTGGTAACTCCTCGGTGGCGAGAGTGTTAGTGGGAAATTCTAAGGGTTGATAAGGAAAAGTAGAACATATACAGCCGGCTTGAGATTTGTCAGTAGGCGGAGCACTTGGATATGGATTAAGTAATTTACTGCGACATTAGAATATACGGGGGGGTAAGTAGGATTAAGTGATGAACTTGATGTTTCTTCTTGACCATGTGCTGAACTTGGGGGTGGGTGGCTGGGTTTGCGGAGCTTCATAAAGTCTTGTAACTCTATGATATCCTCCAGAGTTATGTTAGGATACTCAATATGTGTTTTATTAAAAGTATAAAGGACGGTAGTTAGCATAGCTTCTAGATGTTTGTGAATATTATGATATAGTTTGAGAATACCAAAAGGATGATATAATGAGAAATCACATAGATTTAAATGCTGGTGAGTATTATATACCTCTAGCCACCCATGGCTTATGATCCATTGATAACTTTGGGCTACAACCTCGTAGTTGGCCGGTGTGTCAGGAATATCATCTAGAATAAACATGTCTAATTTATCGACGTTGTTATCTAGGATTTCGGAGTTTTGTGGCACCCAACACCAACTACGAAGGTTGAGCACAATGGGGTGCAAGGGATAAAAGTAAATATCTTTAGGATCACTTAGTACTAAGTCCCCTTGAAAAATTCCCATGATGATGGTAGGATGAGCATCACGTTCTGTGTTTTGTTTAATAAGTGTTAGTTCTCCTAGGCTTAGGTCATCAGACATGTTTATATCACATTGAAGTAAATAGAGGGTTAGTGTAGACAAAAAGAGAGTCAGAGTTTGAGGAGGGGCCCAAGGAGTTATTCGCAAACTGACCTATTTTTTCGAGGCTCGCTCCTCAAGCAGTAGTCGCATCTTGTCTGTGGGTTCTTGTCATTAGCTACGTTCTTGGATGGCCAGTTGGCGTTCTAACACTTGGATGTGCAAGTCCTTGGTGGAGAGAAGTTTGAAATAGCGGTTTCTCTTACCATCCTTGCAGGCATCCAGCTCTTCAAAGCGCCTTGTTACTTCTTCTTATGCTCGTCTGGTGGTAGCCTCCCTTCCATGAGCCTCTGTAATCCTTTGAAGTCTTTCTACAACCAATTCTTGGAGCTGCTGTGTGACTTGCACCATAGCATCTTGGTGTGTAGCCATCATTATCTACATTTCGGACTTATTGGTGTGCTGATGGTCTCATTGAGTGCTCTAATCTTCTCGGCATTTGTTTTGTTGTTATGTTCTCTTTCTTGTTGTAGTTTGAGCACTCTTTGTTCTACTTCCTTCAGAGTTAAGGATAGTGTATGGAGTTGTCCTTGTAGCTCTTCTTTCTTGGTGCTAGGGAGGTGTGCTTTAGCTCTTGTAGTTGTTAAGCATGGATAGCCGCTTACTCTTGTAGTTGTTAAGCATGGATAGCCACTTGCTCTTGGTTATGCATGACTTCCCTTTGAAGTTGCTCTTTGGCTTGCTCCAGCTGCGCTTTCAAATCTGTATTCTCTTTGATCTTTTGCACAATGGTTTGGCTCATAACCAGATTGTTGTTTTCTGCTTGGTATCTAGCTTCCTGCTCCTCAGCCACCTTTAAGCTCTTTAGGATAACATCCTTATGGGTTGCTTCTGCTGTTGTGAGGTGCTCTTGCCATGTACGTACTTGGTTGGTAGCCTCTTGAGCTTGCTTGCATAATGTTGCATTGCAGTCATGAAGCATGTGGGCCATGAGGAGATGGCACCACTATACACGTTGCTCTTGCTCCCATAGAGCACTTGTTTGTTGCGGCCCCTTCCAGTATAGCTTGTGGCAAGTTCAAGAGTTCGTCCAGTCCCTCCACAGTCTCTTGAAAGAATCTTTCATAATCCAAATTAAAGAGGATAGATGTTTTTGGTATTACCTCCTCATCCTCCAGACGTCGCCTTTTGTTGGGACTTGGTGTATCTTTAGCTTGTGGTTATTTTCCTGTATCCAGTGGTTCTTCTGTGAGTTGTACTAGGAGCGATGTAGCTTCTTCGGGTCCTTGGGGATCTGTTGTTGGCAATGTTTCTGGTTCAGACTCTTTCTGTAACCCAGCAGAGGTGTGTTTGACATTGTGGAATTCTTAAGGGGGGAGAAAGATTCTTGAATATTAATTGGGCTCTAGACTTTGAGGAGGAGTTAGATGCTGTACTTTCGTCCTCTCTTGAGTTGTTGTCAAGCTGATACTCGCTTCCTGCTGCCCCTGTACTTTTTGGTATGACTTTATTTCTTGTGCTAGCTTAGTCTCAATCCTTTGTGTCTCTTCAGTGACATTCGGTATAATGCCCCTCATCTTTTTCTTAGTCTTCTTTTTTCTCCCTCTCTTGATCTCCTTCATGATCTCTTAAGTCTCCATCAGCACGGCCTGTCCTTCCTGCATTTCTTTAGTAGTCACTGTTGGTTGTTCTGTCAAGAGTGCCAGTTGCATTCTTTCTTCTGGTTCCAGATCTGGAAGGTGCCTCTAAGCCACATGATTTAGCACCTGTGTCATTAAGTATGAGTTGTAGATCTTTGACTAATGGGCCTTTAGATAATTCTCCATCTCTTGTGGATGTAATAGGCCTAGTCATCCTCCTTTTCCTCATGTACCTTGGCTATCCTATTTAGTGGCACCTAGTTGTACCTGTCCCTGTCTTCACTTGCATAATTAGTGACATTGCCCTGCATGCCTTTTCTGTTACTTCATCCTTGATATTGTCATATTCTACTCCATTAGAGTTGTACAAACTCTTCTTCAGCATTGCATCTAGGGGCATCTTTTCATAATTATGTGTAGCTGCAGAGCCTCACGTATTCAGTCCTCCGTGATCAAAACTTACTTTGTGGTGCCATCCACTTTAGTTACTGTCTCCCTCTTGGTGGTGGCCTTATCGTATGTCTTGATGTACTCCGCACATAGCTCTGTATCAATGTTTCGAGGGAGACTCTGTGTGCCACCTTCTCTAGCTTTTCTTTGACTTCGACATCCTCCAAAATTTGTACACTCTGGACTGTGGTACTATAAAGCTATCTTTCCATGCGTAGTGTGGAGTTCTCTGCTGATGATCGCGCCATGGAATACCTGGGCATACTGACCCAGGTAGCTCAGCTTCGGGCCCCGTGCACGGGTCATCTCTTTTTGCTCACTGGGGATCCCGTTGCATTGGCCTGTGTCACCGCCGGGGTCTCTGCGGCTTTCGGGTCAGATGTTGTTAAGGTTGACATCTTAAACCCGTATATGTCGATTTTGCACACGATGAAGGAAGGAGAAAATCGATGAGAGCCAAGCTCAATGGTTGCATTGTGCACACGATGAACGACGAATTAAAAATGACAAAAAGGAAGGAATTTCGATTTTATGGCATAGCCGTCTTGGACTGGGCGGCTGCCTTAATGAAGAATGCTACGTGTCTTCCTACTAACGATCGATCGAGAAAAAGTAATCGTTTTATGGCGTAAACTCCTTTGGACCAGTTCACAGCTTGAACCTTTTAGTGTAATTCACGGCATGAATTGCTTAGAATGTTTCATGGCGTGAACTGCTTAGAATGTTTCATGACGTGAACTGTTTTGTATCAGTTCATACGACGTGAACTGTTTTGTACCAAGTGTGTGCAAGATTGATACCCTATATTTCTCTTCATGCTCAATCACTCAACCATGCATTCAAAGATTGGATGAAGTGAATGATACTCATGTTTACCTTGTACCCATTTTTGAGTAATGGATACCTTCATCTTTTTATTGCCATGGAAACCAAGGTAGTACTTTGGCACTTCTGGGCAGGTGTTGTTGCAGGCGTTTTAACTCCATGTGAGAGTGCTTGATTCTTCCCTCCACCCAACAACTGAAGAGTGTTTCTACCGAGTCTTGTGGATTGGGGTTTGTATTGGTGTCTACTTGTTACACCTTTTTTCTTCTTCTTTTCAATGACCTTGTCCAGCTCCTTGATCGTGGTGGTGAACAAGTATTGGTTTTGTTATATTTAGCCTATCATGTTGGATTAGCTTCTTCCTTCACACCAGTGTTTGTGCACTCCTAGCATTTGTTTTAGTGGAGTTGGTTCTGAATGCCTTTATTGTTCTTTTCTTTATATTTGGAGGTATTTGCAACAGTGGCCATTGGGTGGACTTTGGGTACCCATACTATTGTATTGCCCAGGTAATAACCTTGTGCCATTAGCAAGTCCTTTCGAACCCATTTCTTACGAGGGCTTTGTGGAGTGTTGTTTTGTTTGGAGTACCACCAGCTTACCTGTGAAGACCATTTCTATCCCTTGTCTCCTCTTTGAACCTTTCTTCTTGATTCCTTATTGTCGCCCTTCTCAGCTTTGTATACCTGGTTTCCAAGTTGACCCTTAGGTGTAGGGATTGCGGAATCGATGCCTTTTCTGCGACATGAGCTGATGTCACCATGCTTGGTGTTTCTATATTCTCAATCATGGCTTGCTTCCCTGTGTTTATCAGGCTCCATAAGGGTACGAAAATGATATTGTTGCCCTCTTTCAGCAGTGCTGTCCACTTTTCCCATTGGAGATTATAGTTACTGGGGCGGCAAATCAAAGATCGTCCTAGGATCATTTCCTCCTCCATTGAACTTGCAGGCATGACAAAAACCTTTCCAACCAAGGAATTATTTCTGATGGAAACATTAACACTTAGAAATCCCTTAGCTTTCATAGTTGTTAAGTGCACACTGCGTACTTGTGCATTGGTGGTGTCAAGGTGCAGTTCATCTAAAGCTACCCATGTCTCATATGAGATTAGGTTATGACTTGATCCCGTATCTATCAATGCAATGCTCGTTGCATGACATTTAGCCATAGAGATTCCCACCCTGAGCCGCACTGGCTCAATGTTTAGTTCATCTTCGTCAAGCAGAGCTAGTGAAGCCTGAAAAGATGCAGGGGAGAAGAGAGCTTGAGCTCTTGCAAAGCACACACACACTCACAAAACCCTAAAAGAGAACACACAAGGTGAGAGGCTGAAATTCTTCTTCTCCTTCACTCAACACTCAACACACCATATACAAAGATAAGAGTACACTCAATATGAAAAGGTACTCAACCAAATACATACTAGGGTTCTCTATAGTGTGAACCCAACTAAATGAGCTGGTGCTATAACTATGCTACTCTCTAGAATGGCTGTCACACAGCCTATCATCCCACTGGCCGCATATCACCCATGATTTCACCAACCATGCCAGTGGTGTGAGTGTGGGGTCTATCCCCCAAGCGGGTCATCAGTGTCCACCGCCTCACTAGTAGATGAGCTCGATATCTCAACACTCCCCCTCGAGCTCAACTCCATCTCATGTACACCAAGCGAAGCCCTGAATTTGCGAAGCTTCTCTGTACCCAATGCTTTGGTGAAGATGTCAGCGACCTGATCCTGTGTGCTGACATAAACAAGGTCAACGTCTCCTTCCAAGACCTTCTCTCTGACAAAATGGTAGTGAACCTCTATATGCTTCGTGCGAGCATGAAAAACTGGGTTCCTGGCCAACTGTATACTGCTAATGTTGTCATAAAAAATGACAACTTGTCTATCCCATTGATAGATCCAAATCTGTAAGTAGCTTTCTCAACTAAGCTACCTCACATGCTGCCATAGCAGCACCTCTGTACTCGGCCTCTGTGTGCTGGATAGAGCAACTGTAGGCTGCTTCTTGCTGCTCCAAGTCATAGCAGCACTCCCCAAAGAAAACATGAAGCCACTAGTAGATCTTCTATCTGAGATACTACCAGCCCAATTAGCATTTGTGTACCCATGTACACATATCTCTGTCCCAGTTTTATAAAATAGTCCACAATGCAAAGTAGACCTCACATACCTTAGTATGCGTCTGAATGCATCCAAATGCGGCTTCCGAGGAACCTATATAAACTAACTCACCAACCCAACAGCATAGCTCAAATCCGGCCTGGTGATCGTCATGTAGATCAAGCTTCCTACTATGCGCCTATACATAGTAGGATCCTCCAAAATCTCTCCTGAATGTGCACTCAACTTGCCATTTTGATCCAATGGCACTGAGATAGGCTTACAGTCTGTCATAGCATACTTAGACAACATGTACAAGTCATACCGTCTCTGTAGTAATCCAATACCATGTGGTGACCTAATCACCTCAATGCCCATGAAATATCTGAGCTCCCCCAGATCCTTCATCTCAAACTTCTATCTAAGCAAGATCTTTACATCAAAGATCTTGCATCATGGTCCCCCATAATTATTAGGACATCTACATAGATGACAACAAGCAGAACCCCTCTATCATTGTGTCTCACATACAGCGAGAAATTTGCATTGGCTACATGAAAGCCAATAGTGACAAGATATTCAAAAATCTTGTCAGACCATGCTCTTGGTGCTTGTTTTAAGCCATACAAGGACTTCTTCAACTTGCAAACATGCTCATCTCTCTGAGCCACTAGACTCTCCATCAACATGAGAATGCCCTGCAAAAATGTCAGTCATACTAAGGGGCTCAACCACTTTCTCTTTGCCTTTATGTGATGTACTAATCACATTTGCAGGACTGGTATTATGACGTAGCCTATCACTCCATGGTCTATCAAACAACTGAACCACTAGATGAGGACTCTCCTGGTCTACTCAAAGACTGTGATTGCTGACTTGCATTCTATGCAACCATATTTCCACTCACATCAGCCCCTACAGCTTCTTTTTTAGCAGCATACCAGCTGCTCATCTCATAAAAAACAACATCCTTGCTTACCCTCAACTCACGTGTAGCAGGGTTATAACACCTGTATCCCTTTTGCTCAAGGGAATACCCAATAAACACACATTTTTTAGCTTTTGGATCCAGCTTAGTTCTCAGCTCATCTGGTAACATGCACATATGCAATGCATCCAAAGACTTTCAGATGAGACAAATCAAGTTTTCTGCCAGTAAACCTCTCCTGTGGAGTTACATCATGTATGACTGCAGTTGGAGTCCTGTTCATGATGTAAACTGCTATAGAAACAGCCTCAGCCCAATAGCTATGCAGCATATTCTTCTCTCCCATCAATGCTCGTGCAATCTCAGCAGTGTGCCTGTTTTTTCGCTCAGCAACTCCATTTTGATGCGGAGTGTATCTGTATGTAAATTGTCTCCAAATACCATTCTTCTTTAAAAATTCAGACTCATTGGAGAAGTACTCTCCCTCTCCATCTGACCGTAGGCACTTTACATATTTCCTTGTTTGCTTTTCAACCATAACTCTGAAATTCTGAAAATGAGTGAATACCTCACTCTTCTCCTTCATGAAGTATACCCACACTTTCCTTGTGAAACGGATCCCATCAAGTGGGAAGACTCCGTTGGACACCCACACGCTTAATAGCACAACTTTAAAACCACAAATTTGAAATGGACAACTTAATACAACTTGAAATTGAAATGAAATGAAATGGAAAGATGGACACCAGCACTGGAGTCAAAACGGGCCGACCCCCCCCTCAATATATGATATATTTATTGGGAGTATTTAACAAATACAATGCTCCATGGGTTCTAAGAACCAGATGATGTCCATGTACATATGAAAACAGTACCAAACAAAATAGGCTCGAAGTCGAAATTTGATGTAGATGTTCGAAGCAGAGTGACCACTAGCGTGGTCCAGTCTCTACAGTCCTGTGCTTTCACTGGACTCCGCGGAGAGCGCCTCACTTGTGTTTCGAGACCACGCACAAATAGGCGCTCTCGTACTAACGCCTGGCTCTCCCGATCTCAGCACCTTTGGACCGAGGTTCTCCAATAGAGCTTGGACAACCCGGCACCACCGAACGGGTGTGGCCGTATAGGGAGTCGGGAATCCCTTATCAAATTTAACACAAAATACTTTTACTTAAATATGACTTACTTGTGGATGGCAGATAGAGAAATCCAATACCCATGTGTGCAGTTACTTGAGAGAGACAGAGGCACAGCATGTCGAGAGGTAGATGCTGTATGGAGATGAAACACAGCCTATATGGTTGCCAGGCTACAGTGGAGAAGAGATGACAGCTTGCAGTTACACTAGTGATTTCCATGCTTGCATGTGGGTGACTAGTGTGGGTAGGTGACCATGCCCACCCCCACACTCACTTAAGTGGGGCTCCCCACCTTGGCCCCTAAGTGGGTGCCCACTTTTAAATGAATGTGAACACTTAACCTTATAAAACAAAAGGTTAGAAATAAAATATTAAAACATGTGCGATATACTTACCACCTGTTCACATGCACCAAAACTCATCAGAATACAGAGCAAACTTCACGACTCACTGGCAGGCGTCCCCGCTCAGTAAGTAACACGTCAAGCAGGCAAACACAAAAATACAAGTCATGCGAAAACAGTTTCAAACATGCAAAATGTGTGTGCATGTGCAAATAGTAACATGGACATATCTCCCATTCATGGAACAAGTACAAAATATTTGTCGGCACAAAACTGGCACGACATAAAAACATAAAAACCTGGTCTTCCTATGGAGTGACAGTCCCATAGGTAAGACACAGTTCCAGGCACGAGTCTCTCTATGGTGTGACAGTACCATAGGTAAAACATGGCACGAATACTGGCTCTTCCATGGCGTGACAATCCCATGGGTCGAACACAGTCCAGGTCATACACGGGTGGCACTACTCTAGCTCCCGTCCATACGACACCATCCTGCTAACACACGGGTGGCACCAGTCTGGCTCCCGTCCATGTTAGCAAAATACTGGCCTCTTCACATGAGACACCGGTCTGGCCTCAAGTGAACGAGACACAAAATCTGGAGATGGACCAAATGGTCAGCCAATTGGTGACATCCCCCGGGGCTTCTAAAGAGTTAACCTCAACTGAAAAGCCTCAAGATATGCCTGCAACAACTGTGGGTAATCAACAAAATAATCCTCATTTACCCACTTGGCATCAATAGGCAAATAATTCTTGAACTTCACAAGGTATCTCCTGGAAAGCTTTCCTGCAGGTAGCTTTCTCTCCTTATGGAAAACAATCTGTTCTGGCTGGAGGATCTCCTCAAGCTCTTCAATCTCTGGCGGATCTTCTGTGTGATAGGCTCGTCAGGATCTGGCCCCACATATTTTCAAAATAGACTCAAATGAAAAGCATTGTGAATCTTCTAATGACTAGGTAAAGCAAGCCTGTAGGACACTTCATTGATCTTCTGAATCACCTTGAAGGGTCCATAATAGCGAGGAGAAAGCTTAGGATATGATCCTTCTCATCCTGGCCTCTTTTGAAGCCTAGCCTTCTCAAATTTCAGCAATACCCAATCACCTTCTTTGACTTCCATGTCCCTTCTGTGCTTGTCAGTAGCCATTTTATGCTTATCCTGAGATCTTGCAATGGCTGTCCGCACCTGACCAAAGGCAACATCCAAGTCAAACATATTCATCAGCTGCAAATATCTCATCCTTAGTACGAAGGATGGGTGGCAATACCACTCTGCCATAGATAATCTCAAACGGAGCCTTTCTCGTGGAAGCATGGATCGTATTGTTGTAAGCAAACTCAACAAGTGGAATATACTTCTCCCATGCAGTCTTTTGATCTGCCACATAACATTTCAACAAATCCAACACGGCTGAATTTGCAGCCTCACTTTGGCCATCCGTTTGGGGATGATAAGCTGATGAAAACTCAAGCTTAGTACTCATATTATCAAATAAAGCCCTCCAAAAGAGGCTTGTAGTCCTGGGATCTCTATCCCCAATAATGGATTTAGGCATACCATGATGCTTGAAAATATTAGCAAGAAAAAGCTTTACCATATGATCAGCTTTAATGGTTTTCTTGACGGGCAAGAAGTGAGCTTGCTTGCTAAACCTGTCCATAATAGTCCAAATAGCATCATTCCCATGCTGGGATCTAGGCAAGTCCATAATAAAATCCATAGTGATGCTTTCCCAAGGTTGCGAGGGAATAGGCAATGGCTGAAGCAAACCAGGAGGTTTTTGCTTGTCAAATTTCACCTTTTGGCAAGTAATACATGCACGCACATAAGCCTCAATGTCTTTACGCATGCTCGGCCAAAAGAAATATCTCTGAATCATGCGAGTAGTAGGCATGATACCTCGATGACCAGCATATGGTGGAGCATGACATTCGTCCATAACCTTTGGCCGCAAATCCTTCACCACACATAGGCAATTATCCTTCATAAGATAACCCTCGTTGATAACATAAGAGGCATGTGAATGACCAGCCATCAAATCAGTCCATATATGGCAAAAATCAGCATCCAAATGATACAAATCTCTCATAGCAGATAAGTCTCCATGAGAGGCCACTGAGACTGCAGCAACATAAGGCCTCCTAGATAGTGCATCGGCCACCACATTTTTCTTTCCTGGAGTATGCACAATCTGAAAATGAAACATGGAAAGAAAGTTTGCCATTCTCATCTGCTTCTCTGAAAGCTTTGTTTGAGATAGAAAGTATCTCAAGCTTTGAGATAGAAAGTATCTCAAGCTTTGATGATCTGTCTTGACTACAAATTCAACCCCAAGAAGATAATGTTTCCATATCTTTAAGGCGTGAATTACAGCCAAGTGCTCTTTCTCATAGATATCCATATGAAGCTCAGCATCATGCAAACGACGGCTCTTGTATGCAACTGCATGCCCTTCTTGATTTAGGACAGCTCCAATACAATCGCCACAAGCATTACATTTAACCACGAATGACTTGTGCAAGTCAGGAACAATCAATACTGGACCACATATGATCGCATGCTTGAGCTGCAAGAAAGCATCCTGTTCCTTTGAAGTCCATTTGAAAGCAGTTTTCTTCTTCGTGAGATCATGTAGAGGAGTGGCAATCATAGCAAAATGCCTTATGAAACGCCTGTAATACGAACATAATCCGAGAAAACTACGTACTTGCTGTACGTTTTGCAATTCCGAATGGTCTCTATCTTTGCAGGATCCATTGTAACTCCATCTTTGGATACAATATGACCCAAATAATGAATCTCTGAGAGGAAAAACTCACTTTTCTTGGCATTTACGAAAAGTTTGTGCTTCCGCAACTCTTCGAACACTGTGACCAAATGAGTTCTGTGTTCCTGCTCATTCTTGGAGAAAACCAAGATGTCATCAAAGAAGACTCCTGTGAACTTGCGATGGGGTCGGAATATCCTATCCATCATTCGATTAAAAGTAGTAGGAGCATTGGTGAGACCAAAAGGCATTACCAAGAATTCATATAATCCGAAGGCTGTCCTAAATGCAGTTTTATGGACATCTTGTGGCACCACTCGGATCTGGTGATAACCACTCTTCAAATCAAGTCTGCTAAAGCAAGCTGAGCCATCAAACTTATCCAAGATATCATCAATTCGCGGAATTGGGAATCTGTTCTTGATGATAAGCTTGTTCAAAGCTCTATAGTCCACACACATACGGAATGATCCGTCCTTCTTTTGAACAAGAAGCACAGGAGAGCAGTAAGGTGAGGAACTGGGCTGAACCAAACCTTTCTCTAAAAGCTCGTCTACCTGCTTCATGATTTCTTCTTGTTGTGCAACACTCACTCGGTATGCGGGTTCGTTAGGAGGAGAACTACCTAGCACAAGATCTATGTGATGATCTTCGAGCCTTTGGAGAGGTAATTCACCTGGCAATGAATCAGCAAAACAGTCATTGAATGCCTAAAGAAAATTCAGCCTATCATTAGACATAGCATCCACATTTTGATGATTTGGTACAAGGCTATCATGAACAAAAACCAAGTATGCTGAAAGACTCTTTTTCATTGCTTTATTAATTTGGATGTGTGATACAAGTGGGATGGAATCCCCTTCTTTGCTAGCATCAATAAAATGCATGCGGCCTTTACGCATAAATGAAATCATATTGGACTTGTAGTCTTTGCGGGGCTCAAGCCTATGGTGCCACGGCTTGCCCAACAATACATCACATCCATTCAGTGGAGCAACTAAGAGATGCTCATTATCAAGGTAGCCCTGGATATGGATATGCAACTTCCCTACTATCAATGGGGTAACCTGCACCTCTTTACCAATAAATGCAGCTTCGGCTTCAATCTGAGGTCCCATGTTTTCAACCTCAATACCCAATGCAGCTACCATTTGCATAGAGATGAAGTTGTCAGTTGCACAGTCATCAAACATGAATAGTGCGAGCTGATCCTTGATTTGCCCCCAAGCCTTGCAAACCATTCGCTCTTTTGCATCATGACCTATATTTCCTTGCACATCAGGAACTGCGTGTACATTAGCTTTGGTGTGCTTGTCCTCGTGCTTTGGTTTGCGATCTGGGCATTGTCGAAACATGTGGTCTTTGCTACCACAAGAAAAGCATTTTCCATCCTTGGCATATTGCTCTCTTTGCTCCGGGGTTAAGCTGAATTTTTTCTTTCTTGGGCCCTGATCTTTAGATGTGTTATTTTCAGCTTTACCACCCTTGTAGGACTCCCGGAAGTTCTTTTTAGGTGGCTGTCCACTCTTTTGCTGATTTGGGACAGCCTTGTCCTTCCCCTTTGAAGCTCCTTGGTCCTGTTTAATCTTGAACACTAATTGCTCCGTAGCAAGAGCAGAAGCTGTGAGCTAATGCAAAGTATGTTTCGGATGCAATTCTATGCCTGAACGATATGCTGGTTGCAGTCTAGAACGAAACTTTCTCTTTCTTTCATCCTCAGTGATTTGCATAAAGGGAGTCACTTCCAGCAACACTTTCCAGAATTTGTTAACATACTGCTTCACGCTTTCATTGTCTCTTTGTTCCAGCCTATCCCACTTTTGAGTGAGAGTTTGCTCCGCATTTGGTGGCAAGAACTGAGCATAAAATCTATCCTTGAATTCCTTCCAGGTGCTAATAGGATCCTTGGTGATCTTTTCAGTGATCCACCAATGAGCAGCAGTCCCTTTTAAAAACATGCTAGCATGGTGTACCTTAGACTTTTCAGTAAAGTCCTCATCGCTAAAAGCAATGTCGAACTGTGCCACAAATGCTAACACCTTAGAAGAATCATGTTCATCAATCATGAAAGACATCAAATTTAACAGATTTGTCACTTGCTTTGAATTCCTTGAGCTTCTTGGCATGAGGCTCATGGTCTTCTCTTTTTCTTTTCCCCTTATCCAACGGGGCAGCCCTATCTGCATGGGCTCCATGGGCTATCATAGAAGTTTCATGAGGCACGGTGGCATGTGCTCCACGAACTCGAAACTCAGATGCATGTGACTTACTTGCATATGGCAATGTCTCTCCATGAATTATGCACATGATATTGTTGTGCTTCCAGTACCAAAATGTGGCTTAATCATAAACCAATTTTCTAGAAGTAGACCTGTCACCATGAGATACATGTCTTGCATGCATGTGACTTTCATGCCCTCCATGAGCACTAGCATACATATATCTGTCAGGCTTTGTGCCTTTTGGAGAAGATGCATGTCGAGAGGTTACTGTCACCTCTTCCTTTTGCATAAAAGATTTTAGCCTTTGGGATGCGGGATCTCCATGCTTCAAACGAGGTGGATTTCTGAATTTCAGCTCTCCGTCATCCCCCTCTTTGATATCACCTTTGCGGAGAAGGTAGGCAAGTGCCAACTCCCTTGGTTTCTTGCCCACTTCACGAGCCATTGATTCAAAAGTTACATCTACCATTGCATCAGCCTTCCTGGCTTCAATAGCACTTTGCAGATGGGGATCTTCATGCAAAAACTTTAACTCTTGCTCTTGAGCCTACAAAAGTTTTCTCATATGTTCCATTTCAGCCCTCATAGCATCAGGCTCTTGTTCAAGCATAACTGTCTTTCCTGGAGAGACAGTTGATCCTTTGATTCACCATCAATAACCCTTTCAAGGGGCTTGTGTCTACCTCGTGGGGCATCAGACCCACGAGAGGCACTAGATGGACCCCTCAAATTTGGCACTTCCAAAGGGTTGCCTTGGCTGTCCATTGTGTTTTAAGTTTGCTAAAAGCGGGATGTCCAATACACAGGTTCGTTTCCCCACTAGGAAGAGGGAAACAACCGTGCTCTAATATCAATGAAACCGATCCCGTCAAGTGGGAAGACTCCGTTGGACACCCACACGCTTAATAGCACAACTTTAAAACCACTGTTGCATGACGAATGAAGATAATTGCAAGGATGCAGCAAAAAAAGACACTTAGGGCTCTTGTAAAGAGTTCCAAGTTGTAGATGAATGTGGGAGAGGGCTTGACAATAATCCCACATGGAAACTTTTGGGAGTTTTAGAGTTTTTGTATAAAAAGTGGCTCATTTGAGAGCTAGAACACACTTTTTGGTCATTTGGTTGAGAGGCTCATAGAGAGAGCTTGCTCCATAGCTCCTTCTCATGTGCTCTCCCAAGGCTCCATAGCTCCTTCTCATGTGCTCTCCCAAGGCTCTCCATCTCCATTCTTGCTTCAATCTTGTACTCTCTATTCTCTACATTTTCAATGATATGAGGTTATGGTCTACACACTTGCTAATCTAGATTTCTTAATGATGTTTTGATGCTAAAATCTGATTTGTGAATTGTAGAGTGCATGTGATGAAGCTTATGCATGAAATGATGTGTAGTTGAGGCTTGTGTGATAGCTCTTTGCATGTTAGATTCTTTGCATAAGTTGCATTTTTGTGCTTAAGTGTAGCCTAATCTTGATACTTTGATTATGTTAGATTGATTGCTTGAGTGTTGAAGAAGGATTGAGTAGGACTAGAAGTCATTAGTGTGTGGTTAACTAATCTTCTCCCATTCGGGATAGCCTCTATGCGCTAACCGGGTTGCATTCACGGATTGACAAAGTGTGTGGGTTGGAGTGTAGCCTCTGCTATGCTATGATGTCCCAAACAATGGCGCCGCTGCCGGGGAATGATGTGTAGTTGAGGCTTGTGTGATAGCTCTTTGCATGTTAGATTCTTTGCATAAGTTGCATTTTTGTGCTTAAGTGTAGCCTAATCTTGATGCTTTGATTATGTTAGATTGATTGCTTGAGTGTTGAAGAAGGATTGAGTAGGACTAGAAGTCATTAGTGTGTGGTTAACTAATCTTCTCCCATTCGGGATAGCCTCTATGCGCTAACCGGGTTGCATTCACGGATTGACAAAGTGTGTGGGTTGGAGTGTAGCCTCTGCTATGCTATGATGTCCCAAACAATGGCGTCGCTGCCGGGGAACGCACACCTAAGTTAGTGAAGGGTGTTAACCATTACTTCTTACTAAGTGCTCCATTGATTGTAAAATCGTGGATTAGGGTAGATTAGAGTAGAGTTTGCAAGGGCATTGAGTGTGTGATCTCAAGGGCGCCTTGTGTGTTTTCTGTTTTTTGATTAGAAGCAAAAAAATTAAAACCCCATTGCGGTAGAGTAATCCCGCCATTAAGTAGGTTCAAGTGATTTCAGTTTTTGTATTTTTCGACGTAGGGGCTGTAAGAGGTGTGTCGTTGGAGGTGCAGCAAAGAAAAATAAATAAATAAATAAATATAAATATAAATATATATATATATATATATCTATTTATACATATTTATATACCTTGCAGCAGCTGTTGGGCGGCCGGCTCAAAAGTTGCAGCAGTTGGGCGGCCAGCTTATAGCGAAAGCTTATGGGAAGCGTGTGGAGGCAGTTTTAAAAAAAAAATAAAAAAAAATTTATATACACTGAAAGAGCAGCTAGAAGCGCTGGGAGGCGGCTAAAGCGCCGGTAGCTGCAAGAGGTGGAGGCGCAGCAGCGCGTGAGGCCGTAGGCGGCAGAAGCCGACCGAGTAAAAAAATATATTAAAAAGAAAATATATTTAAAAAAACAGCAGCAGCCTGTAGAGCGTTGGCCGGCGTGAAGCTGTAGGCTGCAGACAGAAAGCACAGTGGAAGGCGTCGTCTGACGTGGTAGCAGCCTGTAGAAGCAGCAAGGAGTGAAGGCGTCGTCTGCATCGAGTGCTGTGGGGCGTCGGTGGAGGATAAGGTTGGTGCATTTTAATTTTTTTATTTTTTATTAATTTTTAATGTTTTTGTATTTTTTAAATAAAAAATAATAATAATAAATAAAAAAACAACAAAATAATAAAAAAATATGTATATATATTTAATTTTTTTTAAAAAAAAAGAAAAAAAAGAGAAAAAAGCGAAAAAAGAGAGAAAAGCGAATAGAAAGAAAAGAAAAAAAATAAAAAATATTAAAAAAAAGAAAAATAATTTTTATTTTCGTATTTTGAGTCCATTTTTCATTTCTTAAATTTTTGTAAAATTTTGCATAATTAAAGTAGCTTGCATTTTTTTAAATTTTTCTGTAAATTGTGTGCATAATTAGTAATTTTTTTAGCGTGATTCATAATTTTGTGTAATTAGTACGAAATTTATTAGTTTAAAAAAGAAAAACAACAACAAAAGGAGAAGAAAAGAAAAGAAAACAAAAGAAAAGAAATAGAAATTAAAAAATAAATAATAATAATAATAAAAATTCTATAAATTAAGTGTTTTTTAGGAGTCTACTTTTTTGCATATTTTGTAATTCTTTATTTTTTTTAATTTTTGCATAATTAGTGTAACTTGCATTTTTTTAAATTTTTGTAACTTTGTGCATAATTAGTATTTTTTTTAGCGTGATTCATATTTTTTGTAATTAGAAAAAAAAATAAAAAAAATAAAAAAATAAAATCATTAAAAAATAATAATAAAGTCAAAATAAAATAAAATAGGATAGATATTTATACATGTACTCATTTTAGTTGCATCTAGAAATCGGTAGGGTAAAATATATATATATATATATATATATTTATGTAAAAAAAAGATTAAAAAAACCAAAAAGCACATAAAAAAACCAAAAAAAAATTGACCTTATGCACTTGCGGTCGGGACATCTTATAGATTCTGCTATAGGGCCTAGGGCACCTTCTAGAGTACCTACGCAGGAAAGTGGGACCCAATCGGTAGGAAATTTGGCAGATATTGCTGAAACCCTTTCTGAATCCCAATCCGATACCCTTAACAACTAGCTCATTGTCCATGGACAATCTAGGGCCGACAAATAGTCATCCCTTAGCCCCAAATAGGACACCCGCAAGATCTTTTAATCCATTTGAAGCCGACACCATGGGGTTAACACTCAATGTGAGACTCCAATATGTCTACACAAATGCTCAAGGAGCTGAGATCTTTAGGGACCCACAACAACGGTATCTTGTTAAGATCGCAGACATTTTCTCAAAACTTGATAGAGCACCTCTAGTCAATGACCAGGGTAACATGTACATGGGTGGAGATGGTGTTCGCTACGAAGTCACCTACCATCCAGAAAATGTAGACAAATTAGGGGAGCTCTCTAAAACTAAGTTCTTAGACTTATCAAAACTTTCCAGAGCAAGGGAGTCTAGAGATGATTGGCTCATTGAGCCGGACATGCCTGGACCCTCCAATGCCCAGTCCTCAAAACCATCCATAGATGATTTACTTCTTGTAGATCTAAATTTGGAAAGGGATAGGAAAGGCAAGAGCAAAATGGATCAGGGGGCGGAGAACCAATGGGAGTTTGTACGACAAATTCCAGTGACAAAGGTCTTACAGGATGACCCACTTCAAGAGGTCTATAAGGACTCGTTAGAGGGATATTATGCCACAACTAAATTGCAGGAGCTAGATCTTCCTCTAGCACTGGTGGTGGTAGTTGAGAAGCTTGCAGGACACATGAACCGAATAATTGATAAATGGGCCAATGAATACCGAACCTTAGATTGGAAAGAGATTCGGGAGCTCACATGGAAAGGACAACCATTATTCATGGAAGTGTTCTCAACAAATACAGCCAAACCAGGAGAGACAGCCTTTCTTGGAGAAACTGTTGCTCCTCCCCTACGAGAGTTCACTAGAGAGGGACCCTCAACATCAAAGTGGACCACTACTAGTAGCCCAACTCTAGCACCAAGATATAGTCCTACACCAAAAGTGTGACCACAGATCACACCACAACAATATCTTTCTCACTATAACAATCGGAGGGTAGGGGAGCCAACTCCGCCTCCCATAAATGCACCTCCTGAAATGCGGGTGACAAGATCTTTGGGGAGGGGTTTGGTGAGGCTGGTAATAGGGGACCCACACCAATTTTGGATACATGTGGACCATATTACCAAAGAGAGGAACAATTCCCACTGAGAGTGAGAGGCCGTAGGCCCTATGATGAGTATTCACGACAAGTAAGGCCATCAACTCTTCAGAAACTGGTAAAAAAGTATGAAGGGTCGGGAGATCCATATGACCATGTAGCAGCATTTAGGCAAGCAGTTCGAGCTGAGCAAGTGGCTGATAAGCATACTCAAATTGAAGGATTTGGACTCACTCTTGAGGGAAAGGCCCTTGCTTGGTTTCAGGCATTAGAGGCTTCAGACAAATCTTCTTTACGAGTTTTGGAAGAGAGATTCATTGCTGCTTTTTCCTTGATGGGAATTCAACATGACACGGTAGCACACATCTACTCTTTCAAGCAAGGCGAGAATGAGAGTGTTAGAGACTGTGTAAATAGAATGAAGCAGTACATTAATCGTTGCCCAGAAGATGAGAAGCCCGCCCAAAGTCGATTAATTTCTCTCTTCTTAAAAGGACTCAAAAATTCAACACTGCATACACATCTCTATGCGAAGAAGCATACAAATTTTAATGAGTGTTTCCATGATGCTATGGATTTCACCGATAACTTCAAATTCCAAGATGGTTATGGCCCAGAGGTGAAAACTAGAGATCAGTGGGGTGATGACCAAAGTTCAGGGTCTAGCGCGCTAGTAAATCCAGACCAGATAGCTAACCTAGTACTAAGGAGATTGGGACAGACCTATCGTCCACCCATGCAGCCACAACAACAGCAGCAGAGAATGAGGAGTGTACTTCCTATAGGTCCTCATCTTTGTGGAGCATGTGGCGGTAACCATAAAACAGAGGATTGTAATACCTTTTCTCCTCTAGTCACAAACCAACCCACAAAGAAGTGGTGCCAAGCCTGTGCTTGGAACTTTACTCATACCACACAGGAATGTACTCGCATTGCAAGAATGAGACAGGAGCGTGAGCAGCCAAGGGGTGGTGTGGCTCCACAAATGTATCAACAGTATACTAATTTTGAACGTAAGCCACCGATGGCACAAGAGCAAGCACGACCTGTTCTTGGTGCCCAACCTCCTGCTCCTGGGACTGCTCCTGTAAGGGTTGTTGACTACGACAATTCAAATATGTGTAGAGACTTGGTAAACCTAGGCTATGTGGAGGAGGAATATGCATCATATTCATCCAAGGAAAATCTCTTTGAAAGTCCCGCATACCCAAGCCAAGCACTGGAGGCTCAACAGGGGAACAAAACTCTTTGATGTTGCTAGGCGGTTACCAACCTAGGACTCCAGGCCCCTCAGGTCAATGGTGGCAGCCAAGGAAAGTAGAGGCCAAACCAATGGGCCCCTATTATGAGTGCGGAGAACCCCATTGGGCTCGTGATTGTCCACATCGCTCAAGGCAAGCATCTCGATCCAATACAACAGTACAACAGTTTCCACCAATTGAAAGATATTGTCTAGGGTGTTGTGTAGAACACTTCCCAAAGGATTGTCTGCTGAAACCACATGAGGAAGGCACCTCTCAACCAAAGGTCTCACTCAACCTTGTAGGGGCAGTTCCATCACCACCTTCATCTGGGAATGAGGATGTCGTGCCACTTAGAGTCATGACTCGATCACAGACACGAAATGCTGAAATACAACTGATGAGACACCTCGAACTAGGGATGCAAAGGCAAATCTAGTGGCCAATAGAAAAAAGACCACTAGGAGGAAAAAGAACCGAAACAAGCAAACTAAAAGTGCATCCACTGGTTCTCAAGAAGCCTCTAAACAAAACATGAGGGATAAAACTTTTACATCCCAAGAAGTGCATGAGAAACATCAACCTCAACCTGGGCCTAGTGCTAAACAAGATGAGGCTAGTACGACTGAGGATAGTTCTGGGGGTTCTGTTTTTGTGGATAAAGTGAATGAGACTCTAGATGCCATCATTGATGCTCATAGAAGTCGCATTGCAGCTTTATCTGAGCTACCCAAGAAGCTTCAAGAATACCCAAACCCTCGTGAGGAGAAGATCAATCTAGCTGTACATCAGCAACTCATTAGGGAAGCTCAGTCAATACTTGAGGGACCACCACCACCTATTACTCGGGGCCCAACCTCTCTTAAGCCAACATTAGAAACCATACCAGAAGTGTCATCAAGTCGGGAAATGAAAAGTGAGCCCATTTCACAAGCTCATAGCGAAAGGTCTGCACCAATTGACACCCAATTGAAAGGAGGTAATCTGCCACCACCTAGCCTTGTCTTCCCATGCAATGATGAAGTTATGGATGCTAATGAGGACATGGCAAATGAGATGTGGGCCGCAGTTCATGAGAAAGTTAATGAGAACATGTCTTCTATTAGTTCGCCTCCATTCTCTGAGGTGGATTTTACCAGGGGCACGGACAACAACTTTAGACGCCCAAGCATCCAGGAAGAAGTTCAAACAATTGTTTCTCCTAGAAGTAAGCATACATTGAAAACCTTACCATCATATCTGGGAGAATATGAGAAGTGTTCTCAAACCTTGAGGATACCCTCCATGCATAAAAGGTTGACAAAGGAGAAGGATATGAATACCGTGCAAGCTATTTTGTCAGCACCAGTGGCTTGTACCTTACCTTTGCTTGATTTGATAAAAATTCGACCTGAGTTGTGGAATGATATTGCCACATGTTTGTCAGAGCAGGTATTACTACAAAAGGGTCACCATGAGTGTACTATACACCCTGAGACAAAGCATGTTATGCCAGTTCCTATCAACAAAGTAGGAAAATTTTGTGAGGACGATCAGGGAAATGCTACCCTCCCATTAGAAGTGCGAAAAGTAGTTTCAACTGCAATACTTGATAGTGGTGCAGGAGTGGGCATTGTGACAAGGTCCATTTGGGAAAAGTGGGGCAAACCAGCTATTAGGAGTACCAGGATGCACTTACAGCTAGCAGATGGAAGCTTAGAACATCCCCTTGGGCTGCTTGAGAACATATTGGTCACCACATGTGGGATTGAATATGAGCACACCTTTGCAGTAGTGGATTTTGGAAAGCATCCAAACTATGAAGTGATATTGGGTAGACCATTCATGCGACAATTTCAAATGATTCAAGATTGGGGATACAATTATTTGTACCTCCGACATGATTCTGTCATTACAAGAGTCAACCTAAGGAATCACTCATATCGTGATGTAACAAGGTCTCCAATAGATGAGTTTGATTCTGCTTCATCTGAGGGCTCAAGAGTTACATTGTCAGACGGGCGAGAAGATCTGTGGATGTGTGGAGCCTCATGTAGGGATTTCAACACTGAGAGACTTAAGGGTAATCGAAGTGTATCAGACGAGGCATACATTCCACAACCCTTCCCTGAGCATTTAATTGATCCATTAGAATGGAGTCATGTCCTTGCAACATTATCGACATGTGCTTTACCGAAGCCAATTCAATTTTGTGACTCACATGGATATGATATTATTCCTATACGAATGGTACAACCACGTGCCCTTCTAGATGATTTGTACTATAGGGATACATCCATAACAGCTATGCATGTCGAGGAAGTCTCAGTGGAGGATTTAACACTCGAATCTGCTAATGATGCTGATAAGGAAGATGGCTGGGACTCTGATTTTGATAATAATGTGATAATCCCTGAGGATGAGTTAGGAAAGGCACGCCTACTCTTGAGAGGAAGGGAGGTTAGTGTAGAGATCCCTCGAAGCCGACCTAAACGTAAATGCTGTAAGAGCCATAAAAGAATCCGTAAACAAGATGAACGGGAACAACGTTAGAGACTACAAAAAGAAAAGGAGGAGTCTAAGAGTGAACACTCTTGACCACCACCTCATTTCTCAGGAAAGAACGGATTTCTATACTATGTCCAAGCACAAGATAGTATCAAAGACCAGGTAAAACGATCAGATGGATTCCAAGCGGGAGAAAAGCTAACAACTGTTAGCAAAAATCGTAAAAAAACGAAGAAACAAAAACCAAAACTCAAGTCTAAAACCGATTCAAAAGAGAGTGTCGGAAGTGCAAAGACAACGGCGGTTGACAACGGTTGAACAAAAAAATCCGATGCAAGATGGCAAAGGAGAGGCCAAAACTGCATGGTCTTCAATGAGTGAAGACTCAAGTGGACAAGAACAAGGTCTCAATGTTCCTCCCAATTTCACACAGTACACTCTTCAAGATCGGAAGATTATTCTTCAACAGCCCATGCGACAAAAACCAAGCATGCCAGGGGTTTCATATGATGGTCCAGAAGATGCAAAAAGATTGATATTGCTAAGCCAGGAGAAGAGCCTCGCTATGTGTGGATTGCCACAGACTTGTCCTTAGATGAGGAGAAGTTATTAATTCAAACAATAAAGGAGTATCGCGATGTTTTTGCTTGGAGTTATAAAGACCTCAAAGGAGTTGATCCAAGCATATGTCAGCATACAATTCCATTGCGAGAGGATGCAAAACCCTCCAAGCAACGTCCTTATACTTACAATGAAAATTTTGCACGGAAGATAAAGGAAGAAATAGACAAGCTCTTAGAGGCAGAATTTATCTATGAGATTGAACACACTGAATGGGTCTCCCCTATTGTAGTGGTGCCCAAGAAAAATGGGAAACTTCGAGTATGTGTAAACCTCAAAAAGGTAAATGCAGCTACTGTGCGTGATCATTACCCACTTCCAATCACGGATCATGTTCTGGAACGAGTTGCAGGGAAAAAAGCATATAGTTTCTTGGATGGATTCTCCGGTTACAATCAAGTGTCAATTGATCCAAAGGATCAACACAAGATAGCCTTTGCTACTGAAGATGGCATCTTTGCCTATCGTGTTATGCCATTTGGTCTAACAAATGCACCAGCAACCTTTCAGCGGTTAATGAGTCATGTATTCAAGGAGTACCTTAGGCAATTTCTTGAGATCTTCATGGATGATTTATGTGTTCACTCACAAGAGCGTGATGATCATATAGAACACCTCAGACTTGTGTTTCAGAAGTGTCAACTTTATTGTATATGCTTGAATCCTGACAAGTGCAAATTCATGGTAAGACAAGGGAAAATTTTGGGCCATATTGTTTCTTGCAATGGGATTTCAACAGATATGGATAAAATTGATGTCATTGTCTCATTACCTCGGCCTATCAACCCTAAAGGGGTACAAACATTCATGGGACATTGTGGCTATTACCGTAGATTCATCTACATGTACGCTGTCCTAGCCAGACCATTATATGCTCTTCTTGTAAAGTTTAATTGGACTGATGAGTGTGAGGAATCCTTTGAAAAGTTGAAGCAAGCATTAGTGACTGCACCCATCTTACGGGCACCAGATTGGAACCAAATCTTTCATGTCCATATTGATGCTTCAAACTTTGCAATTGGATGTATTTTGGCTCAATCGGGAGAACATAATAAGGATTTCCCAATCTCATATGCTAGTCGACAGTTGAACAATCCTGAGAAGAATTACACCACAACAGAAAGAGAAGGATTGTCCATGATATATGCAGTGAAAAAGTTTCGCCATTAGCAAACAAATTCATATTTTTTGTGGGCCATCAAGCATTGCTATATTTGGTGGGTGAATAAGCCTTGTGCAACTGGAAGGATTGTGAGGTGGTTTATCATCCTTCTTGAGTTTGATTTTGAAGTGGCAGTTCGAAAAGGAACAACTCATCTTAGGGCAGATCATTTGTCTCGAATCACCTCTGGCGAAGCTCCTGTGGGTGTGGATGATGATATGTTAGATTCAACACTTTTCCTTGTAGAGACAGCTCCTAGATGGTCTGAATCCATTTTAGAAATTTTGACAAGTGGGCAGATACAACTAGCGGGTCCTAATGTGGACCTATGGCAACCATTCAAGTTAATCTCAGGGAGATTATATCGTCAGGGTAATGATGGAGTGTTGCGGCTTATACCTAACCCCGACCAATATGAGGAGATCTTGGAATGGGCACATGCAGGTATCGATGGAATCCATGCATCAGCTACTACTTGTGTGCGACGTATATCTCAGGATGGGCAATGGTGGCCTACCATGCATGCAGATGCTGAAACATTTGTTCGTAAACTGTGCTTCATGTAAAATTCAGAAGCCAATTCATAATGTCACATTATTCCAAATTTCAACTACACCAAGTTGGAGTAAGTATATTGTGGACTATCTTCAGCATGGTCATATGGATCAAAAAATTCCTAAACATCGAAAGCATGCTATTAAAATTGAAGCGGCAAACTATATGCTGATAGAGGGCCAACTCTACAAGAGGGGCAAGGAGGGCAACTTACGCATGTGTGTATGTGAAGCTGACTACTTGAAAATCTTAACTCATGCACATGCAGGTGTTGGGGGTGGACACTTTTCGGGCAATACCACAGCTAAGTTGATTAGGTGGTCCGGGCTTTGGTGGCCAACCTTACAAATGGATGCCGAAGAATATGTGAAACGTTGTGACGTTTGTCAAAGGACCAAACCTCCCATCACAAAGGACAGTATGCCATTGCGGCCTATGTTAAGCACACGTGCTTTTGCAAAATGGGGCATTGATTTTGTCGGTCCCATTAAACCTCCAGCTCGTCACAAGCATGCAGAATATATTATAGTCGCAACCGACTATTTGACCAAATGGGTAGAGGCAAAGGCAATAGTCAAAAATGATGCCAGAACCACAACCAAGTTCTTGTATGAGTACGTGTTTACACGCTATGGCTTACCTATTGAGATCGTTAGTGATCAAGGTGTACACTTTGTAAATGAAGTCATAGAATTTTTGTTTCAAGAATTTATGGTAATTCATAAGCGTTCTGCACCCTATCATCCCCAGACCAATGGACAAGCTGAGAGTACTTACAAGATTCTCTGCACAGCACTCACAAAGATTGTTGAGGGACATAGGACTGATTGGGAGCAAAAGTTACACTCAGTTCTTTGGGCATATAGGACAGCCTATAAAACATCTGTGGGCACAACCCCATTTGAACTTGCTTTTGGATTAGACGCAATTCTTCCCATTGAATTTCTTGTACCTACTCTACGAGTAGCTAAACAATTGGATTGGACTGGTCATGAGCTTTCACAACGCGTTGACGAATTGGAAAAGCTTGATGAGACCCACTTATTGGCGGTAATGGGGATGTATGCTGAGAAGAGGAGACAGAAGCAATGGTATGATAGAAATGTAACAACTGGCCGATTCAAAAAAGGAGACCTTGTGCTCTTGTACACACTTAAGAAGCATAAGAGAAAGCTCAAGAAACGTGGCCTAGGACCGTTTGTGATTAATGAGCTTACTCCAAGTGGTGCAGTGCGTTTAGAGACACTAGAAGGTGAGCAAATGCCTAACTTCATTAATGGAAGTCATCTCAAGAAATACAATGAACCATTAACTGAAGCCATGCTTCAACAGATGCATGCTGCACAAACACGGAAAGAAGCACTTGACCTACTTAAACGTCAGGCTATAATGTTCTCTCGTTTGACACATGGATAGCCTTGGGTCAACCAACACTTGTACAAATTCCTGTTGACTTACAAAGCTTCTCAGGTGAAGATAACCCTATAGAGGGAAAATGTGTCATTATGATGTCCATTCAGGATCACCAGATGTCAGTGCCCTTTTATGTGGCACGTAAGTCCAAGGCAGTAGTAGAGGCTGTTCTCGGTAGATCGTGGTTAAGTGCTACCAATTGCTCATTAGATTGGAAGAATAGACAATACAAGTTGCAAATTGATTCTGATTGCATCTTGGGATCTGCTACTCCACGAGCTTTATTGTGTCAAAAGGATAATGTTTCTACCTTACACAACCCACTCTCGAAATCTGCTCTTGAAGCTCCAAAACAAATGATGTGGATAATTGATGAGTACTCAAGTGAGGGCCATGGCTGGCATGTTCCAACTACTCTAGTTGCTGCTCAAAGAAGGCCGGGCAAGAAGGAATTATCAATTTGGCTACCTAAAGATGCGTACAAACTTGTACCATCTAGTCCAGTTGCTAAGCCTCCTAAAAAGCACATCATTTCCAAGCCTAAACCTCGGATTGTTACTCGTTGGGTCCCAAAACAGGTTCTTAAAGCACAAGGCTATTATGAGGGGGCAACAGCAATTTGGCTTCCAAAATGCCATAGTTTGCTAGGGGTAAAAGAGTGTTTCAGAAAGATTCCAAAAGCCACCCTTGATTTTCTTTATCACTGGGTGCAAAAGAAATCAACACAAACTCTTCAAGAAAGGATAGGTGGCTGTGATAGCACCTACAAATCTACTTGTGTTGATCTTCCTAAAACATGTATTGAAACACCAGTTGTCCCAATTTCTCCTTATTGCACAATTCAACCATCAACTTGTGTACCTAAGACAAGTCCAAATGAGTATCATTTGAGCATAGATTCTAGCATTTCAATGCCTAAATCCTCTTATCTTGCTCAAATTCCAAGACAATTGCTAAAATTCCCACCTCTTAAAAAGGATATACCTACAACCAAAGATAAGGCATTAACACTACAATTGAAGCTCTTTGGTAGATCAATGTTTGAATAATGTAGTTCCTTATGCCTTTAGAAGATGTGTTCTTTTTGAGATAAATCTTGTTTTAGATAGGAATTGTAATAATGGATATGAGTGTTCTAAATTTCATTGTTCTACGTCCAGATAACTCCTGATGGATATTTGGCGAGATACATGTCCACCATGCATTGACCCTGATAGTACTTGACCTGATCATCGCGGGGGTTATAGTGCTCCTCCGTTTCAAACACATTCTAGGTACTTCTATGCTCCCTTAGGTGAAAATTGTTGTGGGCATCACTTTGTCACGTTATTCTATCAACAGCATCACCCATTTCCACATTGTCAAGAGTGTGCACGACTCGTATTAGGAGAAGCTTCACATATTTGTTGGATATGCCGCTCTTACTTTAGACGGTATGGCACGGGCTTAATGAAGCAAATTGTGGGAATTACACCCCAATGCCATAATCTTCTTAATGTGAGAATACCAGAGAGAGGACCAAATCAACGTAGATTACCTGAGGAGGTTCAAGCACAACAATGGAGGGATACAAGCTTAAATGACTTGCAACCACCGATCTTGCAAGCCCTCCTTCCCCAAGCCTCAACATGTCAATATTGGATCAATATGAGTACCTATATTGCGCAGTTCCAAAATCGAAATTGTCTACTTAACCTTCCCATAGAACCAATGCCATATTTTAGTGAGGAAGCACTCCTTCCTCTACCACCTTCTCCAGAGGCCGGTTTTTGTGAGGGGTTGTCCCTGCATCCTGAAAAAATCGATACTATCTCTCCAGCAGACGAGGACACGGATCCACCACCAGCACAAGGGTAAGCTCAGTGACTCCACAATAAGATCGACAAGCCAGGGCACTTTTCTCCCATTGGGTTTTTCCCCTCGGCTATATTCGGTGATTGGCACCAATAGCAAATTTTATTCCTTTCTTTTCTTTCCTTGTTTGTTAATAAAAATTTTGCAGAGATCTCAGCTTAATAAGAGCATCAAACACGCCCCAATAGTCCACCTACCGTGCCCACAAATAAGGAAGGGGGGAGACACATGCTACGCCTACAAAGTTCAAGGAGGAGCAATCTGCACAAAATCAGCAATGCATCAATGCAAACGAACAACATCAACGGGCACTACAACAGGTGTATTCAAATCATAATCTTTTATTCTTTATGTGCTTTTATCTTTTGGATATATGGTTTGCATGTTCACACAATGTTGGCTGGTTTAAGTTTTTGATTAGTTGTTAAAATATGGTGAGTGAATTCTAGATTCTTAGTGAACTTAGTAGAAGATATTTCTATCTAAAGACAGTGTAGGATATATACCAAGGGAGTATGCCAAGTTCTTATGCTTTCAAGGTATATTAGTTATCCCTAGTGATAGCTACCTCTTAGGTATGAGCTAGGTGCTAGGAGTAATAAAAATTTATAAAAATATACCCTAAAAATATATATATATATATACAAAGTGAATTGAGACATGACGTGTCTACAGCCATGAGGAATGCTTGGTAGGACCTGGGGTTGTCTTAGCACCTTGGGGTCGATGCCTTGGTTTCCATGGGGTGAACACGGACGTCTAAAAAACTTCAGAAGAAGACCTTCAAGGAATCTATCGCCTTGATAGATGTTGGTAGGACTCTGGGGTACACAATGGGCCCTCGAGAGACCGATGCCCTCATCTTCATGGGGTACTCCTTATGTCATAAAAGAAAGAAAAAGGGTCTGTCGCCCTTGAGATACTTAACAGTCTTTAGATTCTCTTGGCAGAGGTCTCTTGGCCATTGCTTGGGTCTCTTTGGGATGGAACCTTAATCTTTATCACCTTCTATACACACATTAAAAAAAAAAAAGAGTTCCAATCACCTTTGCTCATATTTAGGAGTAGGTTTGCCACTTAGGAATAACTTAAATACTTGTAGGACATTGAGACTGCGGTCATAACCGGCGGTGTATAAGCACAATTGCCTTTGCATAGCACTATCTATAACTTAGTCTCAATTTGACTAGTCTTTACTCACCTATTTTAGTACTCTTTAAAACTTTAATCAGCCTTGCACTTGTATGCTCACGTGTGAAATTATCATTGCTGGTTTTTTTCTTTTCTTTTTTCTCAATAAAAGGCTTTACTTGCATCCATTGTTTTTTGCAGCTCGTGCTCCTACCGCGCTCGAGGACGTGCGCAAAATAGGAAGGGGGAGTGCTGCATGACGAATGAAGATAATTGCAAGGATGCAGCAAAAAAAGACACTTAGGGCTCTTGTAAAGAGTTCCAACTTGTAGATGAATGTGGGAGAGGGCTTGACAATAATCCCACATGGGAACTTTTGGGAGTTTTAGAGTTTTTGTATAAAAAGTGGCTCATTTGAGAGCTAGAACACACTCTTTGGTCATTTGGTTAAGAGGCTCATAGAGAGAGCTTGCTCCATAGCTCCTTCTCATGTGCTCTCCCAAGGCTCTCCATCTCCATTCTTGCTTCAATCTTGTACTCTCTATTCTCTACATTTTCAATGATATGAGGTTATGGTCTACACACTTGCTAATCTAGATTTCTTAATGATGTTTTGATGCTAAAATCTGATTTGTGAATTGTAGAGTGCATGTGATGAAGCTTGTGCATGAAATGATGTGTAGTTGAGGCTTGTGTGATAGCTCTTTGCATGTTAGATTCTTTGCATAAGTTGCATTTTTGTGCTTAAGTGTAGCCTAATCTTGATGCTTTGATTATGTTAGATTGATTGCTTAAGTGTTGAAGAAGGATTGAGTAGGACTAGAAGTCATTAGTGTGTGGTTAACTAATCTTCTCCCATTCGGGATAGCCTCTATGCGCTAACCGGGTTGCATTCACGGATTGACAAAGTGTGTGGGTTGGAGTGTAGCCTCTGCTATGCTATGATGTCCCAAACAACCACAAATTTGAAATGGACAACTTAATACAACTTGAAATTGAAATGAAATGAAATGGAAAGATGGACACCAGCACGGGGCCGGAACGGGCCAATATATGATATATTTATTGGGAGTATTTAACAAATACAATGCTCCATGGGTTCCAAGAACTAGATGATGTCCATGTACATATGAAAACAGTACCAAACAAAATAGGCTCGAAGTCGAAATTCGACGTAGATGTTCGAAGCAGAGTGACCACTAGCGTGGTCCAGTCTCTACGGTCCAGTCTGTACGGTCCTGTGCTTTCACTGGACTCCGTGGAGAGCGCCTCACTGGTGTTCCAAGACCACGCACAAACAGGCGCTCTCGTACTAACGCCTGGCTCTCCCGATCTCAGCACCTTTGGACCAAGGTTCTCCAATAGAGCTTGGACAACCCGGCATCGAACGGGTGTGGCCGTATAGAGAGTCGAGAATCCCTTATTAAATTTAACACAAAATACTTTTACTTAAATCTGAAATTCACTTACTTGTGGATGGCAGATAGAGAAATCCAATACCCATGTGTGCAGTTACTTGAGAGAGACTCAGAGGCACAGCATGTCGAGAGAGGTAGATGCTGTATGGAGATGAAACACAGCCTGTATGGTTGCCAGGCTACAGTGGAGAAGAGATGGCAGCTTACAGTCACCACCGGCCTTTAGCACACTGTTGGAAAGGATTCACAGCACACAGCCTGTATTGGTGAGATGGAGAAGCAGCTATCAGTTTGTAGAGTATAGCCGCCAGCCGCCTAGGTGTAGGAACACAACAGTTGGAGAGTGAATACTCAATGCCTTCTGTGGGTGGCCGTACAGTTTGTAAGGCTGCCTGACTGGAGGTGCATACACAACCCATGTGGTCGCCTGGTTGTACGACGCAGCAGCCTGTAGGATAGGCAGTCTGCGTAGCACATAGTTGCTGCCTGTAGTACAGATACGTAGCCACCTAGGAGGGAATAGAAATGCAACCTGAAGTGGGGCAGCCGCCTGTGAGGATGGTGGGCAGCCTTGCTGAAAGACAGGCGCTTGCAGCCGGCCAGTAGCCATAGACATGGTCTTCCTAGGACCCCATACATCTGAATGCACAACATCTAGTGCATTTCTGCTCACATTTTTGTTACGTGGAAATACATGCTTTGTTTGCTTTCCAAATTGGCATGCTTCACATATTTTCTGCATACCTTCAACTTTAAACTTTGGCAGCCCTGTCACAATTCCTTTAGTCTACATAGACTTCATTCTCTGCACATTCATATGTCCAATTCTTTTATGCCAAATGTCTGTGTCTACAATAATTCCTAAACCATTTGCAAACATCGCAGCACTCACTTCAAGCATATTTACATTCAATGTAAACATACTGCCCACTCTATTGCCTTTTGCAACCAACCTGCACTTGTCTTTAAAGTCTTCAATATAACAACCATCAGGGTTAAACTGAACCTGCAAACCTTGCTCAATAATCCGGCCAACTGAAACCAGATTCTTTGTTATGTTCGGAACATGAAGTACATCTGCAAGGTACTTCACTTTGCCATCCTGTAAGACAATGGCACATCTCCAACATGGGCAATTGGATGAGCAGTGTCATCCCTTGTTTTCACAAAACCTGGTCTTTCAAGGTTTTTCATCTCCTTGAACCACTCCCCATGACTTGTCATGTGGTTCGAAGCACCTGAATCAACGTACCATACATCATCTTTATGTGCTGCTTCAACATTTTCAGACATGGCATTAACAACATGCTGCATAACAAACAACCTTTCATTATCCTCATTGTTTCTGCTCGAGGATGCATAGTTGTTTTACTGCAATTTTCCATTTTGCATGTCAGCCTGCTTCTTATAACAATCTGCCTGCACATGTCTAGGCTTACCACAATAAAAACATCCACGTGTATTATACGGCCTTTGCCAATTTCCACGACCTCTTTGACTCCCCCTGCCTCTCTGAATCGGCCTCTTCCACCTGCATGTTGCTGTTGCTGTGAATTCTGGGACTGTTGTTGTTGCTGCTGTTGGCCATAATTTTGATTACCTGTTCAGCCACCTCCTTGGCCACGTCCATGGCCTCCTCTACCTCGTCTTCTTCCTGAACTTGTGTAGAAGGCCTGTTGCTCTGAATTGTTTTTATTTTGTGAAGACTGTTGGTCTTCACCCAAGCTCTTCTCTTCTATAATCAACATAGACACCAAATCTGTGAAATTGGGAATGTTTTCTCGAGTCTAAATAGACGTCTTGAATGCCTTGTATTGTGGCCCAAGACCACGTAGACAGACTTCTACCTTATCATCATCATCTACTGAAACGCCAATAGATGCAAGGGATTCCATAATACCCTTGATCTTCAATGCATAGTCATTCACAGACATATTCTTTTTCTCCACAGTATGAAGTTCATTCTTCAACTGTATCTTTCGTGCCTTGGTATTCATTTCATAGAGTTTTACTAAGGTGTCCCACGCCTCCTTGGGGGACTTGGCATCCTGTATGTGCCCAATCATGGTGTCTTGTATACTGATAGAGAGCCAATACATAACTTTTCTGGCTCCTTGGTTCCAATCCTTAAACTCTTTCACATCTGCAGCAGTCGGATTGATCTCTGGTATCTCCGGTGCCTCTTCATGCTCACCTTCTATATAGTCCCAGTAACCCATTCCCATCAGGAAATTTGACAACCTGAACCTCTAAGCATGGAAGTTATTCTTATCAAGCTTTTTAGCAACAATCCGGTTTATGCCATCATTTGACATCTTGCCAGACACACAAATTTGACAGAAACAGCACTCTGGTTTGTGCTGTATTTTCTGTAGAGCGGTACTATAGTACACTCAAATGTCACAACCAGTGACCTCAATGTGCATACATACACCCAATGGCAACTATTGACCTCCTTGTAGCACACACAGTGTCTGCATAGCCAATCTGTCTTCCTGCAATGGCAACTATTGACCTCCTTGTAGCACACACAGTGTCTGCATAGCCAATCTGTCTTCCTGCAATTCTTAAAACAGAGTTCTATAGAGAATCGATGACTTACCCACAGTGCTCCGAAATCGCCTGCTTTCTAAAAAATGGAGGTCGTGTGACGCGGTTGAAACACGTTTTCGACCTAAAAAATTCTGTTCGGTAGCTTTACTCCCGCAAAGAAAGCTCCTCAATCAGAGATCGTTTGCCAGTGCCTCCCGTAGAGCTCCCGACAAGGGTGTAGTCGGGCCAACACAAATAGGGAAGAGTAGTTGAAGCTCTTACCCTCGTACCGCTTCATGTGCTTCTCTTGCTTGCAGCTCATCCCTTAGCATGAACCAAGCTCTGATACCATGAAAAGATGCAGGGGAGAAGAGAGCTTGAGCTCTTGCAAGCACACACACACTCACAAAACCCTAAAAGAGAACACACAAGGTGAGAGGCTAAAAATCTTCTTCTCCTTCACTCAACACTCAACACACCATATACAAAGATAAGAGTACACTCAACACTCAACACACCACATACAAAGATAAGAGTACACTCAATATGAAAAAGTACTCAACCAAATACTTACTAGGGTTCTCTATAGTGTGAACCCAACTAAATGAGATGGCGCTATAACTATGTCAGTCTCTAGAATGCTGTCACATAGCCTGTCATCCCACTAGCCACATATCACCCATGATCTCACCAACCATGCCAGTGGTGTAAGTGTGGGGCCTATCCCCCCAGGCGGGTCATCAGTGTCCACCACCGCCTCACTAGATGAGCTCGATATCTCAACAAAGCCATGTTCACATGCAACATTCTCTTCTGGAGTAATGGTTTGGCCTTGGTCTCCCTTTCCTTAGCCTCTTCTTGAGCTTGTTAGATTTTCTCTTTTGCGAGCTCCTTTTGTTGTTTTAAAAGATGGTCTTTCAAGAGCATTTCTTAGGTGAGTGGTCCAAAATATTTTTTTATGTTTTCTTCCATTGATGTAACCCTCCATTTGTATGCCCTCAATTGTCTCAATTCTAACTGACCCTTGAGGTGAGATCTCAGACACTCAAAAAGGTCCTAGACCTCTATACTTGAGTTTCTTTATTTTGGTGCTCCTTACACTATACATGAGGACAAGGTCCCCCCCGTTTCCAATTCTTTTTGTTTTAAGTTATTGTCAAACCAATGTTTTCTTCATAGTTTTTTGACCATAAGTCCATGCGATGCAATTAAATCTAGTTTCATCAAGCTTCTCTAAATCGATTAGCCTTTCAGCTCATGCATTCTCCGTTAAACATTCTTGCACTGCAATTCTTAAGCTTGGAACTAGGTATTCCATAGGTATTACTACCTTAACACCATAAGCTAGGCAGAAGGGAGTATATCTCGTCGCTACCTTATACGATGTTCGATATGCCCATAAGGCTATTGTTAACTTATGTTCCCAATCCATTCGACTTGCTTCCTATGTTTTTGCCAAGATAGTATACAAAATCTTGTTTGTACTCTCCGCTTGACCATTAGCCTATGGTGGATAATAAGGTGATGACTTCCAGTAGACTACAAGGAATCCAACAAGCAAGTGATTAATCACCTCATTAATGAAATGTGAACCGCGATCACTGACTAACTCTGATGGGCAACGGAATTTTGAAATGATTTTCTCATATAAGAACTTTGCTATTGTTTGTGCATTAGCTCGCTTAGAGACTCTGGCTTCTACCCATTTTGTGAAATAGTCTATGGCTATGATCATATATCGGGCTTGTGAGATGGATAAGCACAGCTGGACTAATAGGTCCAACAAAATCAATTCCCCATTTCTTGAAAGGTTGTCTTACAATAATAGGGGTAAGTGGCATCCTATCCCTTTGCGGGATAGCAAATCGCTGACATTCTTCGCAGCTTTTGACAAACTCTATGGCATCCCCGAACAATGTAGGCAACCATAGTCCTGCTTGAAGCACCTTGCGAGCCGTAATCTCTCTAGCAAAATGTCCTCCATGAATGTGCTTCATCCAATATCGTGAGACAAACTCATCTTCCGCCGTCATGCATCTCCTTAGGACATTGTCCTTACCTAGCTTGTATAGGTGCAGCAAGCTTTACAAGCCACCATATTTTATCTTTGTTCAAGGGTCGTTCTTGCGAAAAACCATAAGTTAAATAATCGGATATTTCCTTGCTCCATTCGGGCACCATGTCCAATTTGAACAAACAAGCATCAGGGAGGTCATCAACACCCATTGCCGGTTCCCCATTTGGAATTCTCAACATATGATTGGCCAACACATGCAGTGTCCCCTTTCTCACTGTAACCGCCGCCCGTGAAATCAAATTCCAATAGTAATAGCAACCAGCATGTGATTCTTCCTGTGTGCAAGGCTTGTTCACCAAATATAATTAGGCTTGATGGTCTACAAAGAACATAAATTTGTTGGCCAATAGGTTGATACTTCTTGACGGTATAAACCATGGCCAACACTTCTCGCTTTGTTGGTAGTATAATTCACCTCTGCATCATTCAATTGGCAACTAGTGAAGCAGACTGGGTAGTTCAATTTGAGGGCCTATATGCATCTAATAGCAAAGTTTGATGCATCGATATGCACATGAAATATAAGGTCCTAATTAGGTGGTCTTAGAATTGGCGTGCTAACCAGCTCTTGCTTCAATCTATCATATGCTTCTTGGCATTCTTTAGTCCATTCAAAGACAATGAGTAGCTTATATAATGGCTTGGCGATTTCAGCATAGAAGATTATGAAGTGGCGGTAATACCCAACATGGCCCATAAATCTTTGCACACCTTTGTAATTAGTGGGTGGTGGCAACTCCAAGATCAATCTGATCTTGCTGTCATCTGTGATATACCGTTCTGAGAGATAATGTGTCCCAATATCACATCGTGTTTGACCCAAAATTGGCACTTTAAAGGGTTTAAAGATATACGATACAATTGGCATCGTTCAATTACCATCCTCAAGCAAGCGCCAGATGGTCTGTCCATCGAGAGTGTGCACACAAATCATCAATGAATACCTCCAACCACTTCTGCAAAGTAGTCTTTGGAAGGTTGTGCACATTAATATTTGGAATGTTGCTGGGGCATTGGTGAGACCGAAAGGCATGACTTTGTAAGCAAACATCCCGCACATTGTATTGAAGGATGTCTTATGCTATTCTTCGGGTGCTATATACACCTAATTGTAGCCTGAAAATCCAACCAAGAAGCTGTAAGCTTCTTCACTAGCTACTCTCTCCAAAACGTATTCCGTATGTCCGTATGGGAAATGGATAATGGTCCTTCCTAGTAGCTGCGTTGACTTTCTTAAGATCAACACATACCCTAAGTTTCCCATTCTTCTTTGCACTATTATGATTGGTGACAACCAATCCATATATTCTATCTCATAGATGAAATCCGCAGAGGCAATGAGTTTATTGATTTCCTCCTTTACAATCATCCCATATTTAGGATTCATATGGTATGGTTTTTGCTTGGTTGGTCTTGATCCGTCCATGATTGGGATCGTATGTTGCACCACCTCAGGTGGCACACCCTTCATCTCTTTGTAGTTCCAGGCAAAACAATCCTTAAACTCTTTAAGGAGAGCAACAAGCTCATTTTCTTCAACCGGAGTCAAGTCCTTAGCGATATAAATGGGTTTGGTTTCCTCCCTTAGTTCTATAATATCAGCTTCCTTGACTTCAGTTGGGCCATCGTATGATGTGGACATCCCATCTTCCTTAACTCTTTTTGCCGTCAGTCGGACCACCTTTCATTCGTATTATGTAGGTTTTGAAATGGTATGGTACTGAAAGCAGGCTTGGTTTTGTAAGATTCCTCCTCAGCTTGAATAATGAATAAGTCTTTACCTCAATACCCTGTAATCATTCCCTATTTTGGAATACAAGAAAATATTAATTTTCCTTGTTTTTGCCTAGTGAGATAAAAATTTCTAGAGAGTGGTAATTTAATATTGAGATATTTTTAGATATATAAATTCTAAAAATATCAAAAATATGTTTTCCTGAAACAAAAAATCAAAATAAATTTTCTAAGGTGCAATTGAAATTAATTAAAAATGATTTAAAAGACCTTAGCCTAAGGGTCAAGATTTTCTAAAAAAATTTGGATTATGGTCCAATAATTAAGTTTCCTATGGACCAATAAGATTAATCCAACTGTTGGGATGAGATAAATCCAATGAATAAAAGAAAATACCCAAAAATGAGTAAATACCCACATAAGATGAAGAGTTGACTGAGTACAAGATTTATTAGTTAAAAATTATAAAATATTACTAAAAAAATGAGATATTTTGGAGTAATCATTCATTTTTGACACCTTCGTAAAAAGGGGGAGCGTTCAAGGAGGCACCTATTTCACATGTATGGAGGAGTTTTAAACTAAAAAATAATAAGATATTTTTATCTCTTCTCTCTCCTGGATCAAACCAAATAAAAAAGGGAGCCAAACTGGTCCAAATCTTGTCCAAACTGAAGCTTGTCCAAATCTTGTCCAAATTCAGCCAAACTGAAGCTGAAAAATTCTAGAACTTAGTTGGACTTAGTTAGTGGCCTCCCTCACCTATAAATAGACCCTCATTCTTTTGTATTCTCATCTGTGAACTAGACCATGCCATTCCTATTATCCTCTAAAAATCCTCGACAAATTGGAGAGATTGGAGCTTCTCTCTCTCTTCAACCTTCTTTGGAGTCTTCATCGATATACTAAACCAATTGATTGGTTGGGGACCTCTCCTTATACTAAAGAATCAAGCAAAATAAGAGGTAAAGTGTGATTTTAATGTCTTTTTCTTAATCTCTAAATGTTTCTCACTTCTCAACTAGGACCGACGAAGCAGTCCCTGAGTGAAGTGTTAGGACACCTAAGGAGGATCCTAGAGGGTTTTGACTAGGCGATGCACAGGCTCGCGGTTGCTAGGACACCCATGCGTACGTCGAGGAAGATTCGGATGGACAAAAAGGAAAGATTTTTGGGAGCCAAATTTTAATACTGGATCTCGTTGGTTGACCAGCTGCCAGCTGGTCTTTAACGGAGACTCCAGAGGACACATTTTGTAATACAATGGACTCGGACTTTTGGAAGATGATGATCAGTAATATGATGATTTCTATTGAAGGATTGTTTTAAAGCCAACCGAATCTGTTATAAATGGCAATTTTATATTAGGTGTGTATGTGGAATGCCTACCTTAATTTTTGCATGAAAAGTCAGCTAGGGGGGACCTGGGAACTCTTTTCCTCGGTACCCGGGAAAAAACACAACCAAATCTTATAAAGGAATCCCACCAATACAGTGGTCAGGTGGTTGGCTAACCCATGGGCCGGATGGCTGGATCGGAGGATTCCTACGAAATAACTAGATGTGATTAGTTACGATGGCTAGATTAAGTCCCGAGAAGACCTTGTTCTGTGGGAGGGGATCAGCGATGGCGGCTGTGCTAAAGGAGTAAAAAAGCGGTGATTCCATGGACCAAGTGCAATTCTCTTCTTGATCTGACCATGTGACTTCAGGTTTGGTCAGATCAGTTTAACTAGTTAAGATTTGGACTCGTTTAGAATAATTTCTCGTTAGAAGATTTTCTCACGGTGGAATCGCCCACAAGTGCAAGTCTCTTCTTGATCTGACCATGTGGCTTCAGGTTTGCTCAGATCAGTTTAACTAGTTAAGATTTGGACTCGTTAGAATAATTCCTTGTTAGAAGATTTTCTCACGGTGGAATCGCCCATGCCTTCCGGGCGAGGGAAGTTTTTTCGGGCTCGGTTTCGGAGGAACCGGCTGGGCTAGCCTCTAATCTGGGGCGAGGCCCCAAGTGTGGATCCCTGCCCCACGCGGGAGGCCTATGCCGCTTCCGCCACCACCGGAATCGAGGAGGGGGCAGGGGTCTCACAGCTGGCATCAGAGCTTTGTTGAAAGCTAATAAGGATAAGCGAATTCTTATCAGAAATTGATAATAAAAACTCAGAAAAAGGATTTTTATATTGTATTTTCATTCTATAAGCTTCATTAATGAAGAATTTTAATCAAAGAAATTATTTTTATAGATAGAAGTTCTACACTTATTTGGTATTCCCGACCTCACCCAGTCACAAGACATGACTGCGTTCGTCTTTCGAGTATCTCATCTCTTCCGTTATAACTTGAACGAGTTGAGTCAGACTCGCACGCCATTTCGAGGATTTTTTTTTCTTGACCCAGCGGGGGCGGAGAGATGGCAGCACAAGTGGTTTGCACCATGCCTCTTGCAACCAGCGTGCGATGCTGAGGCAGAATCTCTCATTGGCCATGATTCTGATGAAGTTGAAAGTGATACATGGTGTCATTTTATATCACTCCAGGCCTCAAAATTTCAGACTTTCCTACCAAATCTACAGACTCCTTAGTTGCTTTATTCCTAAGGAGAAGATAGTAGCTCCCTTGGCAGTAAGGAAACATTTGTATCATGGCATGTCTATAGCCCAGTACCGTCGTCTTATTCGTCTCTCGAGGAGATTTTGACTTCTGGAGCCGAGCTGCTCTATGTACATATTGCAACTTTTATATAAATAAAGAAATGTTTTGTGGAGAAAAAATCCCTGTTGTATAAGTGATCGCTTACGGAACAATCACTTATACAAGTGATCGTTTCGTAAAGAAATGTTTTGTGGAGAAAAAATCCCTGTTGTATAAGTGATCGTTTACGGAACGAACTGATAAATCAAAATCTGTTACCGGACATATGTCATAAATCTCCAATAAGATCATTCATCTTGTTTAAGAAATTATTTTTTCGAACCTCTTAAGTCTTAGGATCTCGTGAAAATAAAAATTTAATAATATATCATTTTTGGTGGTAGAATCATGAGACGAGGAAACCGTGGTGGCCGTCAGCCAGACCCTCTCTCTGGAAGATGAAGAGCTTGACCCCGACGTTTGCAAGGCTCTTCACAGAACTCAGCCAGGACCCTTCAAAGGTGAAGGGGAGAACATAGGCGAGGCCGTGGAGAAATGGGTGGAAGCTATGGAAGAGTATTTTGATGTCACCGGCTACAATGAAAGGAGCAAAATGGCTCTTGCTAGGCTGAAAACAGTGGAAACAGCTAGGGTGGCATGGAGGAACCATTGTGACACCAACCATCTGGACAAAAATACTCAGTCTTGGAATGACCTTAAAACCTATTTGAGAAAGAGATTTCGTCCCCCCGGGTTTTTAGAAACCAAAATGAATGAATTCTTAGAGCTAAATCAGGGGAGCAAAACCATCAAAGAATATCACCAGGCATTCGCTCTTTTACTCAAATATTCACCACCTTTAGATGAAGAGCAACTTATGGGGCCAGGTTCATTTGGGGAATGAACGCACTCTTAGACACATTGGTCAAGAATGCCAAGCCAGTATCCATGGCAGAAGCTATCAGAATGGCAAAGGACTTTGCCAAAGCCTTCATCGTGTGAAAGTCCCGCCAAAGCCAGCTCCCTTATCCTTCAAAAGATTTCAGACACCGGGAAGTTCTTCCAACCTTCCGCCTCCAAAGAGACACCAAGGTCCCAACCAGAATCTGGAGATGGGAAGCTTCAAGAATGAAGGAAGACCTTTCCCTCGAAGTACTTTCTCAGGAAATCCGGCTCTCTCCAGAATGCAAAGGGAAGAGCTTCGAAGCGAGAATAGATGCTTTGGATGTCAGGGGTTTGGGCACCAGCTCAAGGATTTCCCATCTCCTTTTGTGGGCCAAGGAAGCCAGGGTCCTAGAATTCAGAGACAGACTCCTTCATATCAGTCAAGGTAGCCCCAGAAGAGTACTAGCTCAACCTCTGTAGCCTCCATGTAATGCAGTCTCTGAACTCCCTCCCAAAATTGGAGCAATCAAAGAGAGAGAGTTCCACCTCATACTGCCGTAGCAGCTAGAGCTATCACTATAGCTGATGAAGTGGAGGAAGGGAAAGGACAGATCTATGCAACAATAGAGCATCAGGGGAATAACCGTCAATTCTCAGTCCTCTAGACTCCAGCAGAGTACCAAGGTAAGCAATTCAAGCTTTTGATTGATTTAGGCAGTACTCATTCTTTTATTTCCCCAAGATGTCTGCGTAAATTAGTCCTAAATCAAAAATCAAGAAAATCTATGCAAGTGGAATTGGCTAGTGGAAAGATTCTTTTCACACACCTTGAGACAGACTTTATTCAGTTTAGCCCAGATGGGAACATAACATAGTGCTAGTTCAGAGTCCTACCCTTGGGAATCTATGATGGAATCCTTAGAATGGATTGGCTCCAAAAGAATCAGGCTGACATTCATTGTCTCACAAAGGAACCATCTCTTTCCTAGACCTTCATAGGAATAAAGTTCAAGGGATTGGAATTTTCGGATCCCCAGTGTTGCAATTAGTCAATACTTCCAAATTACTAAAAGGGCTCAGAAAGAGGCAAGCTCTATATGTTGTTAAAATAAATCTAGTAGACATAAAATGCAAGGCTAAAGAACCAGAGTGGTTAAGTGAGTATGCAAATGTGCTTCCTGGAAGAGCTAACTAGATGCCTCTGTCTCGTGAAGTAGATCATGAGATTGAATTAACCCCTGGAGCTCAGCCAGTGGCTCAGCATGCATACAAAATGCCAGTCCCTGAAGCCATAGAACTTAAGGAACGGTGTCACGTGCACTTTGGAAAAAAACTCAGCTTTTTGTACCTATTGTATATATGTGTGCATAAGCGAATGAAAGTATGATGGTTAGGCTTTTTCTGGGTTTACAAACCTTATTTAGAACCCATGTGCACATGAGTATATGGGTGGTGATGTAGATAGTGTTGAGGATCTGTTATGGGATGACACCTTGGAAGGTGTCCATGACTTGTTTGAAAAGTATCTAGATATGGATGATGGTGAGCTATTTGATGCTCAGGAGAATGCTGAAAAATGTGTGGGAGATGATCAGGTTTTAAATACCGTGAGCAGGTTGGAGAATAAAGAGTTTGCGGATGTTGACCAAGAGATGCAGAATGCTAAGAGCAAGTGTTAGATTTGGGCTCTTTATTTGATGGAGCTCAAGATGGTCTAGTTGGGAAAGTTTTTTATGATGATGCGGGTGGAAACATGTGTAGTGGTGTGATAGGGGGAGAGATGAGTGCAAAATGTTTTGAAGCATGTGGGCAAAGGAGAATTGATAACAGTGTATAAATGGTGATGCATGGTCAATCCAGGATGGTGAAAAAGGCCCGTGGCAACCAATAGAAAAGGCGCAGGTGTGCAATTCAAAATAGAAGGTGTATGGTGACCACGAGGAGACGGATGGAGCCTTGGTGGGTTTCCCTCTTCTGCGTGGGTGTATTTTGCTACCTCCCTCTCCATGCAGGTTTTTTTAGGACAGCATCTCCTTGTCGCCAATTTTTACAGTCTATGGCAGTTTTGGTGTAGTTCCGTGTAGTGGGCGCTACTTCCATATGTACGCAAATTATGGGAGATATGTTTGAAGTAGTTGATTTAGAGTATTGAATTGCTGAAGAAGAAGCTCTTGCCTTCAAGTGCATTGGTTGACATGCGTCGTAATTCCATGTCAAGACAGGTGCTTTCTGGGTGTATGGAGTGATCTTTCGGGTGGGCATGTGCTAGTAAACTCCCAGGAGATCATTTCCTTGAGTCCTCATGGTTCTTGGAGGATTGTGTGTTGTGATTTGTGGTGCTGATCTTGTGTCTTGAGCACTTTCGGGAGACATTGCTATGGAGGTGTTTCGCTTTCTTGTTATCCCAACAGTGTTTTGGTGCCCCCACTGAGGAACGTCTTCAAGTGACCTTGGGTTTATAGGTTTTGTCAAAGATGGCGACAAATTTTCCCGAGTTTCATGGACATGAAGATGAGAACGCTGAAAAGTTTATTGAAGACATGGAGTTCCAATGTTTACTTGCTGATAGGCAGGACCCTGCAGTTGTGTTGAGAATCTTCTTTTTTTGTCTTAAGGATGAAGCTAGAGCTTGGCTTAGGGAGTATCAAGCTTTTGTCAAGTAGTTACTTATGATGGAGCACGACAGGTTTTCTTGGAACGTTTTTGAAAGGTAGAAGACCCTGATAAGGTATGGCATTCCATTCAAAGTCTTGTTCAAGGTGAAAACCAAAGCGTGGATGCTTATGTGAAGAAATTTAATGAGTTATGGGAGAGATGGTGTGTGGCTTTAGGTGCTGAAAATCCTCCTATTATGTTGAAGAAGAACAGGTTTCTTAGAAGTTTGAAGGCTATTCTACGCTTGAAGGTGGAATTGAAGCAACCAAGGACATTTGATGAAGCAGTTGAAATGGCAAAGAATAAAGAGTGGAAGATGCAACGTTTACATCAGCTTGGAATTAAAATGGACCCTAAGGTTGAAGTGAGGGCTATGGATCTACCCCACAGGTACCTATAAAGGAGTCAATGATAGGGAATGGTATACAGGTTTCTCAAGGAGTATGTGGTGCCCCTTCAGGAGCTTCTGATGTTCTTCACAGGGATATGCAAGGAGTGGTTGGTCTCATGAAGAATCTTAGTGTCCATATGATGGGAGGTGGAAGAGGTCAAGGTTATGGTTATGGTCGGGGTTATGGAAGTTATGAAGCAAGAACAAATGGTAGAGGAAGAGGCACATATGGAAGGGGTGAGATTCCTCAATGCTACAACTGTGGAGAAATTGGTCATAAGAGTCCTCAATGTGATAAGCCAAAGAGAATGGGTGGTGATATGTTCCCTCTTCCATCACAGGTTCCTTCATGTTCCCATGATTATGGTATTGAAATCAAAGGAGAAGCAGGACCAAGTGGTTTGACGGCTGAAGAGAAGGGTAAGACTAAAGTTGTAGATGTGATTGGTTTGGAGAAAGCTAGGGCTGATTCGGAAGCAATGGTTATGCCCATGGGTAAGAGGACTACAAGAGAGCAAGAGGCTAGTGATCCAGGTCCCAGCCATAAGAAAGGAAAGCAGGGTGAAGCAGGTGCAACCAAAGAAAAGAAGAAGAGGAGACCTAGGCGGCACTATGATACAGGAGACTTGCCATTGGGAGAGGGGCAATCAAATTATAATTTGAGAGCTGATTTGGTGAGTAGAAGGGTGGATATTACCTTTGGTCAACTCATGCAACTTTGCCCAAGATTAAAGAGGCAATGGAAGCAGGTCATCAACCCTATGAAGAAAGAGCCTACTAGGGGATCAGTGAGAGTTCTCTCTTTTAGTGAATTACCTGACATATGCCCTACTGTGGATGCATGGCATAAGAAGCAAAGCATTGGAGAGGCTTACATTGATGGTGGTGCTCAGGTATGTGTTATTACTCAAGCATGTGTGACAAAGCTAGGTCTCAATGTTGTGAAGAAATCAGGTTTTCGCATCAAGCTAGCCAACCAAGCAAGGGTGAAGTGTTTGGGCATCGTGAAGGACTTGGAGGTGGATGTTTTTGATGTCAAAACACTGGTCAATTGCTATGTCATGCCCGCAGGTATTGGTGCTTTTCCTCTTATACTTGGAAGACCATGGTTGCAAGCAACTAAAGCCATACAAGATTGGGGACATGGTACCATTACTCTCTACAACAAGAGGGGTGATAAGAAGAGCTTTGATATGGCAAGTAGGCAACCTTTGGGTGCTGATTTTGATGAAGATGATGATGAAGAATATTCAAGTGATGAAGAAGATTCAAGGGATGAAGAAAGTGAATCAAACTCTAGCTACGAAAGTGATGTGGATGTCTCCTCCTTGTTTCTTGAAGAAGAAAGGAAAGTGAATTATAAAGCTATCTACCTTATGGATGATGAAGGCACTTCTGGTCCTTATGAGCAAATTGAAGAGCTGATGCAACCTAAAGTTCAACCTCATGTGAAGAAGGAGCTTCTCGAAAGCATGTTATCTACGGATTTGACTGGTCATGAGAGAGGTGAGTACTTACATATGCTAGAGCAGTTCCCTGATTTGTTTATCACTTCTTATGAGGAGATTAGAGGTTTTAAGGGAGAGGATATTCACATTCCACTCAAGGAAGGAGCTCAGCCCATACGTCAAAAGCTAAGGAGGATGGGAGAGGTACAACCTGATGCTCTTAAAGAAGAGGTAGACAAGCTTCTTAAAGCCGGCTTCATCTGTCCTGTGAGTATTATAGATTGGGTAAGTCCTGTTGTTGTTACACCAAAGAAGGATGGTAAATGGAGGATTTGTGTGGATTATAAGCCACTTAACGCAGCAATGAAGAGGGATCCATATCCTCTTCCTTTCATTGATGATATATTGGATACAGTTGTTGCAGGGCATGAGAGGTATATTGTATGTGATGGATTCTCAGGATATTTTCAGCTTTCTTTATCTCTTGAAGATCAAAAGAAGACCACATTTATCACTCCATGGGGATGTTTTTGCTATCGAGTTCTTCCTTTTGGTCTCATGAATGGTTGTGCTTGGTATCAAAGACGTGTCAATAAGGTGTTCCTTCCTTTCCTTGGAAAGTTTGTGAAGGATCTTATTGATGATTTTTGTGTCTATAGTTCCAGGAAAGATCATTGCTCAAAGCTTGAGTTGGCATTTGGAAGATATGACGAAAGTGGCGGTCAATTGAATCCAAAGAAGTGTCATATTGCACAACCAAGAGTGAAGTTTTTGGGTCATATGATTTCAGAAAATGGAATTGAAGCGGATCCTGATAAAGTCAAGGCTTTGGTTCTCTTATCATCACCCAAGGATACAAAGCAATTGTCTACATTTATACAAAAGGTGAAGTATATGTCAAGGTTTATTCCTTTATCTTCTCAACTTCTTTATCCTCTACAACAAGTGGCAAAGTTGGATCCTCTAGAGTGGACAAGTGAATGTGAAGAGGTGTTTCAAAGCGTCAAGGAAGTTCTTGGTTCTCTTTCAGCCATGCAAACTCCTAATTGGGATAAAGAATTTTATGTTAATCCAACAGTGGGTGAGGATGCTATTGGAGCTATGCTTCTTCAACAAGGTAAAGATTCTCACTATATGAGACCGGTTTATTGTGCTAGCAGGATAAAGATGGAGACAGAGAGAAGCTATACAGAAGTGGAGCTTATTATGGTGAGTGTGGTTTATGCTTGTAGAAGGTCTAGGCATTACCTTCTTCCAAAGCCATTCACTTTTCTCACAAGCTACACTCTATTGCCACAATTGGTGAATAGTTCTAACTTGTCAAAGAGGCTTATGAAGTGGATTGTAGAGCTACAAGAATTTCAGTTTTCTTTTCTTGTTGAGGAAAGTACAAGAGCTATTTTGGCTGATTTGCTTACATACAAAGAAAGCCCTCTTCTCATCAAGGAGGATATCGTGAAGAAGCAGCACATAGAAGCCCCAGACGTAGATGATGCTTTTACATTGTTTTTTGATGGTTCTTACAGGAAAAGTCATAATGAAGCTTCGGGGGGGATTGTAATTTATGATCCAAAAGGCATTTTGGTAACCAAGAGAGGTTTGAAGATTATGGCACAAAGCAATAATGAAGCAGAGTATGCTACTTTGGAGAAGGGTCTCCACTTTTGCCTACATCTTGGGATATGTCGTGTAAGGGTAAGAGGTGATGCACTTTTGGTAGTAAAGCAAGTACTTGGGGTGTGGCAAAGTAAAAATCAGAGGCTTAAAGTTTTGTGTTTTCAAGTGAAGAGTTTGCTTAAGCGTTTTGAAGCATGGAGTTTGAGGCATATTGACAGGAGTCAGAATGAAGAAGCACATAGTGCAGCTCGAACTATGATAGGGAAATTGTATGTGATTAAGGCTGATTCTCCTCTTTATTTGGGAAGGGAAACCTTGGATAAGGAAGAGGAATTTCTTCAAATAGGTATGCTTCCAGCAAGTTTGGAGTCATCAAAGAAATACGCCTTTATTCGACGTGCTAAAAGGTATGTGCTTCTTGGAGATACTTTGTTTATGAGAGGAGCTGATCTTGTCATGAGAAGGGTGCCTTGGAAAGAGGAAATTTACAGAATCTTGGAGGAAAATCATGAAGGTTCTTGTGGCGGCCACTTTGCTTCAAAGATCACCCTACATAAGATCTTACAGGAGGGGTATGTATGGCCAAGTATACAACGCGATGTTCATCATTGGTGTAAGTCTTGCAAGGAATGTCAAAGTATGGCAAGTAGGGTGCTAAAATCAGAAATTAGAGGCACTATTTTGTCTTATGATGTCTTTGAGAAGTGGGGTATTGATGCAATTGGCACATTGCCCATGACAGGTAGAGGTAAATGTTACATACTCACTGCTGTTGACTATCTTTCTAGATGGGCTGAAGCTAAAGGCGTGAAGCATGCTACAAGTAAAGATGTTTCCAAATTTGTTTATGAAGACATTTGTTGTAAATTTGGCATGCCTTTGGAGCTACTTTCTGACAAAGGTCCAGGTTTCAGAGGAGAGCTTGTGGACTTTCTATGTGAGAAGCTTCATATACATCGCAGGTACACTACTCCATACTATCCTCAATGTAATGGTATGAATGAAAGGTTCAATGGAGAGCTCATTAAAATGCTTACAAAGATGACAAAGAATCATGTGAAGACTTGGGATTTAGAACTACCTTGTGCTCTATGGGCTTATAGGACTGCAATCAAGTCAGGTACTAATTTCTCTCCTTTTCACTTGGTGTTTGGTAGAGAAGCTTTGCTTCCCATTGAAGTAGAGATTCCGGCATTAAGGCTGATGTGTGAGCTTCAAGAGAAAGGTTATGATGAATTCAAAGAAAGGCTCTTGTATCTTCAACGCGTGCAATTAGATAGAGTGCTTGCCCTTGAACACTATGAGCAGGTATTGAAGACTAGTCAAGCAAAGGCAAATGCTAAAGTGAAGGATAAAAACATCAAAAAGGGTGATATAGTTCTTCGTTACAATAGTAAGCTTGATAAACTTTTCAAAAGAAGTTTCAAATCAAATGGCAAGGTCCTTTCATGGTAATGAACAGGTTTCCAAATGGTACGTATCTCCTTGCTGATTTAGATGGCACTCCACATAAGTCGCGTGTGAATGGATACAGGTTGAAGAAGTACTTTGCAAGGTTGATGTCCGTGGTTAAAGATGAAGAAAATTCTGATGTGTTTTCTGATCATGAGGAGGAAAGTGATACTTCATCGATGGATTTACAACTTCTCTTTTCTGCTGCTGACCATGAATGATCTAGCAGACTTGGGGTGTGGCAAACTATGTCACGCGCACTTTGGAAAAAAACTCAGCTTTTTGTACCTATTGTATATATGTGTGCATAAGCGAATGAAAGTATAATGGTTAGGCTTTTTTTGGGTTTACAACCCATGTGCACATGAGTATATGGGTGGTGATGTAGATAGTGTTGAGGATCTGTTATGGGATGACACCTTGGAAGGTGTGCATGACTTGTTTGAAAAGTATCTAGATATGGATGATGGTGAGCTATTTGATGCTCAGGAGAATGCTGAAAAATGTGTGGGAGATGATCAGGTTTTAAATACCGTGAGCAGGTTGGAGAATAAAGAGTTTGCGGATGTTGACCAAGAGATGCAGAATGCTAAGAGCAAGTGTTTGATTTGGGCTCTTTATTTGATGGAGCTCAAGATGGTCTAGTTGGGAAAGTTTTTTATGATGATGCGGGTGGAAACATGTGTAGTGGTGTGATAGGGGGAGAGATGAGTGCAAAATGTTTTGAAGCATGTGGGCAAAGGAGAATTGGTAACAGTGTATAAATGGTGATGCATGGTTAATCCAGGATGGTGAAAAAGGCCCGTGGCAACCAATAGAAAAGGCGCAGGTGTGCAATTCAAAATAGAAGGTGTATGGTGACCACGAGGAGACGGATGGAGCCTTGGTGGGTTTCCCTCTTCTGCGTGGGTGTATTTTGCTACCTCCCTCTCCATGCAGGTTTTTTTAGGACAGCATCTCCTTGTCGCCAATTTTGCTACAGTCTATGGCAGTTTTGGTGTAATTCCGTGTAGTGGGCGCTACTTCCATATGTACGCAAATTATGGGAGATATGTTTGAAGTAGTTGATTTGGAGTATTGAATTGTTGAAGAAGAAGCTCTTGCCTTCAAGTGCATTGGTTGACATGCGTCGTAATTCCATGTCAAGACAGGTGCTTTCTGGGTGTATGGAGTGATTTTCGGGTGGGCGTGTGCTAGTAAACTCCCAGGAGATCATTTCCTTGAGTCCTCATGGTTCTTGGAGGATTGTGTGTTGTGATTTGTGGTGCTGATCTTGTGTCTTGAGCACTTTCGGGAGACATTGCTATGGAGGTGTTTCACTTTCTTGTTATCCCAACAACGGTTAAGACAACTATTAGAGCAGGGATTCGTCAGACCCAGTGTCTCACCTTGGGGTGCGCCCGTTCTCTTTCAAAAGAAGAAAGATGGAACATTAAGACTCTGTATTGACTACAAAGGACTGAATCAATTAACAATTAAAAATAAGTATCTTATTCGTAGGATTGATGAACTCCTAGATCGTTTAAGTGGGACCCAAATGTTCACAAAGATAGATCTCAAATCTGTGTACTACCAGATCAGAATCAAGGAGCAGGACATCCCAAAGACAACATTCAATACTCGCTATGGGCATTATGAGTTCACAGTCATGCTTTTTGGATTGACTAATGCCTCGGTGACATTTAATTATCTTATGCAAGATATTATCAGAGAATACTTGGATGATTTTGTTCTTATCTTCTTTGATGATATCTTAGTATACTCAAAGAATGCTGCAGATCATAAAGATCATGTGCGCAAGGTCCTAGAAACCCTAAGGAAATACTAACTCTTTGCAAAGAAGAGCAAGTGTTCTTTCTTTGTTGACCAGGTAGAATACTTGGGATTCATAGTGTCAAAGGATGGGATTTCTCTTGGCCCCGTAAAGATCCAAGCAGTCGTAGAATGGCTGGAACCCAAGACAGTAAAGGAAGTCAGAGGATTCCTAGGATTAACCAGATGGTATAGGATCTTTATACCTAGGTATGGTCAGATAGCATCCCCTTTAACTAACCTTTATACCTAGATATGCTCAGATAGCATCCCCTTTAACTAACCTTCTCAAGAAGAGTACACTTTTTCAGTGGGATGCAATGTGTCAGAGTGCCTTTGACAAGCTGAAGACAGTCTTAGTATCCAACCCTGTCCTTAAATTGCCAGATTTTACCAAACCCTTTGAGGTGGTTTACTGATGCCGATGGATTTGCCTTAGGCAGTGCTCTCATGCAGGAAGGTCATGCAGTGGCCTATGAATCCAAAAAACTGAGAACACATGAGAGAAATTATGCCATCCATGACTTGGAGTTACTCTCAGTAGTGTATGCTCTAAAGTTGTGGAGACATTATCTTTTGGGACAAAGGTTCACCTTGATGAGACAGATCATCAAAGTCTGAAGTGGATCTTCACCCAAAGGGACCTCAACATGCGTCAAAGGAGATGGATGGAGACCCTGCAGGAATTTGATTTTGAAATTAAGTATCAGCCGGAGAAAGAAAATGTGGTTGCAGATGCGCTCAACAGAAAATCCTCCTTGCTTGCAAATTACAATCATGTCAAATCCATTGATTAGTGAAGCAAAGGAGAAAATCATGCAGGACAAATTCTTTGCCCCTATTGCTATCCTTTTGATGTAAGAAATCAAGACTCCTCAAGAAATGAGTTGAGTTCTTGGGTACAAATTGGATGAAGGATGCATGTGCATGTATTACAATAATCGGCTATGTATTCCTAATGATGAGGGAATAAAGAGAAGAATTCTGATAGAGGCCCATGATAGCTTGATAGTTGGATATCCAGGGTTTATAAAAACCTATATGTATATGAAGAAAAGTTTCTTTTGGCTAGGACTCAAAAAGGATGTACTTGATCATGTGCGAAAATGCTTAATGTGCCAAAGAGTCAAGAATCAAGATGCCAGGGAAACTGCAGCCTCTAGACATTCCTCAGATGAAGTGGGAATGTATCAGTATGGACTTTGTCACTGGATTACCTTCAGTGCAATCAGATTACAACTCTATTTTTGTGGTAGTTGACAGGCTAACCAAAGTTGCCCATCTGATTCCAGTGAAAGAAACATACACTACAGTGGATGTTGCTAGAGTTTTCCTTAAAGAAATCTTCAGATTGCATGGCTTACCCAGGAGGATAGTAAGTGACAGAGATTCCAAATTCACATCGAAATTCTGGACTGCATTCTTCGAAGTAGTAGGAACTTTCTTGGATCTCAGCATAGTCTATCACCCCAAAACAGATGGCCAAACTGAAAGAGTGAATCAGGTAATTGAAGATACCCTTCGATTGTGCTGCGGCGGCGGGCGGCATGGAATCCAAGAAGTGGTTAAGCCATTTGCATCTGGTCAAATTTGCTTATACTGCGTGAGTCCTTTCAAAGCTTTGTATGGACAAGATTGCCTTACACCGTTGACTTGGTCTGACCCATTGATCAGAGTTAAAATGTCCAGACAAATGCTTGATGATGTGGACCAGCAAATGTGCAATCAATCCTAAAGATATAAAGGTAGCCCAAGACAGGCAAACGCAGTATGCTGATAAAAAGAGATCAGAGAGAGAGTTTGAAGAATCAGATATGGTCTTCATTCGAGTACGACCAAAAAGAAGTTCCTTATCCTCATCTGTGAACTAGACCATGCCAATATTACTCTAAAATAAGCATATTTTCTATTATCCTCTAAAAATCCTCTACAAATCGGAGAGATTGGAGCTTCACTCTCTCTTCAACCTTCTTTGGAGTCTTCATCGACATACTAAGCCGATTGATTGGTTGGGGGCCTCTCCTTAGACTAAAGAATCAAGCAAAATAAGAGGTAAAGTGTGATTTTATAATCTTTTTCTTAATCTCTAAATGTTTCTCACTTCTCAACCCCTCTCAAGCTTGAGAAGTATTCAATTGAATGGCTCTTTAATGCAATTGAAGCTCTCTAGTGAATTTTAGTGAGATTAAACACATAAAGATTCTATTTATGCTTAAATTAAAATATTTTTAAAGCATATCTCTCTCCCCCCCAAAGAATGGTCATTTCTATGACCTATTCTATATTCAAATGATGCTTCTCATGAAGCAATTCTCAAATCTAAAAGTAAATTCTATGCTTGTCAAATTAGAAGCCAAAGAAGTGGCTTTTTAATGCTTTTATATTATTTAAATTATAAAAAACTTAGGAATCAAGTCTATGATTGGATATTGATCCAAATGATAGTTATTCTATCATATTGCATTACTAAAACTTTATGCATTCAAAATTATTAAAAATTATCAGTAATAGCAGCGGAGCTATCGCAAAATTTTTAAAAAATTAACACATAAATCATTTTCATACATAATATGAAAAGAGGACTTCCTACCATATTCTAGGATTAATCATCCTAGGTTAATTGAATAATTCTCATCATAACCATGAAAACATTGATTTTTATGTTTATACATAAATAGTTAATTAGAAAAAAGAGAAATTTCTAGTAGTTCATTTTTATGATAAAAGAGAAATTCCCATGACAATAGAATTCCATGTATTCCAATGAGGAAAGAGAAAAATTTGGAATACAAAAATAATAGATATTTTATTTAAAAATTAAAGAAGAATTTTAGTTAAATTTATTTTTATGCATAAATAAATTTAATGATGAAAGAGAAATAACATTGGTCATGGGGTTAGTACCAAGCGATTCAAAGCCCTCTGGAGTCCTATTTGTTTTATATCTCTTGGTAGCGACCCATTGTCATAATGTTTTTCATGGGGTCAGTACCAAGCAATTCAAAGGCCTCTAGAATCCTGTTTGCTTTATATCGCTTGGTACCGACCCCATTGTGATAACGTTGGTCATGGGGTCAATAACAAGCAATTCTAAGCCCTCTGGACTCTTGTTTGTTTCATATCGCTTGGTTCTGACCCCATTGTCATAATGTTTTTGTGGGGTCAGTACTACCAAGCGATTCGAAGCCCTCTGGAGTCCTGTTTGTTTTATATTGTTTGGTGGCGACCCCATTGTCATAATGTTTTTCATGGGGTCAGTACCAAGTGATTCAAAGGCCTCCAGAATCTTGTCTGCTTTATATCACTTGGTACTGACCCCACTATGATAACGTTGGTCATGGGGTCAGTATCACAAGCAATACAATGTATTATGAAATCCTATTTGTGTTATATTGCTTGGTACTGACTTTTTTAAATGCATTTCTCATCACGCTTTGTTTATTTATTGAGATGGCTCGTACCAAGGCAACTGCTCGGAGGCTTGAAAGACCTACCGAGTCATTGCAAGCATAAGGCAGAACAAGGAGGTATCAAGCTCATAGGGTAGTTTTGCACATCACATTGAGCGACACATGCGATATCCAGGCTCCCTTTTTAGAGGATTGTGCGTGAAATTTGTGAGCAATGGAGTATTGGTAGTGGCAAGCATCTGCATTATTATGTCTTCAAGAAATCATTGAGGATTGGACCATCGAGTTTTTTAAAGATGCTTACTTTCTCACTGCTCATGCTGATAGGCTGACAATAATACCAAGGGATTTTGATACCCTTCATCGAATTGTGGTACAGATATGACCATATGCTTGTTCCTATTTCTGTAAGATATCCTTGAATGTGGCATATCCTTACAGTTCCCCCCCTCCATCCTTGTACAAGGCCATCTGAGAGCTCCCATGCTCCTCACGACAGGGACACCTGTTCGTAGAGTAGGTTAAGACTAGAACACCCCAGTGATGATGCCCCTCAAGAAGAACCTCACACACAACTAAAACCAGAGGCACAACCACAACCGGAGGCTACTACAGCAGCACAACCACAGCCCTCCATTGAAGTTGAATTTGTTGCAGAAGAAGAAGATGCAGACAGGATAGAGAGGGAATTAAGTCTAATTGAAGCAGAGAATATCAGAGAATTGAGAGTTTTAGAGGTTGCTGCACCAGTTAGAGCGACATTTTCACTTCGGGGCCAAAGACTTGTCAGGCATCTGGATGGATTTGATTTTGCTATTTTGAGGAATGATGCAATGGAAATCATAGATAACATTGTCAATATTTTACTATGGTATGTATAGTATATATAATGCATGATGTATATAGTATGATGCATGACTGAGCTGTAAGTACTAGTGAACTAATTCTTTGTTCTTTTCATTGTTGCCTTTAGGTATTATATATTACTACTACCAGAAGAGGTCCAAAACTGTACATATACTTTGGATCCTCTCATTTCCGCAGCATTACAAAATGATAGCTCATCATTTTTGTGCCTTATGTCCTAGTTTGAACCAGTGAACCTCAATTTGGCAAGACTTATTTTCATGGCTTACCATGAAGCCTGAGTCTCATGTTAAGTTTTAAATTGACATCAAATATTTGGTAATCTATATGTGTTTTCTTTAATACCACCTATGTCCTCTTTGTTTTTTTCAGCCGACATTGGAGTTTGATTTTGTACAACATTGAGAAAAACATGCGTTATTTTGCAAACTCTGTTCAACAATATCATGTCCGCATTAGAGAGTAAGTCCCTATTGACATTTTCCTCTTCCACAAGCATGTAGATTTATTTAAGCAGGATAAGCTGATGCTTGTTTTTTCAACCTCTCAGATGTGCTCAAAAATTTGTATCTGTATTGGAACATCTCTTAATGGAGCCGAACCTTGTACAAAATATGACATATCGTAGGAGAAGGGTGCTAGTCTAGCCCAGAGATGTCAGTTGTGTGGATGGAGGACGGACTTAAATGCCTACCTTTTAATAAAGAAAATTTTTGATATTCCTGATGTAACTGATGTTTGTAATGTAGACTTGCATAATCTAACTTAGCTATAATTTCCTTAACAAAGCTTTTCTCTATGCACAGGAAATAATTCTGAACAAATATGCTCCCTTGCACGTAAATTAGTTCAGGACCAAAGCTGTACAAAGAATTATTTTGGTTGTCCATGATCGTGCAGAAGAAGAGATCAAGAGGGCATACAAATTTGCAAGGGAAGCTGCAGAGAGAGTACGTCAACGAGATGAGGAGCAGCAAAGAGAAGTTGAAGCACACATGTGGCTGCCCTCAATGATTATGACAGGCTGCAAGCTGAGGTGGATGAATGGGTGGAATCCAAGAGGTAGGTCCAGATGCATTGCGGAGAGGGAAGAAAGAGAAGAAAGACTATGGGAAGAAATGGAAAGACTGCAAGAGGAGAAAAATCGAAGGCCGCCTCAGTCCCAAAAGCACAGTTGAGTTCTCAATCACGACATCGCTTCCGTGCCCTAGAGTCTTCTGATTGATGCTATCATCATTAGGCTTTTATTTACATTTGTAACATTAACATTAATTTTGTAGGAGACCTGACATTATTTTGTAAGAAAAAAATCTTTCATATATTAAATTGCTTTTGGAGTTACAATGTCTTGATTGTCATCATTCAATGACTAATCAAGTGAATAGTATAAGAGACAGATTCTTTGCAGAAAGTCATTTTCTCTTTTTGCCTTGGCACCTATAAAAAAAGAGTTTTGTTACTGGTATTTTACATAATGTTCTGCACAGCATACTAAATGGTGAATGTAAATATAATGGTTTACCTTTTTAGTATCCATTGTAAATGTATAATCTTTTGGCAATTGTTCAATCTCCTCGTTATGTAAGGTCTTCTCTAACTTGAGAAAGAGATGTTTTAGATAGTGTGTTCAGCACTGTAAGCAATTGTCCTTCCAAATATATCTCCATTACTAGAGGCGTATTCTCAGGATCTGACTCCAAATCTTGATCTAATGGAACAAGGTTGCCATTAACATAATGATATGTGGTGTAGTGAAAAGTTGCAATGAAGTTTTGAGAGCCAATAATGTACTTGCAAACTATTGACTTCTTCTCTAAAACAGAAATGATGCCTTCTGCCTTTATCCTGTCCCAACCATTGTCCAAAAAGTCCATTGCTGCCTTACTTGACTTGCAAATAAACATAATTTGGTGAAGTATTTCTTATTTCTTCATCAAAGATAGTCAACAAACACTTCGATAAGCATAAAAATAGTAAGCTTGACATTCTTTGTTGCACAACAGATGCCTTAAGAGACTTCTGTATGTCGTGATACAATTTGATCCTATAACTTTCACTAGTTTGTGAAGTTGGAAATGTCCAATCTTTGCTTCCAAATAATGGGAGGGGTAATGGAGTCAAACGACCCCATCCAGAAGACGTGTTTGGTTCAAAGTACTGCATATCATAGAAAAATATGCCGTGGTCTGCAAAATCGCTTGAGTTCTTCTTTTGTAATTTTTTCCTCCTACATATGCATGGAAAGAGTAAAAAATGCCACTTATACTCTCCATTGGTTGCTAGTCTATCCTATTGGATGGATAAATATCTGCATAAAACCAAAAGATTAGACAATTTTTAAAACAACAATTAGACACTTTTAAAACAATAAAGAGACAAGATTAAATGAATAAACAACTGCATAATAACAACAATTAAATACTTTTAAAATAAAAGAAGCTTTGACTGAGATACTACTCTCACACTTGGGATGATATTGTGGAAAACTAGGAGTAAATTTTTTCACCCCCAAGTCTACATGCTGGAAAACATGTATTAGTACCTCTGTCACACGCTTGCTAGATTCACATACCTTGAACTCTTTAACTTATCCCTTGAATAGCTCCACAAATTCATTAGCATTTCTCCTCTTCCTCTTCCTTCTCTGTAAAAGTATCCAGCTCCCGATTGTAATTGTAGATGGTATCCATGTCGTCCCATCGTCCATATTATAACTATTGAATACAGTAATAGCTGAAATGCTAGTATGAGGATCTCTATAGGTTGCCATTTTGTGTAGCAAAAGACACACAGAAGAAGAAGATAAGAGCTTAATTTGGAGGAGAATTAGAAAAAGAAAGAATGACTATGTTGGAGACGAAGAAGATCAGAGCTAGCTTTGGGGGGAAACTTAGAGATTCTCTATCATTAACTACCACAATCTTTTAGCTTACGTGTAAAGATTCAGTAGAGTATTATTTTATTATTATTTTAAGTTGAGTAAATGTTACTTTAAGATGCATTTTGAGCATAATTTTACTCTATTTACTTGAATTCTTGCTTTAAAATGCCGAATTTCTCCATTTACGGAAGCCTCTTCCTCATTGGTTGAGTGCCACTCTTCCTCATTACTCTTTCGCTAAAACTAAAGGCCCAAAAATGAGCCCACATTTCTCCTAATGCTAATGTGGGTGATGCCTAAGCTTAAACATGATGATTAACTACTAAACTAATTGAGATTTCTTCTTGTTTCATTACTTGAAATGCTCCCCTTTTATATAAGGAGACTTGTACTCATAAAGAGGCTTGAGATCTTGCTTCTTGTTTCATTGCTTGAAATGGCTCCCTTTTATATAACGAGGTACACGCTTGGGCTTGTACATCAATGTGGGATAATTCTCTTGCTCATGTGGCTTCATGCTAGGCTTTGCTCTTACTTGGCTTACTCAACTCACTCCCTATCTCTTCCTTGTGCTCCATGGCACCACATTTCTCAACACCCCTCCTTGGTGCCAAATCTTTGGGCTACTCAATGTGGTTGGATGTGGGTTACAAAATGATTTTCACTTTTTTTTAAAACTTTCTATATTCTCGTATGTGTTATGAGCAACTTTGGCCCATGTGCTACTTCGGCACTTCCCTCCCTTAATGCTACTTTGGCTCTAGGTGGAAATAAATTTTTAACTTGGGTATATCATCGGTCCCAGAGGCTTGTTACAAACACTTTTTTGTAGGAAGTATAATTTTTTGTTTGAGAACTGGGTAGTGGTTGGTATGTCCTTTGTTGTTTAGTGTTGTGCTGCTCGAGATCTCCTTGCTTTTTCTTGGTGAAGATTGCTTGTTGCTTCCTTCATCATTCATATTGATGTCATGTGCTTTTTCTTCTTTGCATTGCTAGATGCTTCTTGGCTCTTGATCTTTGTTCTTTGTCTTGACTCCTGGCTCTTTGGTGTGGACATCGTTCTTCTTATTCCCACTTGATGCTTGTTCTTGCTGCTTTCATGCTTCCTTTAATGCTTTATTCTTTATTTTCTTATGTGCCTTTAATGCATTTAGTGTGGATGCCATGCTGTGTGCTGTGGTCATCTCATGCACTTGTGCTTTGACCATGTTTAGAATAGTATTTAATTCACCTTTTCTCTGTTTTTGATACTTATGCACATGTATTTTTCCATGATGAGTTTCTCAAGGATTTAACCCTTCCCCAAATGATGCCTCAAAGTGCAAACGGTTTGCCATTTGAGAAGGTCTTATCAATGAGCTTATGTTTTGCTTCACTGTTGGTGGCAATGACTAATCTCATACAAGTGACAGTGAAAATGTTGTAAATGTTTTTTTGATACTAACTCAAATGTCAAATGATGAAGTTTGATACCCATACTAGGTTAATACAACCCAAATGTTGTTAACAACCCTAAAATGGGATTGATCATGGTGATAGAATTAAGCAACATAATTAAGGTGGATTAAACCACACTAAGAACTCCATGAGAGAGAGAGAGAGAGATTGCACACTCAACACAAGTTCTATTTCATATCTCAATATTGAACCATACAATGATGTAGGCTTTCTAGTCTTATCTCACTTTACATGTCATCATCCATGTGGCAACTCCTTTTCCACTCTTTTGGTCAACACTCACACACCATACAATATTACATGTGGCATTCTTATCTTGCCACAATATCTTGCACTTCTAGGGTGCTTTCCCACATGCACACAACACTGCGATTACATCTCTTAACGCCCCCTCTTAATCGAGGTGTTCCACAACTCACCCATCACCCATCAATGTAGCATTGCACAACCACAATCGCTACCTCTCAACACTCCCCCTCAATGATACATTGGAGTGTCCATCAAACAGCATGTGTGCGTGTGTCTATCATCTTAGACACCAAGTCCATTTTGAGCCGGCTCGCTCCCTCACAGAGTGGAACCACTGAGTCCGATTTAAATATGGAAGTTTGGGTGGGAACCAACCCATGCGCATGCACCTCACACGTGCATCGATCATGCATACATCATGACAACCATTTCGAGCTTCTCGGTGAGCTCGGGCAAGGCAACCCTCATACCAATGGGTGAGAAAAAAAATACATATCTCGTTTTGAGCACGCAAGCTTGGGTACGGTTACCCTCATAATCATGGGTGAAACAAATACAATGCCTTTTGGCCAAATATGGGAACAGACCCATGTGTGTGTGAACAACTCTAAAAATTATTTTCACAATTTGTCAACAATGCTTTAAAATCATGTGAATGGGGGCATAACCAAAGGACGATGATTTGGTGGTGTGAATGTACCCTTAAATCATTTAAGGGTTTAAAGAACAAAAAATAAATAAATTAATTTCTTTACTTTGGCAGCCATGTGTCAGATTGCAGGGTAGCTTGCGCCTGCAAAACGCGCGTTGCACTTGGGTCAGATTCCGGGTTCTGACATCGTCTTCTCCAAACAAAAACTGTACTTCCATAGCTATTTCTTGTCACAGCTCTTCCCTATCTTGATTCACAGCATCTTGCGATAGTAGCTGCCTTCCTTCACATCCCCACTTCACTCTCATGCATTCTCTCGCAAAAGCTTCTCATAGCCACCCAATACATCTCCATTTTCTTGCCTATCTTGACATATGCTGACGGTTGCACCTCTCCTTTTACTTAGCATGCTATCTGATTATACCACTATCTTCACGCTCCATGCTTGTGCGTAGAGTTTCCATAGCTGCTTACTGTCATCTCTTTAATCTACCTTTCTTTTGCATTGATTGTTTGCTAATGCCAATTGTTCACGCTGCAGACTTTACTCCATCTTTGCTGATTTTGCTAGCTCTTCATGGCCTGCTCATTTTGTCTCTCTAGTTCTCTGTTACGACCACCACCATAGCTTCCAAGCTTGACCTATCTTCATTCTACTGCGGCCATGACTACTCTCATGGACCACTTCTTCACGAGCTCCTTGGTTGCTTTCTTGTGGTGCTAGTCATCGCTAACATCTTTTGCAAAATAGCTGCGCATGCTTATCTGCGCTGCCTCACCAAGCTCTCGCTATTTCCAGAGCCATCCAATTGTATGAGAAATATTGGCTTCCCTTGCTCACTGATTTTGAGAGGGTGGATTTACACCCACTAACCATGTCACCTCTTCATCGATTCCTTAGAGGAGATGCTCACTCTTCTCTTTGTGTAGTTTTCCCAACTACCTCCGACCTTGAGGTTTACACAGTCAACAACGTGGCTATAGTGAGCTTCCCATTGTGCTCACAATTCTCATGCTCTCCTCTTGCATGTCAAAACTACTACTACACGGTTCCCATAAGAAACCAAGGTGCATAAATCATTGTGAAATTTCCCATAGCTTTCACAACTTTGCTCATATCCTTGATGAGCAACATCCACAAGTGCATCCTCTTCTTGATGCACACACATGTGAACTCCATTGAGTCTCCCATCTCGCGTACCATCATCTTGACAAGTATTCACCTCCACAAGAGCATTCTCCCATGCTCAATAACCAAAACATTGAGACAAAACTTCACAAATTACCTCCACAAACTTCTTGGCAGCTTCATTGTTGACACCGAAGACTCCATAGTCTTCATACTTGCTGAAATCTTCATTTTGACCTTCCATGATGATGAGCAGGCTCTCCATGTTGCAAAAATCCCATTTACAACTCTTGGGCAGCTTCTATGCAACCTCCTTGTTGTGCAAATCTCCTCTCCAACTTGAGAATAGCAACTCCAAATCTCTCTCAAATCCTCACAAATGCAAATCCAAATGATAATATGAGTGTGCATATTTTTTTTTCATATAACTGAAAATAATGCTTAATCAAAGAACTCATAACTAAGAAACTATACATAAATATCCACCATGACCAAGAGCCCACCCAAGCTCTGATACCATGTTAACAACCCTAAAATGGGATTGATCATGGTGATAGACATAGATTAAGCAACATAATTAAGGTGGATTAGACCACACTAAGAACTCCATGAGAGAGAGAGAGAGATTGCACACTCAACACAAGTTCTATTGCATATCTCAATTGAACCATACAATGATATAGGCTTTCTAGCCTTATCTCACTTTACATGTCATCATCCATGTGGCAACTCCTTTTCCACTCTTTTGGTCAACACTCACACACCATACAATATTACATGTGGCATTCTTATCTTGCCACAATATCTTGCACCTCTAGGGTGCTTTCCCACATACACACAACACCGCGATTACATCTCTCTCAACACCCCCTCTTAATCGAGGTGTTCCACAACTCACCCATCACCCATCACCCATCACCCATCACCCAGCAATGTAGCATTGCACAACCGTAATCGTTACCTCTCAACAAATGTGTGAGTGACAAGGTCAATTTTTTCTAATTACTATCAATTTGTTGTTAATTGATAGATTAAGACTTAATAATGATTAGAAGGGTTAGAATTTGGAGGATCTAATTAAGAATATGTGACAACAATTTAATGGATCTTTTTACATAAGGTTGTTGTTCTCGATGAGATGGAGTGTCCCAAGCCAAAAAAAACTCAGGTCAAAGCATTGAAAGACACTGATTTTTATAGAAAATGAAATTTCCTTAGTATGCATGCACCAGTGGGGTTGGATGGAATAGCTTGAGATTTCAGTAATATGCTTCTCATAGCATTGCTAAACCAGCCCTAGAAGGGCTTGACCTGATTCGAAGCAAGGACGACGAATGGATTAGTTAACTAGTTGAAAAATTTTTGGCATAACGGGCTGTTGGAGTGTTGCCATATATATAGGCAGTGATGTGTGTGAACACACTTAGGACCGTCGAGACACTTTTTCCCTCTTTAGGAAGTTTTTTTTCCCGGCTTATATATACACCCATTATTCTAGGGCTAACTTATCTTTGTACATTCATACAATCTAATACACTGTGTGTTATGTGCATTCTTGCTTCTTCTTCTTCTCCAAGCTTTGTGTGCTTTTCTGCAACCCTAATTCTAACAATTGGTATCAGAGCAGGCATCGGCTCCCAGGGCTACGTCGCTAGCACCCTTCGACTCAGGTTCTCCGATTGAGGTGAGCTTTCACGAGCGCTTGCAGGTCCCTATACTCTACAGATCAGCCCGTAGGGCTATGCGTTCTCAGAAGTTGCATCTGAGGTCGTTTCGGGCTCTGTTTTTGCATTACAAGTTCTGTACAGGTGTTTTCGTCATTTTGTGCAGAAATTTTGACAGTGCAGTTTTCTGTAAAATAGGCATACGTATTCTATTGTGGATCGTGCTACATAGCATGAGTTGTTTTCTGTTCAGTCTTTGCTTCATTATAGGTAGCTTTTGCATCAGTTTCAGTCAGTGGCCATGGCTGATAACAGCAATGATGTATTTCGCATGTTGTCTGCTCTAATGACAAATTGGATGGAGACAGCAACTACCCACTTTGGGCATATATGATGTAGCATGTTTTGGTTGCAAAAGGAGTGTGGAACATTGTGCAGGGTATAGATGTACGTCCAAGTTCTGTGGATGTAGGATCTGTTGAGGATGTTGCAGGTTCTAGCAGCTCTACTGTTGCTGCTGTTTTACCCACTACTGAACAAGCTCGTTGGGATTGTAAAGATGCACAGGCTCATGCCTTGATTGCACTTTCTGTCAAACGTAACATCACTCCACATATTCGTTCAACTAAAATAGCAAAACATGCTTGGGATATTCTAGCTGGTTTGTATGCAGGTCGTAAACGAGGCAAAAATCTCTTATTTGCGTAAAGAGCTAGAATCGAAGATTATGCAGGAAGATGATGACATGAATGTTTTTCTTGCTAAGATTAAAGATCTCAAGGAACAGTTAATTTCTACAGGTCAGATTATTCCTGATCATTCTCTTGTGCAGACTGTTCTTGATGCTTTACTTGAGTCATATCAGACTTTTGCATCCACGTGGAGACTTGTTACTAAAAGGACAGACCTGATGTTGTCAAGTATGATACTTTAGTCAACAAGCTCTTGCAAGAAGCGTAATCCAGGCAAAACAGGGCTAGGCAGCGTGCAGGTGATCAGGCATTTGTTGCTGCCCCTAGCAGAGAAGAAGTGGTAAGGCAGTCCCTTCCACTGTTTCTTCTCCTATTAGTAGGTCTGCAACTTCTCCTTCCACAGGTAGCAACAATAGGTCTGAGAAGGCTCTTGATAAAGGCAAGAAAAAAATTAGGTGCAACTATTGTAAGGCAACTGATCATATCATTAAGAATTACCCTAAGCTAAAGGCTAAAGAGGCAAAGAAGAAAGAGTCAAATGCAGCCACAATAGCGGATGCTTCTACAAATGCAGATTCTGCAAATGTTGTGCAGGATACAGAATGGGTGTTTAGCGTGTATTGTCGGAATGATCCATCTGTACATGATGCATGTTTGGCAGTTTTTATTGACTCTGATGTATGGTATTTTGACAGTGGCTACAAAGCACATTACCTCGCATCATGATATGTTCACTTTTGTCTTGAGGCTGTCTCTAATAGGAATACTGTCACATGTGCCAATAATGCTTCTTACCCAGTGAAGGGCATTGGTAAAATTATGCTTACTGTTGCAAATGGCAGCGCTTTCATACTTTCAGATGTTTTGTATGTGCCATGGATAAAGAAGAATCTATTATCCGTCTCTGCGCTTACTAGACTTGGACTTATAGTCAAATTTGTGGATGACAGATGTACTGTTCATGATTTGACTTCTGGTGATACAATTATTGCATCTGGTACCTTGTTTCATGGGCTGTATAGGCTTAATTCTTATGACAAGTGTGTGGAAGATTCAGCAAATGCAGCTTCTATGATGAAAAGGCAGTTTCAAATGCAAAACTATGGCATGCTCGTTTTAGTCATCTGAACTTTGCTAGTTTACTGCGTTTGTAGAAATTTGATATGGTTGCTTCATTGCCCCCTCTTGAGGCACCATTGAAACATGTTTGTGAAGGCTGTATTTTGGGAAAAATGCAGCGTTCTGCGTTTCCAAAGGATGGTTCTGTGCGGGCCACTCGCAAATTACAACTTGTACATAGTGATGTATGTGGGCCTATGCAAACTCCGTCATTTGGTAAACACTTGTACTTCGTGACTTTCATTGATGATTACTCAAGGCATGCATGGGTATATCCACTGAAGGCAAAGTCCGAAGTGTTTTTGTGCTTCAAACGATTTTTGCTTATGTGGCTGAAAATGTATCCAATTGTACTGTGGGCACCCTTCGTTCTGATCGAGGGGGGGAGTACATGACTAAAGAGTTTGATGCATTTCTGGCTAGTCATGGGATAAAACACCAATGTACAGTGCCATATACCCCTCAGCAAAATGGTATTGCTGATGAGAGGAAAAACAGGTCACTTATGGAGATGGCACGATGTATGGTCAAGAGCCAAGGTTTGCCACATGTGTTTTGGCTTGAGACTGTCATGTGTGCTGCATATGTACTCAACAGGTGTCCCACTAAGGCCTTGCAGTCTGTTACTCCATACGAAGCTTGGCATGGCAGGAAGCCTTCTATTGGTCACTTGCGTGTCTTTGGTTGCTTGGCCTATGCTTTAGTGCATGTGCAACAACATAGAAAATTGGATGATAAGGCTGTCAAATGCTTTTTTGTTGGTTATAGTGCTGTGAGAGCAAGGGTTACAGATTGTATCATCCGTAGTCAAAGTGTATCTTGATTAGTCGAGATATTGTTTTTGTGGAAGATGCTGTGTAGCCTTTGTTATCATGTACCAAAGAGACAGGTGTGAGCTCACGGGATGTATTTGATACGTTGTTGCCTCTATTTACAGGTGGGAATTCAAATGTAAGTCCTAATGAGGCAAATATTCAGCCTATGTAGATTTCAAACGACATCATAGATCAGCCTATTTCTGATGCAGATTTATAGGATGTAATTTATGAGGATAGGGCTGAAAATGAGCAGGCTAGAGGATGTAATTTATGAGGATAGGGTTGAAAATGAGCAGGCTAGAGGTATGCCTAAATGGCTGGTGCAAACCTTGCGTGATAGTAAAATTGATGCACCTATGTCTAGTCGTACTCGTTCAGGTTTTCAGCATGCCTCTTATGCATCAGATTGTTATGCTTTGGCTGTGTCTAGTATGTGTGAAGAGGAAGAACCTCTTTCATTTGATGAGAGGCACAAAAATCAGAAAATTGGTTGTTGGCTGCAATGCAAAGTGAATATGATGCTATAATGAAGAATGGTACATGGTCTTTGTGTGATTTGCCTATTGGTAAAAAGGTCATTGGATGTAAGTGGGTTTTTAAGTTGAAACGAAAGCCAGATGGCAGTGTTGATCGCTATAAGGATAGACTTGTTGCAAAGGGTTATGCTCAAGAAAAGGACATTGATTTTGACGAGACCTTTGCTCCCACTTGTCGTATGACTACCATTCATAGCATTTGTGCATTGGCAGGCAGCTCATAATGGTTGGAATGTACATCAGTTGGACATAAAAACTACGGTCTTGAATGGAGATTTGCATGAGGAGGTGTATGTATCGTAGCCTCGTGGTTTTGTTCAAAGAGGGCAGGAAAACAAAGTGTGCAGGTTGAAAAATGCTTTATATGGTTTAAAGCAAGCTCCACGAGCTTCGTATGACAAGATACATGCATATTTGACTACACATGGTTTTCAGAATAGTCCAACAGAAAGCACTTTGTATATTAAACGTGTGGATGATGTACATCTAATCATTTCTCTCTATGTCGATGACATGCTGCTCACAGAACCAAATGAGAGTCATATTACTGATTTTAAGGCTGGTTTGAATGCCTCTTTTGAGATATCAGATTTGGGGCATTTGCATCATTATTTGGGGATACAATTTAAGCAGTGTGATGAAGGTATTGCTTTGTGTCAGACAAAGTATATTGAGACATTGTTGCGGAGATTTGGCCTTGAAGACTGCAAGCCTATTGCTACTCCAATGGAGAAAGGTTTGAAGTTTAGTCTTTATGATGCTGGAGATCACTTTGATGTCACACTCTATCAGATAGCTGTTGGTTGCCTCATTTATGTATGCAAGGCCGGACATTCAGTTTGCAGTCTCACAGGTGAGTAGGTTTATGCATAGCCCAGGGTCTCAGCATTGGAAGGTAGTTAAACGCATCTTTTGCTACTTGAGTGGCACCATACATCTTGGGCTGTTTTATCCCAAGGGGGGATCGTTGCCACCAGATTTACATGCTTTTTGGACTCAGATTGGGTTGGTTGCTCTATGACACAAGAGTGCCGAGTACAGGGCAACTTTCAGAGCTATGATTGAGTGTGTGTGGCTCAGACGGCTTATGGTGGCTGACTTGGGTGTTGGACAGGAGTCTGCCACCTCTATCTACACTGACAGTCAGAGCGCATTGGCAGTTGTGAGAAACCCAGTTTTTCATGCTCGCACAAAGCACATTGAGGTGCATTATCACTATGTCAGGGAAAGACTCTCAGTAGGAGAGATCAGCTTGGCATATGTGCCAACACAGGACAACCTCGCCGATCTTTTAAAAAAGGTGCTTCCTCATGAGATGAGAAGTTTGAAGCTTTCCGCAAAGCTTTGGGCTTGCTCCCCTTTGTGGACTGATCCACTTTGGGCATGGCACTTCCCTATACATGAGTGCCAGCTCTCGTTCACACCATCACTCCCAGGGGGGATTTGTTGCCATATATATAGGCAGTGATGTGTGTGAACACACAGGACCGTCGCGGCACTTTTTTCCTATTTAAGAGGTTTTTTCCCTGGCTTGTATATACGCCCAGGCTAACTTATCTTTGTACATTGACACAATTTAATACACTGTGCGTTGTGTGTATTCGTGCTTTTTCTTCTCCAAGCTTTGTGTGCTTTTCTGCAATCCTAATTCCAACATGGAGGACAATTGGACCATGCCGATGCAACCACGAGTGTGCCTTGAAGTGTTAATTAAGAAGTAAGGACGATTTTGCAAATGCTAGACACGATTGAACTATTTATTGGTGGCGAAGCTCTTGTGGAGATGAACGCGCAATAGATACGTTGAAAAAGGCAAAATGCATCCAATGTATCCAATATCAAATGTCAACTCATGCACCAATTCTTCATTAATTATATTTGCCAATTACCAATTGTGATATGTTGAAGGTACTCTTGCTTGTCAATCTGTCGGCCAAGCATTCCCACTCTCTTATCGAGTTTCACTCTAAGGCAAGTGTTGTGGCCATTTCTTCACCTCTAGGTACCTAATCTCTTTCCGTACCACTTATGACACTCTTCAAGTTATGAAACTCTTGAACTAAGGCCTTGTTAACCCTAGAAGGACATGGGCTAATTCGCTTTGTGTGGGGTGAATTTGGCTTTACCCCTGATTCGGCATGTTCTGCTCTTGCAGCTTAGACTGTTGCCTTTGTGAGTCAAATGTTGAGCTGAGGCTTGGTGTGAGTGGACATCCTAAGGTATTCTAGGTGTCCTCAAGAGGAATTTGACATTGGCTAGGTGTGTGAAGAGAACCAACAATTGTTACCATATTATAGTAGTGATGTGTGTGAACACACTTAGGACCGCCGGGGCACTTTTTCCCTCACTAGGAGGTTTTTTCCCCCGTGCATTGTATATACGCCCATTATCTTCTAGGGCTTGTTATCTTTCATTTTTGGCACTCATAATACACTACTGTGTTGTGCTCAAGCTTCCTCATCTTCTTGAAGTTGTGTGTGCATTCCTGCAACCCTAATTCCAACAATTGGTATCAGAGCAGGCTTCCTCCTCCCGGGCAGCATCACCGGCACCTGCCGCTTCATCTCCTCCGATTGAAACGAGGTTTCACGAGCGTCTGCAGGTCGTTTCAGAATTTTGATCTGAAGTCATTTCGCCCTCCGTTTTTGCATTCCAAGTACTGCGCAGGCAAAATCGTCCTACTGTGCAGATTTTCTGTCAAGATTAAAATCTGCAGGACAGGTGCCCATTCGTCTGTTTTGGGCTGTGCTACATAGCACAGGTCGATTTTATACAGGTTTACCTCTTACAGACAGCATTTACATCTAGTAGTACAGTCATTGGCCATGGCTGACAACAATGATGTATTCCGCATGTTGGCTGCTGAGGATAAGTTGGATGGCACCAACTATCCATTGTGGGCATATATGATGCGACATGTATTGGTAGCAAAGGGGTTATGGAACATTGTGCAGGGTATTGATGCACGTCCTATTGTGGCTGGGAATGCTGCAAACACATCAGAAACAGGTACTGTTGATGATGGTGCAGGCACAAGTGCTGTAGCAGCTGTTCGAGAACCACCACTTTCAGCAGAGCAGATTCGTTGGGATGGTAGAGATGCGCAGGCTCATGCCTTGATTGCGCTGTCTGTCAAACGTACCATTATCCCACATATTCGCTCCTGTAGGACTTCTAAGGATGCTTGGGATGTACTTGCCACATTGTATCAGGCAAGAAATGAGGCTCGTGTTGCTTATCTCCGAAAACAGTTGGAGAGTGAGCATATGAACGAAGGTGATTCTATGGATAGCTTTTTGACAAAGATCAAGGATTTCAAAGAGCAGCTCATTTCTGCAGATGAAATCCTGTCAGACAGTTCACTTGTGCAGACTGTTTTGAATGGTCTACCAGATTCTTATCAGGGTTTTGCTTCCACTCTTCGCTTGATGATGAAAGGCAATCCCAATGCCTTATCATTTGAGGAGTTAGTTTCTGTTTTGCTGCAAGAAGACCAGTCAAGGCAAAACAGGAATATTATGCGTGTCGCAGATCAAGCTTTCGTTGCTAGTCAGAGAAGCGGGAAAGGTAAAGCTGGCTTTTCTTCTAGTAAGCAGAAATCTGCAAATGCTGCGCAACCAAAGAAGGAAGACAAAGATGAGAAGAAGGGTGACAAACAGAAGACATTTTGCAAGTACTGTAAGGGAAATGATCATGTCATCAAAGCGTGTCCTAAGCTGGCTGCGAAAGAGGCTAAGAAGAAAGAGGCTGGTATGGCTGTTGCAGATGCCTCTCCTTCTAACAATGAATCTGCTAATGTTGTGCTAGATACAGAATGGGCATTCACTGCGCAGTGCAGTTATGACCCATCTTTGCATGACACATGTATGTCTGCAGTAGATTCAGATGTATGGTACTTTGACAGTGGTGCCACTAAGCATATCACCTCGCAGCGCAATTTATTCACTTTCCTTGAGTCTGCTCCCACAGGGAATACTGTCACTTGTGCCAATAACTCCTCTTATCCCGTTGAAGGAGTTGGACAGATTGTGCTGAATGTTGCAAATGGCAACACCTTTACACTTTTTGATGCATTGTATGTGCCAGAGATCAAAAAGAATCTGCTGTCAGTCTCCGCATTTGCCAAAACAGGTTTGGTTGTAAAATTTGTGGATGACAGATGTACTGTTCATGATCTCTCTTGTGGTGACATCATTGTAGCATCTGGTTCACTATGTCGAGGGCTGTATAAGCTCAATATGGATGGCAAATGTGTAGAGGATTCAGCATGTGCTATTATGGATACGCAGGCTATTTCAAATGCAAAACTGTGGCATGCACGTTTTGGTCATCTGAATTATGCAAGTTTGCTGCACCTGCAGAAATCTGAAATGGTGTCTTCTTTGCCTAAGCTTGAGGCACCTGTCAAGCATGTTTGTGAGGGCTGCATATTGGGTAAAATGCAGCGTGCTTCCTTTCCCAAAGATGGATCAGTGAGAGCTGAACGCAGATTGCAGCTTGTTCACAGTGATGTTTGTGGTCCCATGCAAACTCCATCATTTGGAAACTACCTTTACTTCGTGACTTTCATTGATGATTTTACCAGGCATGCATGGGTATATCCTTTGAAGGCAAAGTCCGAAGTGTTTTTGTGCTTCAAACAGTTTTTGGTTATGGCTGAAAATGTGTCAGAAAGTAAGATGGGCACCCTCCGTTCAGATCGAGGGGGGGAGTATATGTCTTCAGAATTTAATGCATTTCTGGCTGAGCGTGGGATAAAACACCAATGTACAGTGCCGTATACACCACAGCAAAATGGTGTGGCTGAGAGAAAAAACAGGTCTCTCATGGAAATGGCAAGATGTATGGTTAAGAGTCAAAGTCTACCACATAGTTTTTGGCTTGAGGCTGTCATGTGTGCCACTTATGTACTAAACAGGTGTCCCACCAAAGCATTACAGGTTGTCACTCCATATGAGGCTTGGCATAGCCGCAAGCCATCTGTTGGCCATTTACGTGTTTTTGGTTGCCTGGCATATGCATTAGTGCCTGTGCAACATCGCAGAAAATTGGATGACAAAGCTGTCAAATGTATTTTTGTTGGATATAGTGCTGAGAGCAAAGGCTATCGTTTGTATCATCCACAGACAAAGCGCATTTTGGTTAGCCGTGATGTTGTATTTGTGGAAGATGCAGTTCAGCCCTTGGTTTCATGTACTAAGGAGACAGATATCAGCTCACGTGATGTCTATGATACATTGTTGCCTCTTTTCAGTGGTGCACAGTCAAGTGCAATACCTCATGAGGCAGTTTTTCAGCCTATGCAGGTTTTAAATGATGGCACAGATTAGCCTATATCTGATGCAGATGTGCATGATGCACTTGAGGATGAGAGACAAGAGATTGAGGGCTCTAGGAATATGCCTAGATGGCTGGTGCAGACTTTGCGTGACAGCAAGTTGGATGCCCCTTTGTCTAGTCGCACTCGTTCTGGCTCTCATGGTGCCTCTTATGCGTCAGATTGTTATGCATTGGCTGTTTCTAGTATGTGCGATGAAAGTGAGCCTGTTTCATTTGATGAGGCACAAAGTTCAGAAAATTGGATGGCTGCTATGCAAGCAGAATACGATGCTATTATGAAGAATGGTACATGGTCTTTATGTGACTTGCCCCCTGGCAAGAAGGCCATTGGCACTAAGTGGGTATACAAATTGAAGCGTAAGCCTGATGGCACAGTGGATCGCCATAAGGCTAGGCTTGTTGCAAAAGGTTATGCTCAACAGAAGGGCATTGATTTTGATGAGACTTTTGCTCCCACATGTCGTATGACCACTGTTCGTAGCATCTGTGCATTAGCAGCTCATAATGGTTGGAATGTACATCAGCTGGACATAAAGACTGCGTTCTTAAATGGAGATTTGCATGAGGAGGTGTATGTATCGCAGCCTCGTGGTTTTGTTCAAAGAGGGCAGGAAAACAAAGTGTGCAGGTTAAAAAAGGCTTTATATGGTTTAAAGCAAGCTCCACGAGCTTGGTATGAAAAAATACATGCATATTTGACTGCACATGGGTTTCAGAATAGTCCAACAGAAAGCACTTTGTATGTTAAACGTGTGGATGGTGTACATCTAATCATTGCTCTCTATGTCGATGACATGCTGCTCACAGGACCAAATGAGAGTCATATTGCTGATTTTAAGGCTGATTTGAATGCCTCTTTTGAGATGTCAGATTTGGGGCATTTGCATCATTATTTGGGGATACAATTTAAGCAGTGTGATGGAGGTATTGCTTTGTGTCAGACAAAGTATATTGAAACATTGTTGCGGAAATTTGGCCTTGAAGACTGCAAGCCTATTGCTACTCCAATGGAGACAGGTTTGAAGTTGAGTCTTCATGATGCTGGAGATCACTTTGATGTCACACTCTATCAGACAGCTGTTGGTTGCCTCATTTATGTATGCATTACGAGGCCAGACATTCAGTTTGCAGTCTCACAGGTGAGCAGATTTATGCATAGCCCAGGCATTAAGCATTGGCAGGCAGTGAAGCGTATCCTTCGCTATTTGAGTGGTACTCGGCATCTTGGGTTGTTTTATCCCAAGGGGGGATCATTGCCGCCAGATTTACATGTTTTTTCAGATTCTGACTGGGCTGGTTGTTATGACACACGCGTGTCCACGAGTGGTTTTTGCTTCATGCTTGGAAGCTCATGCATATCATGGTTGAGCAAGAAGCAGCCTACTGTGGCCACTTCTAGTTGTGAAGCTGAGTACAGGGCAGCTTTCACAGCTACGGTTGAGTGTGTGTGGCTCAGACGCCTTATGGCTGATTTGGGTGTTGGGCAGCCATCTGCCACCACCATCTTCACTGACAGTCAGAGCGCATTGGCAGTTGCGCGGAACCCAGTGTTCCATGCTCGTACGAAGCACATTGAGGTGCACTACCATTATGTCAGGGAGAGACTCTCTGCAGGAGAGATCAGTTTGGCTTATGTGCCAACACAGGATAACCTTGCAGACCTTTTCACAAAGGCTCTGCCTCGTGAGAAGTTCGAAGCTTTTCGCAAAGCTTTGGGCTTACTCCCTTTTGTGGATTCGTCCACATAGCTAGACACTTCCCTATACATGAGTGCTAGCTCTTGTTCACCGCATCACTCCAGGGGGGATTTGTTACCATATTATAGTAGTGATGTGTGTGAACACACTTAGGACCGCCGGGGCACTTTTTCCCTCACTAGGAGGTTTTTTCCCCCGTGCATTGTATATACGCCCATTATCTTCTAGGGCTTGTTATCTTTCATTTTTGGCACTCATAATACACTACTGTGTTGTGCTCAAGCTTCCTCATCTTCTTGAAGTTGTGTGTGCATTCCTGCAACCCTAATTCCAACAACAATTGCAAGCCTTAGCCACTTCTTCTAGCTAGTGGTGGATAAGATGTGGATAAGTGAGCTTAATGAAGTGATTAATGCAAGTGTAAGTTAATACGAGTAGAGGGGAGAGATAAGGACTTGAAATAAGATACTATGGATAAAGGGGTGGCTCTGATACCAAGTTGAGAATCATGGGTACCATGTGCATGATTATAGTGATTAGTCCTAATCCTACATTAATGTGGTGATTAAGCTAATCTAAGGTGGGTCAATCCTAAGCTTAAACATGATGATTAAATACTAAAATAATTAAGGTTAGACTTAACCACCATAATTAGGTTAGAAGAAGATTGAGACTTGTACTCATAAAGAGGCTTGAGAGCTTACTTCATGTTTCATTGCTTAAAATGGTCCCCTATTATTTGAGGGGCTTATACATCAATGTGGGATAATTCCCTTTGCTCATGTGGCTTCATATGCTAGGCTTTGCTCGTGCTTGGCTTACTCAACTCACTCCATGTCTCTTCCTTGTGCTCTATGGCACCACATTTCTCAACAAAATGGAGGGATGAAGAAGAGACTACAACAAAAAGTGCTCATCAAGGGAAAAATGAGGGGGAATCAAGTGCTCATAGAAAGTACACAGGACACAAATGTGCCAAAAAGTACAAGCAATAGGAAAATAGAGATATTTGGTAAGCTCTTTAAAACTAGTACACCTCAAGGATTACTTGAGAGAATTAGGGTGGAGCTTTTGTTACCTCCACCAAAAATACCTCCATGTAGGCTTATTTCAACTGAATCAATCAGAAAATTAAGTCCATCTATAAAAAAAATCTCTCTCAAGGTCTTCTATGAAAACAGGTGGTTACTTGTTGGAAAGTCAGGGTGTCTTCATTATTTCCATCCTCGATTTGGAGGGGCAGGAGACACCTCTTACGTATGAGAGGAGGGAGTCCTAGAGTGATGCATGGAATACTATGAATGATAGGTTTGAGTAGATCTTGGATAATGATACAGAGTGGGGTCCATACCTCAGGGGCAAAATGATCCACATATTTGATGGAAATAATCAACACAAAGCGTTCATGGATTGCATCAAAAGAGGTTAGCATATTCCTATTTTTTAGGAGGGTGATTAAATATTTTATTTTATAATTGTGTTTATATGATGCTATATAATTCCCAAATGATTTGCCAATGCACTATAGCATGCTTTGTGATTTTGTTTCATTCGAGAACAATGACGTTGGAGAACTTCTATTTTTTCTCACTCAATTGAACAAGTAAGAAATTTATCTCATTAGCTTGAACTTCTCTTTGTCTTATCAAATTAAACTATATGTGTTTTGGATAATCACTTGAAATGATGTCATGTGTGATAGGATCAATGATTTTGGGTATGTTCCCAACACATTTGGAGGTACCCAAGCTTTTTCATATTAGGAAACTTAGTTGATGTAAGAGGAAAAAAGGGTTGATATAAGATTCCAATTCAAATACTCTCACAACTTGTTTTTAAGGTGATTTCTCCAATAACTTGTATTTTTTAATTAGAGATTACATTTTTTGTCCATTTAATTTTTTTGTAATTCTTATCCATTATGTTTTTCATCAAAGGATGAAATGGAACAAAAAGTGGATAAAAGAACAAAGGGCATGGATGATGAGACCAGAGAAAAGGTCATAAGAGAGGTAGAGGTGTTATAGAGAGGAAAAGCATGGAAGTATGTAAGGCTCACAGCTCCTCATAATGGTGAGTGTTATTGGCGTGCTTCGCTCTCTCTGTTGTGGCATGAGCCAAACAAACACATGGCCACAGAGAGGAGAAATTAAAGATGATTGGTGCTATCTACATTAAAGATGAAGATAAGGAATATATTATGGGGATGCTCGATATTTCCCAATCTCTTATATGCACCTTGGAGTACTTACCTTCTAATAACAAAAGGAAGATAAGAGATTGGTTACACATGTTTGTTTATTGGCTTCAAATCTCTCAATTGGGGCTCAGATTATTGTATAGCATACATAATGCAAATAACAATGTGTACATAGAGTTTGTCATGACCAATCAAAGAAAGTACTTTAGAAAGGCTTTCAAGAAGCATGAGATTCAACAATGACATTGAGCATCAACCCAGTCTTCAGGCTACACAACGTGTTATTTACGAGTTACCTTCTATATATTTGCTTCTTAACTTATTAAATTTATCATTATAGACTCATTTCAAAATTAGGTTATGAATCATCAAGGAAGCATATGATTCAACAATGACATTGGGCATCAACCCGGTCTTCATGCTACACAATTTACGGGTTACCTTCTATCTATTTGCTTCTTGACTTATTAAATTTATCATTATAGACTCATTTCAAAATTAGCTTATGTAATAAGCTAATAATTAGGTGGATTCTAAAGCTTTTGAGCATGGGTTCACTTGAGAGTGTTCCTCCTCTTGCAACCATATGGGCTTGACACATCCTTGTATGAAGACTTGCAGTTGGGAGGAAGAGTAAGTGTGTGACCTTCGAGTTCTTACTATACCAAAGTCTATTATTTATTCTTATGCTTGTTAAGTCTATGTACATGCTATTTCTAGTATTGAGAGGAATCATTTCCCATGGTGCTTGGACATGGGAAAAAAATTTAGCCCAAATGAAGAGATGGATCTTTATCAAACGACATAATTTTGTATTACTTCTGTGAGCACAACCTAAGATTACAGATGAGGTAAGTGAGAGTCAATAATATTTCATGAGTTTAAATATAATTAAAAATCATGAAATAATTAATTAATTGATGTAACATGTGTTTCATATATGTGTCGTTTATCCCACTACATCCCATTCCTAGTCTACTGCATCAATAGCCACACTACTCATGCCACCTGTGAGCCTAGGATGACAACTTGTAGAATAGGTTTTGCAGGCAAACAAGAGGCAAGTGACACAAACAAAGACTAGCAGCATTGGTGGAGAGGAGACTGAGAACATTGGAGATCCTATAAGATAGACATTTTGCAACCAAAAGGTGAGTAGACTCTCCACATATATCACAATGGCTAATATTTAAAAATATGATAGGAGCTATATTTAAATGCCTTTAATGTAAGCACTGTAGATCTTGCATTGGATGTTCAAAGTTGGAAACAATTGTCTACCATCATGAGTGGAGTTATGGAAGCTTTAAACATAATTTATACAGGTAAGGATGGTGGATCGGTGTGTTGAGCTAATTTTTGGTGACTTCCTATCTGACATTGTGGTAGAGGGTTATTCCATAAATAAGATTCCATATTGGAATAAAGTTGTTGATAATCTATATGCCTCGACCTTTAGATTTGTCGACTTTTGTCTCTCCAATGTTGGCTTCTTTACATGCTTGTACAAGATGAAGATTGACTTAGCAATTGGTTGCTACACACACTCGAGAAGAAGGCTATATGATTGGATTGATCAATTATCATCAATTGAGCTGAAAATGAGCTGATTAAACAGGCTGATACTACTGGTTTGCAGAGAAACAGAGTGTGATTAATCGACGACTAATTACTCTTTGGTCTTAAACAATTGGACTAATTCTTTTTATATGGAGTTAGTGGACATCATTGTTAAGCTAATGAATGCCTGGTTGCTCAATTTGGACAAAGATTGAAGAAATTAGAGCAAAATTACTACTGGTTTTTCTGGTTTTTCTCAGAACAGAGAAGGGGGTTTGACAAAATTGGTATGTACACGGATGGTGTTGATATTCAACATTGAGGTTGTTTAGGTGTCAATGCAAGTTACCCATACTTGATTGCACCACTACATTGTAATTTGGAGCCTTGGAAAGCGCATCAAAGTAGGGTATCTTGGACTGCGTGAGCCAGTTCATTTTGGATGCATACAGGTTGATTTTCTATATCAAAATTGAAGATTGTTGACTACTTTGGAGTATCTAGAAAAACACTCATTGGAGTGTGGTTGAGCTGAAGAAGGCTTGTTTACAGATTTGGAATTGTGCGGAAGGTGTATTTGCATTGAGCAATATGTCAGGATAATCCAGTACAGATTGTTGGTGAAAAGCTGGATAGGAAGAACTTCCAGGCATGGAAGTACAGGATCAAAAGTTTCTTGAAGGGAAAAGGTTTTTGGAATCTCATTACAGGTGCTGAGCTGGAACTACCTCGACAACCTACATAGTAGCATGTTATAACTCATAAGCAATGGTCAGAAAGAGCATTCAAAGTGTTGCATTATCTGTCTATATGTATTTCGGATGCTATGCTCATACACATACATGATGATGAGAATCCCAAGGATGCATGGGATACATTGGTGAAGTTGTTTGATACAGACACGAGTGCTCGCAAGTCTCAGTGCGACAACAACAGATACATAATGTGAAGCGGAATAGAAGGAGCATCCATGATTATGTGCGAGAAATAAAGAAGTTTGTAGATGCATTGGCAACAATCAATGCCCCCATGCCTGATGATGATTTGGTAGACATTACCTTGCGTGGTCTTGGCAAAGAATATAAATCTTTTGATACATCCATCTCGGTTTGGAGTACAGGTTTACCAGACTTTGATGAGTTGGTTTCACTCTTGCTTGTTGAGGAAATCAAACTCACTGATCCCTTTCAGGATGCATCTACTAGTCATGATGATAATGGTAGAAATCAGGCTTTCTATTCCCAAAGAGGATTTAGAGGCAGGGGAAGATTTGCATCACGTGGCCATGGTAATGGTCGTGGATGGCAGGACAAGTCACCACAATAGAATTTTCAGCCTTCATATGGTGCTAGAGGTGGTCGTGGATATACACCTCAGAGAGGCAGAGATAATCCTCGTGGTAGAGGACGTTGGCAAGGCCAACAAACATCTATGTAAGATGTGGAATGCCATTACTGTGGGAAATTTGGTCATATGGCACGTGATTGTTTCCGCAAACAGAACGATTTGAGAGGGGGTAGAGCACAACGTGGTGGACATTATGGTGGAAATTATGCACAACATGGTGGTGGAAATTATGCATCAACGCAGTAATGATGGCAGCACAAATCACTTGTTTGCCATGAAACATGTTGTGGGATCTATGATAACAAATGCTAAGAATGATGACACTTGGTATATGGACTCTGGAGCATCAAACCATATGACTTGTCATGGTGAATGGTTTGAGCATATGAAGCCTATGGATGTGAAAGGCTATGTGGAAACAGGAGATGATACTCAGCATGCCATTACACATGTTGAAAGTGTACCATTGGTTATGCACAATGGTCAAACAAAGTCTATGTCAGATGTATTGTATGTGTCTTCTATCACAAAAAGCTTGGCCTCAGTTGGTGAAATGGTGGAACAGGGATTAAACGAGCATGGTTGCTTTGTTGAGGATTTCAAACATGGATGTAGAGTCATTGCTAAAGGCAAGAAAGAAGGCAGGTTGTTTAAGCTGGATGCTGGGATTCCTGAGGTAAAATCAGCCATGTTCTCTAAAAGCAGAAATGTGGTACAGGACATTGATATGTGGCATAAGAGAATTGGACATGTCAATATACAAAGGTTAAGGAACATGCAGGAAAGAGGCATTGTTAGTGGGCTGCCTAGATTCAAGTATGATGGGAATATGCAGTTTGTGAAGCCTGTCAGTTTGGAAAGCAGGCAAGGCTGCTGCAGTTTCCTAGAGAAGGCAACATGAGTAGCAGGCCACTTGAGATAGTACATAGCGATGTATGGGGTCCTGCACAAAACCCATCTATCAAAGGCAGTTTATACTATGTGACATTCATTGATGATTTCAGCAGGATGACATGGATATACTTTCTCAGAGAGAAAAGTGAAGTATTGGAAAGGTTTATGGATTTCAAAGCTTTTGCAGAGAAGCAATATGGCTCATGGATTAAATGTTTGAGGACAGATGGAGGAGGTGAATATACCTAAAATGCTTTTGAGCATTTCTTGAGAAAGCATGGTATAAGAAGATAATTGACTTGCAGGTATACACCTCAGCAAAATGGTGTGGCTGAGAGAAAGAATAGAGTCATTTGTGAAGTGGCTAGGGCAATGCTCAATGAAAAGAGCATGCCAGATTATTATTGGGCAGAAGCTTGTGCTACCGCGGTGTATATACTGAATAAAACACCTACAGCAGCCATACATGGAAGTACACCAGAGATGCGGCTTACAGGTTTTCGGCCAGACATTGGACACCTCAAAGTATTTGGATGCATAGCTTATGTACATGTGCCTGATGAGAGAAGGAGGAAGTTGGATCCTAAGGCAGAAAAGTGTGTGTTTGTTGGATATGCACAGGATCGTAAGGCATACAAATGTTACAATCCACAAACTAGGCAAGTTGTTATCTCATGAGATGTGGTGTTTGATGAGCTTGCTAGTTGGTACAAAGCAAAGGATGAGGGTGTCATTGAGTCACTTGAAGCTGATGTGCCTGTGAACTTGCCACAAGCAAGTTCTAGTTCTACTTCTATGTCTGGGCCAGCACAGCAGAGGCTGAGAGTAGTACTGTACGTCCATGGTCAGGACGTTTGAGGCATGAGAGTGTGAGCCCTGGGAGTAGTGCTATGGATAAAGGAAAGAAGAAGGTTGAAGGAATTGGAATTACAGGTTATGAGTCATCAAGTTCAGAGAGTTTGGATGAGGAACTTGGCATACCTGTTTTACGCACACCTGGTGCAAGGCAGGATAGATATGTGCCACTACATGCTAGAGTGACAAGTGTTCAGAGTGATCCGCATGCATTGCAGAGATCCCAAAGGGTCAGATATCCAATTGACAGGTTGACATACCGTGATTTTGCTATGCATTATGCATATATGACGTCTTTGGTGAAGCATGTGGAACCTACATGTTATACAGAAGCTATTGGAAAGCATGTATGGGAAAAAGCAATGGATGTTGAGATGGACGCATTGGTTCATGACACATGGGATTTGGTTACATTACTACCACAGGACAAAAATGCTATTGGTTGCAAATGGGTTTACAAAGTGAAGTGCAAGTCTGATGGTTCCATTGAGCAACATAAAGCAAGATTGGTAGCTAAGGGTTATGCACAAACCCAAGGCTTGGACTATGATGAAACATTTAGTCCAGTGGCAAAGATGGGAACAGTGAGAACAGTCATTGCTATGGCTGCAGCAAAATGGTTGGGAAATGCATCAAATGGATGTCAAAAATACATTTCTAAATGGTGATTTACAAGAGGAAGTGTATATGGCACAGCCAAAAGGTTATGTACACCCAAAGTATCCCACTCATGTATGCAGATTGAAAAAGGCATTATATGGTTTGAAGCAAGCACCTCGTGCTTGGAGTGATAAGATGAGCAGATATCTTATCTCCCTTAGATTTTAGGTTTCTACCGCAGATACTTCACTCTATGTGAAGAAAACAGATCATGGGATTGTTTTACTTGTCATCTATGTGGATGACTTGATTATCACAGGTGATCATGGTACAGATGTGATGCATGTCAAGAAAGCATTGAGTGGGCAATTTGACATGAAAGATTTGGGTGAATTGAGATACTTTCTTGGAATTGAAGTGATCAAAGACCATGCAGGTACATGGTTAGTGCAACGCCAATATACATTGGATATATTGGCAAAATATGGGATGACAGGGTGTAAGCCTATGAGTACACCTTTGGAGCAAAATGTGAAGTTGCGGGCTGATTTTGGTGAGGAGTTGGATGATCCATCCATGTACAGAAAGATGGTTGGTAGTCTCATTTACATGACTATCACACGCCCGTATTTGAGTTATGCTGTGGGACTAGTAAGCCAATTTATGCAAAGCCCCAGAAAACCTCATTTGGATGCAGTGAGATGCATTATGCGATATGTAAAGACCACTGCACATTATGGTCTACTTTATGAGAGTGGTAAAGGCTTGGATACACAGATGCTGATTGGGCAGGTAGCTCATATGACAGGAGGTCTACTAGTGGTTATGCTTTTACACTTGGAAGTGCCGTGGTGAGTTGGAGTAGCAAGAAGCAACCTACAGTTGCTTTATCCAGTACAGAGGCTGAATACAGGGGTGCAGCCATTGCTACTTGTGAAGGAATATTGCTACTTGTGAAGGAATATGGTTAAAGAATCTCTTGGCAAATTTGGGTGAGCCTATTGATGGCAAAGTTGTCATTCATTGTGACACCATGAGCAGTATAAAGTTGGCCAAGAATCTAGTGTTTCATGCGCAGACCAAACACATAGAGGTCCATTATCACTTTGTCAGAGAGAAGGTGCTAGATGGTACAGTTGATCTACACAGTATGTGAAGACTAACGAGCAGGTGGTAGACATCTTTACAAAGCCACTTAGCAGGGAGAAGTTTGAGTACTTCCGTACTATGTTGGGAGTACATGGGATGAGCTTGAGGGGGAGTGTTGAAAGCCTTGATATCCCAAGCTCATCTTCATCTATGGCAGTACATCATGAGCTTGAGAGGGACTGTTGAGATTCAAGCTCGATGTCAGTGTGTGCCAGCTATGCTATGTGCTGGCATGTTAGGTAGGAACATGTGTGAGACATAAATGACCGCGTCAAGCTGGTCATAGTGTGTGGACATTAGCTAGGGTTAGATGTGTGTGGACACAACTCATAGTGTGTTGTGTGTATTATGGATTATGGCTTTATGCATTGTGTGAGAAGGGGGATGGCTTCCCTCTATGGTTAGGGTTTGCTCCTGTGTGTGTGTCTCCTCTCCCTCTACCTATTTTTCAACAGAGCCTTGGAGAGGAACTTGATGTGGAGCATGAACTCATTCATGATATGTATGTATTTACTTTCAATTAACTTTATATTCATTAAGTTATAATTATCTTTATGTTCATCATGTAGTTTGATTTTGAATGATATTTTTTTGAATCATCAGAGTTTCCTCTCAAGAATTGGTTTTAAAAAAGGGATCTACTTGGAGAGGTGGTTGCCACAGAGAGGTTCGAAGTTATGCAAGTATATTATTTCATTGTTCAACAAGCCTAGAGATACTGTTATGGATTTGTTTGTTAGGACTGGGACACTTGGTCTTGCAGAGCAGCATATATGGATCATAATGTGATATTGTTAGAGAAGGATGAACACATTTACGAACGCTTACTCAAACCATAATCTACCAAGGTCATAAGTATTTTCAAGCTTAAGTAATTAGAACTAATGTGTATCAAAATATTTTTTTCTCTTTAGTATGTATCTTTTTATTTATGTGTCTCTTTAACAAATTTTGAACAAAGTCAACAACCTCAAATGCCAATGATACCTTCTTGTTTGGAACATTGTTACATATGCTTTGGTCCTTGTATTTATTTTTTTATATTTAGAAGCTACTCTTACATTTAAAGCTTTGAACATTATGGACTTTTTTTTTGTTTTGTTATTGTAGACATTTGCTATTCCTACTCTTGGTGGTAGAGCATCAAACATTATAGACATTATCTCAATTTTGCTAATGTAGCGTATCAAAAGGTTGTTTCCTATGCACTCTCCATGCTAGTATTATTATTGAAATGAATTTAAATAAATTGATGCCCGTGTAGATTTGCAATCTTGAACTTATTTTATTGTGAAGATATTATTAATATTGTTATTTTTATAACTTCATTTAATCATCTTCTATTCCACACATGGTTTGAAAATCAATTTAATGAATTCACAATTAATTTAAATTTTAGTGAGCATTGGCACACACAATTTTCCTCATCAAAGCGTAGAATCAACCAGACATCATACAACTCGTGCTGCCTATTGTACATCTTTGCTATCACAGGACCCTTTTGTACTTCTTGAAGAAATAATTAAAAACTCACAAATACATCAAAATTTAAAACAAAGACTTGAATTAAATTGATATCAAAGATCATAGCATACCATAAGACAAGAGAAATAGAATAACATCACCATCAAGACAAGATTGGGTGCAATCTCCCTCCCCATGTGTGTAGCTTCACTTCCACTACATGAGTATTTAGAGAATTGTATTCATAAAAATAGCCCAAGGAGCTAATAATAGATGTGCGTATAATTTGGGCTTGCTTTTCTCACTTTTAGTGGGTATTGCTTTATATATTATTAACCATATGAAAGTTCCTAAGCTTTGTACATATAAAAGCCTTTGCCCAAATATAAATGCTATTGGGCCTTTACACATGAAATAATTTTGTGCACACTCATACATATATAATAACCTTGTGCACATTCGCACACTCCATTAAGCTCACGCCTACACACATTAAATCTAGCATATTTTTCTATGATTATTAATTCATAAAAAATATGATAAAATATATACCTGTAAACAGTCCTCCCATTTGAGGAAGCAACTGTCCTCAGTATGTAGAAGAAAATTCTCTAACAACAAGATCATGCTCATAGCTATCGATGTCATAACCTGCAAGGTAAACTCAGAGGTCAGAACATGGCTCAGAGGTTGATTAGGCATGGCTCAGAGATTCTTATGGACATGGAATACCACAATAAAACTCGTGCGATACCTAAATTGGTGATCCTCCTCGCACTCATCATCAAATCACAAATCATATACACAAAATGTCATAAATTTCTAATACATGATTAACAAAATGATATTCATCTTCATGCCACCGCTCAATACACCATCCATACGACACCTCAATCGGTACCCTTGTATAGTGTGACACCTCATTCGTCTCGGTACCCTCACACATCTCATGCCATACGACACCTCAATCGGTACCCTCATATGGTGTGGGCAGCTATACTCATAGACGTAATCCACGTTAGTTAAATAATTAATTAAACACATCAATTAATCCCAACATTGTCATGAGATATAGGCAACCATAAAATCAAAATACACATACCAATCACCTGGCTAATTAGGATTAGTATATGATTAATATTTTTACCTCTTTTTCAACAAACCCTCTGTACCCCCAGCTGGTGGAGGAGCTCTATCTCCCATCGTACATCAAATTAGCTCAAGCCACTTTAGCCAAACATAGCTAACACCCTTGTGCTCCAGCCCATCAAATCAGCGCGCCAAACCGCCAACCACAGCTCCGGATTTTTGTGATTTAGTAGGCACCGTTTTTTTGAGGAGAAATTGAAATCTCTACTTCACCAGATGCAATGGGTCTAATTCCTTTTGTCCCCAGGGATTTTCAAGGGTGCTCTACAAGCTGGTGAAGACAGAATTTGATTTGATCCAGTCTACAGTGAGATCCAAGATCTTCATCAAATCTGCAGAGCAGGTGACTTTGGTAAAACAGAGATTAAGCATTCAATGTTTGGTCAAATCTTGTGTTTCTTGGCAAAATCCTCTACTAGACTAATTTCTATTGATGGCCTTGAAAGGATTTGAGCTCATTTGAACTCTAAGGCCTCAGATCTGGGCTCCCCGCATACTCTGTTTTTTTGCACGCTGATCAGTGATTAATCAATACTAATCACTGTATTTTGGTGCAATTGAGGGTTCAAATTAACCATTAGGTATCTGATACAGATCCCTATAACTTTAGATTGCAATTTGGAGATGGTTTGATACTCCAACCATTCCGTACAAATTGGTTACCCTTGGTTTAATGTAATTTCTGGTGATTTTATGCTGATAAATTTGTTGTAATCATCTCCTATACACCAGATTAAGTTGTAAAAGGGTAGACACTGCCCTTGAATCTTGAAATTGGATCAAGAGGTAAGACCCCCTTCACATTATCATGAGTACGGCACAAGAGATAGCCAAATTTAATGGGGAGCAGTTTTACACATGGTAGACAAAAACCATGTATCTGCTCATGAAGGAAAAATCTATGGGGACTAGTTGAGGGAAGAGATGAATGCCCAAAGGTGAGAGGGGAAAATGAGTGGAAGAGCAGGAATGAAAAAACATTGGGACTTATTGCATGATGAAATCATTCATCACATCACAGGGATACAATGGGCAAAAGATGCATGGGATGAAAATAAACTATTTGGCACACAAGCTAAAAATTCAAAGATAAATCTGTTAATGCAATTCTACAAATTGGATATGAAGGAAAGTGAACCTTTAATCACACACTTGAACAGATATAAAAGCATTAAGCAACAACTGGCAGCAGCTATTGGTGGCAAAAAGGTAGAAGAAGATGATGAAGCACTAGCAGTGCTTCTGAAGAGTGTGGACAAAGGTGAATATGAAAATATTGTAGCAACATTAAAGAATGTACCTAAATTGAAGCTACACGAGATAGAAGGAGCTCTACTAGAGCAAGAGACCAGAGGCAAAGAGAAGAAATGGCTTGACTCAACAGCAGGAGAAGAAAAAGCATTCTTCAACCGAGGAGGATTCTCTTGAGGACAAGGACGAGGAAGAGGCAGAGTAGGAGGAAGGACCTTCACTTGCCACAACTGTGGAAAGCCAGGATACATGACAAGAGACTGCTATAGCAAACCCAGTGGAGAAGGAACGACATCAGCAAACTTCATGGAGGCTCCTAAGGAAGAGGAGTTGGATCATCTTTTCTGAGAGAGAGAGAGAGAGAAACCCCACAACCCAATGTAACCTGCCCCAACAGAGTAAAACCACCTCTGAGCCAACGATGATGTAGGCCATGTGGTAGATGTATGTGTGAGCACTTTAGTCAAGGTCATGGGCACTTGTAGTAGCCTTGGACACATAGAGAGAGAGAGTGTCAAGGACTTGACGCACTGGTCGCGGACTATCAAGTAAGAGGGAAACTTGGTATAGGGTCTACGTGTGCTAGGAGTATTCACTTGAGGGGAGGTGTTGAAATATACAAGTGAATAGGGTGTGTGCGGGAATAAGCCCTTGGCAAGAGGTTGTAAAAGAGAATTTGTAAATGTGAGAGAACCTGTGAAAAGGTGAGAAGTATCTACTAGGAGAAAATAAAGGGTAGCATGAGGAGATTTAGGGAGGTCTGGAGATATTCTGGGAGAGATGGAGAGAATCAAGCAAAAGAGGTGGAGTGAATCAAGGAGAAATCAGTGGGATTGGATGCTTGGATGTAAACTCTATAAATTGAGGCATTGGCCTAATGAGAATTTGCTGGTTTTTGATTATCCATGCCTACATTAAGCTATCAATTAATTGCTCACTAATCACATGTTAATTATCATCTAATCTCTTTGTTAATGATGTTGATTCTAGCATTTGATCTACCATAGCTCATCACATTACTGTAATTTTAACAATTTATATATATATATATATATATATATATATATACACATATATATGTATATATATATATATTAGCTTTAAGATTTAACTAAAGCTTAACGTAAGCTTTTAAACAAGCCTCTCTGGAATTCGACCACAACGCACAGCTGAGAGGAGAGCAACCAGTTGCCGTCGCCGCCCGCGGGGTAGAGAAGAAGGAAGAAATTCAGACGTTGCGTTGCCTGTCGCCCGTTGAAGGAGAGGAGAGAAAATTTTGAAGGAGAATATATATATATATATGAAGACTTTAACTCTCTTGAAATCAGCGCAACACACTTTTGAAGAAGGGGAAAAGGAAAATTATGAACCCTCCATTATACAAAAGCAGAGGATAGATTTAGCAAGTCTTTGCCTTTGTCTCTTTAACCTCTGTGTCCACAAGTCTTTCACCGGATTCAAGAAGATTGAATTAAACCAAAGCTCTGATACCACTATCACGGGACCCTTCTTGAAGAAATAATTAAAAACTCATAAAATACATCAAAAATTAAAACAAAGAGTTGAATTAAATTGATATTAAAGAGCAAAGCACAGCAGAAGAAAAGAGAACTAGAATAACATCACCATCAAGACAAGATTGGGTGCAATCTCCCTCCCATCCGTGTAGCTCCAGTTCCACGACATGAGTATTTAGAGATTTGTATTCATAAAAATAGCCCAAGGAGCTAATAATAGATGTGCATACAATTTGGGCTTGCTTTTCCCACTTTTGGGTATTGCTTTACATATTATTAACCATATGAAAGTTCCTAAGGTTTGTATATATAAAAGCCATTGCCCAAATATAAATGCTATTGGGCCGTTACACATGAAATAACTTTGTGCACACTTGCACATATATAATAACCTTGTGCACATTCACACATTCCATTAAGCCGACTCTTGCACATATATAATAACCTTGTGCACATTCACACATTCCATTAAGCCGACTCTTGCACACATTAAATCTACCGTATTTTTCTATGATCATTAATTTATAAAAAATATGATAAAATATATACTTGTAACATCTGTGCTGCTCCTCATTAGGCCAAAGCTAGAGATCGCCAAGTTTAATGAGCAGTAGTCTTGCAATCCTAATAGAGAATTAATGAAAATACAGGAGAGAAAAGATTGCCACGAAAATCTCTTTCATCTATTGTGTGTCAATAACATGAAGATGGTAGTTACATGCATGATAAGTGGAATTGAGATATAAAGGGGTATGGTAATTTGACATTATATTTTACTTGTGTATAAGTGGTAATTAATATAATTTCACATGTCTAGGCACTTCATGAAAGAATGTAATCATAAAACTTAGATTTGCTCGCTCAATCATGCTCGTAGACCGAGACCATAATTTAAAAACAGAAGTATGCTCACACACTCGTACTCGCTTAGCCATCCGCTATAGGGCTCTAATTGATTTATTGAGCATTTTTTAAATTGACTCTCTATTAGTAATATTTTTAAATTGACTCTCTCTATTAGTAATATTTTTTTATAGAGTTTCTTAGTGGTGAAAAACACATCTTTTTTTATACACCCCATGTCAAACACTTAAATTGTTATTTTTTATTGATAAAGTGATAGGAGGCCAGGGGTTGTTAATATAATGTGGACCTAACGCTAAATTAAAAAGTTATAGCGGAAAGCATTTTGTGAATGAGGTCATGTAGGCTAACACTTTGGAGAATATTTTTTACTTGCTTCGGATGCCTAGTGGAGCTATCGGGGGGGGGGGGGGAAAGCATTTTGTGAACGAATTCATCCAAGCTATGCTCACTTAGTAGTAGGAAGTCGTGTGCTTACTACCCAAGGGAAAATTTTCAAGTGGAGTATAAACAAGGTGTTATACAAATTACTCCTTTGGGTAGCTAGTGAACTAGGCCTTGCTTGGAGTATTGTGTGCATGCATAAAGAGTAAATAAAATATGTTTACATAAAGAATATGTATGCATTATGCATAGAGCATGCATACATAAGAGCAAGATGTATGCACACATAGAGTATGCAAGTTAGGAACATGCATATTCTCTACGCACATGTGTATAAAGAGTATGTATAGAGTATGCATGCATAAAGAGTATGCTCTCTCTATGTACGTATAAAGAGTATGGAAGCTATGCATACTAGAGTATGTACGCTAGAGCATGCATATGAGCCATATGATTGCCGACCTCCTCCTCGTTGACCTTTCCGTCCGCTTCCACGGCCGCCAACTTCTCCATCCGCCGATCATCACCGACTTCCTTTCTCCATCCGCCGCTGTTGATCCACCGACGACTTCCTCGACTTCTCCGAGCGCGCCGCAAACTCCTCCAATTATCAGCCACCGCCACCGACTCCATGAGCCGCCGACTTCTCCTACCGCCAACTTCTCCGGACGCCGCCATCGTCTCCGCCCGCCGACTCCATCGGCCCACCACCAACTTCTCCATCTTCTGAACTTCTCCGACCACTGCCAACTTCTCTGTCGAGTTTCTTTGACTATTTCTTGCCACCTTTTGGCCTTGTACATGCATATACCATGAGCCGCTCTCTTCATCATTTCACTCTCTTTCTTGAGGTTTTTGGCCACTCCAATGGATTCTCTTCTGGATTTTCTCTTAATGAGCCATCAGGACCACTCCTTTTCCCTCTAGATATTATGATGTCTCCTCCTCCTTTCTAGATGTGGCCTCCCTAAGGTAAAAGGAGAAGGGTAATGCTATTGTAAGGATACCTTGTGATTTATCGTAATACATTATGTGTGCACTTAGTCCAGTAATACAATCTTCCATGGCATGCCTTGTGTGAGTATAGTTTATTGTGATGCATGAGGCAAGTGCTAGGGTCGTATATTTTTGGTGTGCTTTAAGAGATAGGATGTGTAAGATGATAAAGGAAGTGATGAGGTGAAGCTAATGGCTATTTGGGGAACCCTACCTTGTGGTGCTAAGGAGAAGGCTTCTTGGAAAAGATCGCTCAAGAACTTCTCCAAATATATTGAAGGAGAGAATAGCACCATTACCATTCTCCTTGGGAACGACACCACTACCATTCTCTCACTTGCATGCACACAGTTTCGTGAGAAAGCACCCAGGTGCTTTTCAACAACAAGCGGCGGCGAGTGCCTCCCGACTACGGAAGCGAGGAGCTTTGCACTTCGGCTTTGGCGGGAGTCATCCTCCTTTGTTACTCGTTTTGTAAGTATCATTTCTTCTCTCCTTTCATTTCGTTTTGTACTATATTGTTTTCTTGAAATAATTGTATATTTTCTTAATTGTTTTTTGTAGTGGGAGGTTGTTGGGCGTGACCCAACAAAGGAGGAATATGACTATGGGTATAGAGCCCCCCCGTCCGCAATTGTGGGGGTGGATGCGTACGTGAGGTGTACGTTTGGATGAGTCCGTTTTGGGGACTCAAGCTGATGAGGTGATGTGTTGCCTAAACCATTCTCTTTTCTACGTCTAACTGTATTTTAATGCTCTTGCTTACCTTACGCTTGATGGCATGTATGCAGGATGAAGGGAAAGAAGAAGAGGAGGATCTAGATTATCAACGTGAAGCAAGTGAAGAGGACGAGGAATCGGATGATGAAGATCACTCAAAATCTGATGAGGATTCCAGTTAGACACCTCTTCATTGTAAAAACTTCATGTATATATGGCCAAAGGTCCAACAATTTCTGAAATATAATAACTTTTGGGGCTTAATTGCATTCTCCACAATGTATGTGTTTCTTATATTTGTGTTTGTGTTACTGAAACTGACTCTTTTTTTTTTAAGAGGTGGGGTAGATTGGGGAGTCCTGTGCTGCAGACTCCTTGGTCTGTCCCAGCTCTTTTTTTGCTATGTAGAGCGTTCGCTACTCAACAGCAAAAATAGCAGCGATATTTCGATGCAGAACAGCAAAATATCGCTGCTGAGCAGCAAACCGATTATACTGAAAATAGCAATTTTTCTAGCAGCAAAAATGGCCCGACACCTAGCTACCCTTCTAGTGATAAAAATGATGCTATTTTCACTACTAGACCCTCATTCTGTTGTAGTGGAAGGAAATAGAATAAGGGTCTTCAAGCACTTTAACAACATATTTAGTAATGGGGGAGGGTGACCAAGGACCAACTCATAGGACAGACCAGGAAGCCAACCATTCCTGACACACTTGCTAAAGAGCTAGAAAACAATATCTCCAAAGAGGATATTGGTAAAGCCATAGACTGCCTAAAGGTGAGGAAAAGCCCAAGTGTTGATGGCATGACCGTGCTGAATTCTACAAGATATTCAAGGATACCTTGTTGTCTCTCTTACTCGCTGCCCTTACTCGCTGTGTGGCAGGAGGCTATCTCTTTTGGGGCTTTCCCCCTCTCAATAAATGAGGGTTGGATAAAACTTATCCATAAAAAAGGGAGAAGAATGATTTGAGCAATTGGAGGCCTATTACCATGTTAAACTATGTATACAAAATATTTGCCAAGGCCTTAGCTCTAAGGCTGTCCAGTCAGCTGAAGAATTGGATTAGATAGGAGTAGAAGGGATTCATGAGTGAAGACACATTCTGGATGCCATTATCACTCTGTGGGAGGGCATGGAGTATGCAGAAGAATCTGAACAGGACTACATCTTCTTCAAAATTGACTTTAATAAAGCCTATGATAGGCTCAGTTTGGCATTATGTATTAGAATACCTTAAACATATGGGTACAGGTCAGCATTTTATTTAGACGGTTAGTACTCTTTTTGGAAATGCCACTACTAGGCTGAATGTCAATGGAGTGCTTTCTGGTGCTTTCTCCCTAACCAAATCTATCAGACAAGGCTGCTCTCTAGCACCCCTCCTCTATGCTATTGCTGCAGATGGTCTGAACTATAGCTGATTAAAGATAGGATGGACAAAGGGGAAATGAATGACATTTCTCTTCCCAACACTAAGGAGTTATGCACCCAAATGTTTGCTGATGATACAAATGCTAAGGTTGCTAATAATGAGCTAAGTATACGATGCTTTTGGGAATGATTGGACATTTATTGCAGTGCATCTAGATCTGTGATTAACCCCATAAGAAAACATGTATCAGGACTCTCATTGATAAGCCTCATGACTGGCTGATCCAAGCTGGTTGCAAGGCCCTTGAAGAGGGAGTGATTTTTAGACTATTAGGCATTCCTATGGGTTTCAAGGTCACCCTTAAGCAGAGATGGCTATGGGTGTTAAAAAAGGTGGAATGAAAGGCCAGATGGCAAAAAATGCATCTGAACAACTTGGGGGGCAAGAAGATGGTAATCAACCATTTCATTATCCCTTCTCTCATCTACTTTCTTAGCTGTTGGAGGCCTCCTGAATTTGGTTTATTGCAATTCATAAGGTTATGCAGGAACTATCTATGGGGAGGGGACCCCTGGATTAGGAAAATCCCTAAAGTCAAGTGGTAATGGTGCTGTCTGGAAACTGGAAAAGGGGGCCTTGGTATCAAAGATGTGTCCAACAACCTAGCTAATAGGCTGGCTTCCACATGGGTGTTGAGAAGCTTCTTTACCCCTGTGAAGACTGGGCGTGGCTAATCACTAGAAATCTTGATCAATTTGAGCTCAAACAATTCCCTAAGTGGAAGAACCTCCTCCCACTCACAATCATGGCAAGCAAATTCATGGTGAAATTGGTTGGTAGCCAGCTGGTCTCTTCGCTCTAGTTGGCTTGGAATGCTGTTAAGACTGGCCTTATCATTTTTGAGAAACCTAGTTACACCTGGGGTATACATGATGGGAGAGATTCCATCTGGTGTGGCCAAGCATTCCTCTCCCCCCAATTGATAATGCCTAGGCTGAAGAGGCTCTGAGGATGCACAGGAAGGGGATTTGCAGCAGCAGCAGCTGGTGGGATATCTGGGATAGAGACATCAATTCTTGGATGTCCACAGCTGATTTGATCCGAGACTATAATGTCTCATATGCAAAATTAGACCTTATTGGGGCAAGAGTCGGCTTATGGCACCAATCAGACACTTGGCTGCTATCTATTAAAGATATGCCAGTACACAAAGCTTTCCAATGGAAGAGTCAAAAGGGTCTACTAGCTATCCCCCCCAAACAGGGGACTGCTCCTATCCATTGCACTTTAAACAAGAGATGGGGAATCCTTCTGGATAGAGCACAATGATATTTTCTGTTTGGTAAGTTATGGAATAAATATGTGGAACCAAAAAAAGCGTGCCTAGCTTGGTTAATTATGCTCAGAGCTATTTGGACTCAACTTAAAGCCCTTAGAGTTAATATTGGGGATGGGAAATGCCACAGATGCAAGGATATTGAGGATGACCTGCACATATTCATGCACTGCCCTAGCAAAGGAATTCTTTGAGGCATTGACCAAATGCATTCAATTATGGAATGGCTACACCCTTTTGGCTGGAAAAACCTGTTACTCGGAGAAGGCATTGGTTGCACTTTGGAATTGTGGGCTGTCTTGAGAACTGAACTATTATGGTGCTTGTGGCTACATAGACTTGATTCCATTTTTTACATTATGCCTACCAACAACATCAGGCTGAAAGAGAACTTGATACATGTAGGTGAAAGATTCATACAAAGGTGGTTGAAATATCTAGACACCAAACTACTTCGTCTACATAAGAAAGCAAAAGGAAGGCAAGTGGACCAGTTGTTGATACAGAAAATTCAAGAACTTTTGATGATGAGAGAACTTGATACATGTAGGCGAAAGATTCATACAAAGGTGGTTGAAATATCTAGACACCAAACTACTTCGTCTACATAAGAAAGCAAAAGGAAGGCAAGTGGACCAGTTGTTGATACAGAAAATTCAAGAACTTTTGATGATGAGAGAGTCTGTCATCTCCAAGGATGTGATGCTTATTAAAGCACTCTATATGTTGTAACTGCCTCCTCTAACTTCTTAATATAAGCTGCCCCTTATTTGGAAAAAAAAGAGAAGAAAATCTGCATCTCATGAGCTGTAGTTAGTTGTGTGAAGTTTAGACAACATAAATGCATTAAGCAGCACTAGCTTTAATTACTGCTAGCTATAGCACGATGTCATGCATTCATTTGCACACAACGTAATAGATATGAGCCTCACACAAGCTGCCCTGAAGGAGAGGATGCATAATTATAACACGGGAGAAAGAACACATCTGCTACTAGTGTTGATTAGGGAAGTAGCTAATTTGTGATTGCTTCCAATAGGTGCCAAGTTTATATAGCCCTCCTTCTCTCTCTCTTGTTTTCTTTTTCTTTCTTTCTTTCAAAGATCACATGCTATATTGGCCTCTTTCAAAGGTCACATGCTTCAAAAGAAAGGACGTAAGGACGACAATAATATTATTTTCTCCTCCAAGACCTCCTTTATTAAGTACTTTGTATCTTTAGGACGCATCACAAACTCCTCTTTCTCTTCTCTTTGGTGACATTATCATATTTAATTAAATTCTTTTTGGTATATAAATATATATATTTAAATATAAAGATGAAAATGCTTTTTGGTATATAAATAAATAAATATATATGTATTGCCCCCCCCAAAAAAGGCATAAGGACAACAATTATATTGTTTTCTCTCCTCCTTTGTTAAGTACTTCTTCTCTTTAGGATGCATCAGATAGTCCTCTCTTTTCTTGGTGACATTATCATTATCCTTATCCTAGCAGTAGCTATCACTTTTTATCTAAGGGCCCCTTATTAATTTCAATCATGATTATTTTTAATTCGATTTAGGTACGATGTGTTAGCTTGCGAGACAGATCAAATTTGTGCAAAGGGACTTGGAGTGTTTGGGATATGTGTGTGTGTGTGTGTGTGTGTGTGTGTGTGTGTGTGTGTGTGTGCGTGTGTGTGTGCGTGTGTACATATATACATATGCATAGTCTTATCCCATTTCTAGTAGTTGCACACGAGAATTCCCCCCAACTACACACACACCACACACGCACCCCCCCCCCCCCCCCGAGTATCACAAGGCCTTCCAAATATTAGCCCAAAGCAAGCCCAAAGAGATTTCTAATCATGTTCTTTTTGTTTTTGGTGTGTTGTCTTCATAGTACATACCCTCGTATTAAGAGAGCATTTTAGAAAAAGCCTAGAGGTTTAGAGGCATTGGTCAAAAACGTGATCCTCTCTCAACTCAAGAACCTTCACAACTCATAACATAGCTGCCGTCTTTTCTTTATGACATGCTCGATGGAACTTCAAAAAGAAGATTTAAAGGACATCAATAATATTGTTTTCTCCTCCTTTATGATGCCGCGCAAGAGAATGATGATATAATGTAAATTTATGATGAGTTTCATGATGATTTGTTATGCATACAATGATGCCATGCCAAAACGATGATATTCTACTTGATGCTAAAGCCTAAAATTGCATTTACATTAGAAGTATGGATATTTATGAATTCTGATCATTTGCATGACTTCATAAAGAAGATGCAAAATATAAGTGATATTGTATTTTCCTTGTTTACTCTTCTTATATATATGAGTGTGTGTGCATATATATATATATATATATATATATATGCATAGTCTTATCCCATTTCTAGTAGTTGCACACAAGAATTCCCCCCCGACTACCCACACACCACACACACACACGCGTGCACACACACACACACACACACACACACACATACACACACACCCGAGTATCACAAGGCCTTCCAAAAATTAGCCCAAAGAAAGCCCAAAGAGATTTCTACTCATGTTCTTTTTTTTTGGTGTGTTATCTTCATAGTACGTGCCCTCGTATTAAGAGAGCGTTTTCGAAAAAGCTTGGAGGGTAGCGGCATTGGCCAAAAACATGATCCTCTCTCAACTCAAGAACCTTCATAACTCATAACATAGCCGCCCTCTTTTCTTTGTGACATGCTTGACGGAACTTCAAAAAGACGTAGTTTGACGTGCAAAGGTTATGGTAGTTTGAAGTGCAAAGGTTATGACAGGAATTGGTAACTTTTGGGAATGCATTGGGTGTGTGTTTTGGATAGTGAGATTGAGACAATTATGGTATGCTTGAATTGATGCTTTAGATTATTGAGATTTGGCACTTTAAAAAAAGGAGAGTATGCCAAAATGTTTACAAAATACACATGCATGACACTCGGAGTTGATCTTGGATGTTCATAAGGATACCAATTGGTATTACACATGCTTTTGGGTGGCTCCAAGACATTGATATGAAAACTACACATGCATGACACTTGGATTTGATCTTTGATGTTCATAAGGATACTACGCAATGTTACACATGCTTTTGGATGGCTCCAAGACATTGCCGATGCAATTGGGAGGATTGGATTGCAATTCGGGGCACTTTTTGACAATTTCTACTGAAGCACAAAGCTGGAATTCAATCCAAAATAGTTGGGGATGATTTCAAGGTGTTTACGTAGCCTTATAATGATCTCCAAGGGAAGTTTATACATTGATTGCAATATTCATCAACCCATTATAATGTTTACGTAGCCTTATAATGATCTCCAAGGGAAGTTTATACATTGATTGCAATATTCATCAACCCATTCTAACTGCTTGTTCTGATGTTCATTAAGGAAGCATCTATGACACTCACAGATTAAACATGGGTTACGTCTTCACATTGTCAAATGGTGCAGTGTCTTGGCAAATCAAAGCTAAAAACTTTCTCGTTCTTTCATGAAGTGAAGCTGAATATGTAGCTATTTCACTTGCCTCCAAAGAAGGCATATGCATCCAATGCTTGCTTTGAGTTCACCAAATGACACTCTTCACCCTCTTCACTAACAATCACTCTTGCATATCACTTCTTAAGAACCCCTCAGTATCATGAATAGAAGCATGTCAACATCCACTACCATTTTAATTGTTATCTTATCAGAGCTGGTCAAATGCATTTGGAATTCATTCCCACTGCTCATATGTGTGTAGATTTCCACACTAAAGCTATTATATAGTTTAAGCATGAGAACTCTTGCAATTGTGCTGGTGTTTGTAAATCTTAATTTGAGTGCGGGCATGTTAAAGGTTATTTTACCTTAGCTTTACGTAGGATTACATTTTAGTTATGTAGTTTATTTTCTAGTGACTCCTAGCTAGTTGTGGTCATTTACTTAGGCAAATTCACACTTGTAAGGCCCTCATTTTGCATCCGATTTGTTGAGAGAAATAGTGTTGTGGTGTGAAAGGGTGTGAACATTATCATCACATTCCTCTTTCGTTGGCACCCTACATACTAAAGAAAAGACCCCACAAGTTAGGGGGAACAAATATGTGATGGTGAATTCATGAGCTTATCGAGATGCTAGAGAACTTATGAAGTAAGCAAAGAACCAGCCCCAACCATTGCTAGATGAATGAGCTATGGCTCCTTGCCTCTTTCTCCTACTTTCACTTGCCAGGATCCTCATTGGATACAATCCTCCAATCATGCTTACTGATGCTAGGAGGCTTGTTCTTACCTTGCTCCTTGCAACCCTACAAGTATGAGTGGTGATGCTTCATCATTTGTGTCATCGCACCATAGCACCAAGCATTATCAAATCGAAGATCAGCAGTTGACACTGGATATTCCCTATGGAGTTGTTAAATAATGTGATTTTTATTGTGAACCAAGAGCTCCTTCTAATGCGTCATCACCTCATCTCAAAAAGCTAGCCCCAGTAATTGACACAATGGGTTCATGACCCCTTTATAGGAATCATTAAGGAGAATCACTCCCCGAGCATTAACATTATGAGGTAGATTAGGAGAATGAAGCACATGAGATGTATGAGGTATGTGTGGGGTAAGCATGGGGGTACCACTTGGGGTTCCTCGCGGGGGGGATGGAGGGATGGTTACTTTGAGGGGTAGATGGGACACTTGCTTGTGGGGTAGATGGGATACTCGTTTGTAGGGTTAATTTGCAGGGTTAATGATGTAGTTGTGTCTAGAGTTTGTTGTGGGATAAGATCCAGAGTGGATATGGGTTTCGATAACTTGAAGGTGGTGGTGGTGGTGTTACTGCACCTTTGCCAACACATAGGCTACCACAACCATCACCATTGCCCCACCTTGTGCACTACTTCTACTTTGACAAGGCCAACCATGTCTTGAGATGTTAGATGCATCATTACGATTTGATGCCCTTGAATCCTCGCTCGACTTGTGAGCGGAATCCAAAGGCAATGACTTGTTGCTTTAGCGAGAGATTTGCAAGAATGTCTTGCAGTTCTTCATCAGTGAGATGATCCTATGAAATGAATATAGCCATAGCAGGAAAGCAGTTGCACTTGGTGTGGATGTAGTCGGCTCCTTAATCTTGTAAAAGGACTGAGAAAAAGCATAGTGAGGGAAGATGGAGAGAATGGGAGGGAGAAAAATAGTATACAGAAAGGATGAGAGGGAGAATGTTTCTAACATCTAGTGATTCGTTGTAACAACTGGGAGCCATTATTACTGAAATAGGTAACCCCAATGCTATAGGTCATAAAGTTGCTGCATCTCGTTTCTCACAAAAAATGGTGACCAGAGCATTGTGATGGAGAGAGAAACAAACACACACACACAGAGAGAGAGAGAGAGAGAGAGAGAGAGAGAATTCCTACTCTAAAGGGCACACACCACCCAATGACATCGACATCTATGTGCATCGCTTTAGCTGTATAAGGCATATTGGGAGGATGGGGATAGCAACTAGATTCTTCACGAATAAGAACATCTTGATTGCAAAATATTTGGTTGAGCTTATTGGAGGGATCCAACCAAGAGGTCCTCCCCAATGTCTTGTTGAGTATGTTACTAGGGAGAGTCATAGGCAAGGTGGGAGAACAAGTGGAAACTTTAGGAGTGGCCCCAAATTTGGTGGCAGAGACTATCGCAGTAAGAGGTGGTGAAGCAACATACGGTACTATCACTTGGTTATATTGGAAGGAGGCTTATGATATAGAGGCTATCCTAGTAAGAGGGGTGAAGCAACATAAGGTGCTATCACTAAGTTATATGGCTGGTGGCTTAGCATCACCCCCTCTCACTGGGTGGTGTATGCATTTGTAGAAGTGTGGTGTGTATGCCTTTATCACTCACTAAGTATATACTTCAAAGGGCTGTTACTACTCATCTTCCCTTGGCTATAGAGAGCAAAGGATTCTTAGAGGTAACCTACCAATATAGAGACCATGATCATGGTTAGATACCACACTAGCTACTCATGTCATCAAAGACAACATCTTTGCTTCCTTACATCTCATAAGTGAAAGGTTTACATGCTTTCATTGGTCTAGGTGTCGCCCAAGATCCCGCTCCCACAGTGGATGATTGTAAGGAAGGTATCGAATATGGCCTTGGTAGTGATGTGGATCTTTGTGCATCCAGACCAAGATCACATATGGGGAATTCATGATATCTACTCATGATTAGACTTGTAACCTCCAAGAATTAATCATCAAGTAATTGCATATGAAAGACTTAGATTGTTTTAACATCCAAGGAAAGGTTATTTAAAATTTATACTTGGGCACTCTCCGTAGCCTAGATAGTCATGCATTTTCCACATAAGTACGCCCTTAAGTATGGAGGATCAATTATCCTGCCACTTGGACATGTGCTGGATTGGAATTCCTTCCCACAACTTTTCTAGGTCTTCAACCAATGGTGCTAGAAACACGTCCATATTTTTTACTTTGTACTTTCCTTTGGAATGAGTACTAATAAGGGATGCCCCTTTTTTATTGTTAACGATGGGGGGAGGTTATTGTTGCTTAATACTACGGGCCACATGCTCCACGTGTCTTGGTATCATCCCTACTTTGCGGCATCCCATTCCCCTCTCATAGTATGGTCAATTTTGATAACCTATAACATACAAGGACAAATAGGTTAGATAGATGTTACTATTGCATTAAAAAAAATTATGTGACCTATATAGATTAGATAGGTAGAAAAGAATGGGGTTAGTTAGATTCCCATCATTTATACCTAAATAATGGCATATATAGATTAGAATGGGTTTAGATAGAGGCCCGTCATTTATACCTAAACAATTTTGTGACATTAGCATCGCTCCAACCATATATTGATTGTAGGTTAAGGAAGGACTTAGGAAAGGCACACATTTAGCTTTCACACTCAAGAGTTCTCATACAAAGCTGTTTTTGCTTCTTTTTTTAGAGCGTCATCTACTTATACATCACGAACCTTGACTGAAGGCAAACACCTCTATCATCTCCTCCATTGCATCATATGTTTGTCTTGGCTCTTCTTTTGTAGCTCGGCTTCAAGTTGGTCCTCCAATTCTTAAGGTCTCCCATCACCTTTCATTCAAGGAATGGCAATGGTGCAATTCTCCCTTACATTCTATGAAGAATGGCAGTGGTTCCATTCTCAAGGCCTCCTATCACTTCATGGGGAAAATGGCACCATTGCCATTCTCCCCTTTCATTCAAAGAAGAATGCTACTAGTGCCATTCGCAAGGCATCCCATCACCTTGAAGGGGGGGACCCCCTTACATTCAAGGCTGGTTGGTAGTGGTGTCATTCCCCCTTATATTGAAGGAAGAATGGGAGTGATGCCATCCTCAAAGCCTCCCATCAACTTGATTGAAGAAGAGAATGGTACCACTACCATTCTCAGGGCCTTCCATTACATGAAAGGGGAGGATGTCACCACTGTCATTCTCTAGGCCTCCCATCCCATCATCTTGAGGGGTAGAATGGCAGTGGCTGCAATTCTTGAGGTCTCCATTCAAAGAAGAATGGCCGTGGCTGCAATTCTCGTGGTTCCATTCAAAGAAGAATGGCAGTGGATGCAATTCTTGAGGTCTCCATTCAAAGAAGAATGGCGGTGGCTACAATTCTCGTGGTTCCATTCAAAGAAGAATGGCAGTGGCTGCAATTCTTGAGGTCTCCCATCCAGGCGCCTTGAAGGGGTGAATGGCACCACTACCATTCTCCCTTACATTCAAGGAAGAATGACAGTGTTGCTATTCTCAAGGCCTCCTACCACCTTTAAGGGGAGAATGGTAGTGGTGCCATTCTCAATGAATAATGGTAGTGGTGCAATTCTCAAGGCCTCCCATCACCTTGAATGAAGGGAAGAATGGCAGTGGTGCCATTCTCAAGGCCTCCCATCACCTTCATGGGGAGAATGGCACCACTGCCATTCTCTCCCATTTTAGATCATCGACGGTTTTTTAATGTGACTTTGAATTTGAATTCTCATCATCACTCTCCCTCCTTGTTTTGAATATGAGTATGGCACCAGTGTTTATCCATTGAATTTTGAATTTCTCTCCTTGGATTCAAAAACCCTAGTTTCCAAATTTCCCTCCCAAATTCAAACTAGATAACTCTAATCTAAACTAATTAAGCACTAACTAAACCAAACTAATCAAATACTAATTAATAAATTATGCACTAATTAAACCAAACTAATCAAACACTAATTAATAAATTATGCACTAATTAAACTAAACTAATTAATAAATTAGGCACTTATCAAACTAAATTAATTAATAAATTATGCACTAATTAAATTAAACTAATCAAATACTAATTAGATTCTAAATACTAATTAATAATAGACTAGAATCTAAACACCAATTGAATTTTAAACTATTTAAAGTAATTAGAGAGTGAGAGAGAGAGAGAGAGAGAGAGAGAGAGAGAGGGATGTGTGTATCCACCTTGAAGGCCACCTTGAAGGGGAGAATGGCATCACTGCCATTCTCCCTTACATTCAAGGAAGAATGGTAGTGGTGCCATTCTTAAGAACTCCAATCACCTTGAAGGGGAGAATGACACTACTACCATTCTCAACAAAGGAAGAATGGCAGTGGTGCCATTCTCAAGAAAGAACGGCAATGGTGCCATTCTCAAGGCCTCCCATCACCTTGAAGAGGAGAATGGCACTACTTCCATTCTCCCTTACATTCAAGGAAGAATGGCAGTGGTGCCATTCTCAAGGCCTCCCATCACCTTCATGGGGGAGAATGGCACCACTGCCGTTCTTCCCCATGGCATTATGGAGAATGGTAGTAGTGCCATTCTCCCTCATTTTAGAAAGGTTATTAACACATCAAAATCTAAACATTGATTAGATTTTTAACTAATTAGTTTAATTACAGAGAGAGGGGGTTTGTGTGTGTGTCGGAGAGAGAGAGGGGTGTGTAGGTATTTGAGAGAGAGGATGCTGGTATTCGCCAGAGGCCAGAGAGAGAGAAAGAGGGCTAAGAGACTATTCATGAAAGAAAAGGTTGCATACCTGCATGCTGTTAGTCTTCTTGCTCCTACTCTCTGGAGTGCGCCCACAGCCCCAACGCCCCAGCGGGTTCTCCTCACGGCGGCTCCTCGGCGGCTCAAATTGAATAAACGCAAGAAAAAAAAAGCTAAGCTTAGGTGTAAGCTAAGATAATTAGTTTAACTAACATTAGTTAAACTAATATTAATTATTAGATATAATATCTATATATATATATATATATTTATGTATATGTTCAATTATTCCTATTAGATATAGTAGATATATTAGATATATTCAATTATTTTTAATTATTAGATATATTAAATTATGTATTAATTATTAGATATATTTAATTATTCTTATTATTTATATATATTAATATATATATATATATATATTTAATATATTTAATTATATATATTAATTATTAGATATATTTAATTATTCTTATTAATTATTAGATAATATTAATTATTTCTATTAATTAAAGTGCTCAATCACTATGCTATTAATTATTAATTAAGGGATATATTCCTATTTAAGGTCTATTTTTTAATTATTTTAATCTTGCTCAGTAGTTAATAGATTAGTTTTCATTTTAGCATTACCATTTTTCTTTCATGCTATTTTTTTATGGATGCTAGATATTTCTTATTTTACTATATATATATATAGTAAAAAACGCGAGCATACTTAAAGTACTCATGACTCTTGTTTTGCATAAGCCATAACCCACTATCACTATATAAAGACCATAGGTTATTTAACTACCACCTACCAACCAAAATCCCTCAGTTTTAGTTAATCCAAGGTTTTTTAACCCTTACAAAAATTAAACCTTTACCTTATAAATTAAATTAAGGTGCACCCACACACAATAGGCCTTATTAATTTATTTTTCCATGGAAACACTTACATTCTCAAGGCCTCACATCTTATCATCTTGAGGGGTAGAATGGCACCACTACCATTCCCCCTTACTTTTAGGGAAGAATGGCAGTGGCTTCCATTCTCAAGTCCTCCCATCACCTTGAAGGGTGTTAATCCCATTTTGGATTAACAAGTATGCTCCTCCAATTGAGGACATTAATAAGTGTCATGAAAAGGCACTATAAAAGTTGTACATTATGAGATATTGGCCACCCAAGGGCCTTAGTTAAGTAAGTTTTGGGCGTCCAAGTGTGAATAAGAGCCAATTGTATATAAGGCATTTTCTCATAATGAAAAGACACAATCCCCCTTTGTGCTATTTGAGAGCTCTTCTTTGTGTCTTGAGAGAGATTGAGAGAGAGCATTCTAGCATTTGTTCCTGTTCTATGCTTGTATGATTCATGCTTGCGTGGGAGAGAGAGAGACAGAGAGAGAGAGAGAGAGAGTGATGGCCGATGGTGTGAGCTACTCTACGGTGACAACGTGGAGGTGGAGCTTGGAGGTTTGGAGCTTGACAAGTGAGCTTGCTCAAGGGACTCAAGTTCGAAGCATTGGTAAATGCCCAACAAACAGTTGTGATCTATTGCTCTTCCCTTAGGTGAATGCATTGAGTTCCCTCTTGAAGATGTGGTAGCCCATAACATTTTTGAAGCCGCTATACTAGGGAAACACCTTTCTTTCTTCCTTCATCTTGGAGTTTCACCTCCCATTGCATAAGATTCATGATTGCCTTTGCATTCTGGTAGTGTATTGTGTAGAAAATGAATGGATAAGATTTGTGTGGAAGTAAAAAATCGTGAGAAATTGGTTGTGTTTATTGTGTATGTGTGTAGTGGAGTGGTCTTAGAATAGAGCTTCACTGTTTTTTCTAGTTAATTTTGATATTTGCATCACTATACTCAAAGTGAATGAGCAGGTTGGTGTTCTATTTTTTTTCTTTTTAAAAATTCACAAAAATCTAAAAAATAAGGAGCCATTGATTGTGCCTTGAACTTGTATTCCACTCCTTAGATAGCCTTATCCTGACACCTCTGATGCCATGAGGTCTGACAAAATTAAGGATCGTGAAAGTGTAGAAAATCGTTCACGACGTGAACTATTTTAGAACTCTTCACAACATGAACTAATTCGTTCAAGACGTGAACCATTTTAGAAACTTTCACGGCATGAACCAGTTTTTGTTCACGATGTGAACCCATTATTTTTCATGACGTGAAACCTTATCTCTTCACGGCGTGAACGTTTTCTTCAATCTCATGCCTTAATCAAATCCAACTTATGAGCTTGGTATAGTCAGGTTAAGGCTACGGAGGTCTTGAGAAGATTGACACCCATAACAAGGTAATGGGAAATTTTGATCCCAAAAGCAAAAATATTTAAATACCTGAAAGTGTAGAAAATCGTTCATGCCTTGACACTTCATGCCGTGAACTCTGCAATCTCACGGCCTTAGAAATAGGTCAACAGAATCTGATCAAAACTTAATTGGGACATCAAAGTAGCTTATCAAATCATACATACATGCACTTAAGATTTGGAAAGCTCATCGGAGACGATCTTACACATAATGATAGTGCATCAAATCACCCAAGATCTTCCTATCAAAAAAGTGTGGGTTCAGGCTACTCAGTAGTATAAGCACTCACATAAGTGTCTTAAGGAATATGACCACCGTTGAAACTAGTAGTGAAGAATTCATGGAAGAAGGGTCGAGGTACTCTGGGTTTGGGGAAGAGGAGAAACCACCCTCCCCAACCAGATCCAATGGTATCATTGATATTGTCCGGGGATTTTTTGGTCTCCAAACCAGTCATGACGAAGAAGCGCAATCTGCGGGCATGGGTATGTCAACCAGCGCTAAACTTGGTCCAAGGCAAGAAGTTCCCATCCGATCACTGCATACAACAGTCCCGAACAGAAATTGCGCAAAAGCCCCTTGACTGCTGATTTTTGAGGATTCAAGGCATAAAAGTCTTGCTTGCTGCTTTGCCAAGCTCAACAAGCATAAAATCTTGAAAAGCCCCTTGATTTAAGATTAATTTCTGACCATACATGGTACATTAACGCACATGAAGACATCCAGAGTCTTCACAGTGCTTTCCCCTGGCCACATATACATACAGTACATAAAAGCCCCTTGATTTACAGGCACATTGAGTGCTTGTCAGGTATCAACACATTGCCCAAAGCATCAAATGCGAGTGCCTGCATGCAAATCAACCCAATCGGCACAAAAGCCCTTTGATTTGCATATCAATTTGCTACAATTTTGCCTGCACGTGTGATTTCTCACATCATACAGCATGTATGAATGCTTAATTGCACAATTACATCAAAAGCCCCAAATTTTGACATCCAATTTCCTGTAAATTGATCCTGATTGTGACCAATGTCACCCAATTTTACCAATTTTGCTTAAAAAATTGAGCAATTCGACACCTGTACCTGCTCAATTGATTGAATTGATAAGAAATTTCCAAAGAATTAAAGCAAATACCTCTTAATTTTTGAATTTCTCTGAGATTTACAGACTGAATTTTGTTGTTGCAGGAGAGAGGGGGCACGTCTGATGCTGATGCTAATGTTGATGAAAAAAAAGGGTGCTGCACGATGATGATGATGCTGCTCGTTGTTTGCTATGCGTGTGTTGATACTAGCTCTCTGATGTGCCTGCTCTGCTGTGCAGGTACGGATGGCTGGGCAGCCCTCTGTGCTGCCTGGTTGGGCAGCGTGGCTGCTCTGCTGGGCAGTAGGTGAGCAGCCCACGCTACTGGCTGCTCTCCTGGGCAGTAGGTGGGCAGCCCACGTCTGCTGGCTGCCTACGCCCAGCTGCTGGGCAGTTGGGCAGCAAAGTACAGTGCGAATGGGTACGCCGCTGCCAGCAATACGTTAACTAGCACCAGAAACGCCACGCTTCTTTAAGTAGAGATGTTCGGCCAGCAAGGTTGCGTTGCTACACCTTGTGGCCAGGCCGTCTAACGCCCAATGCCTTGCTACGTGCGAATGGGTACGCCGCTGCACACCTCCGACTTCACTCACTCACTGCACGCACACTCACTGCACGTCACAGAAATCTACTGACCTCTTGCAGAAAATGCAGAAGAAGCTCAAGGCATCATCCCCATCACCATCATCAACCGTTAAGCGTCAGGATTTGGAACCCTGATTACACTGTGATTTGTGGGCTTCTCGATTCACTGGGGTTTCTTCCCGGCTGGAACTTCTGCATCTCAGAAATGTGCGAAAGGGATGTGCTTTACAGCTGTGGGGCCTGTGGATACACTCTGAACCTTATCTCTGATACCAGTTGAATGGGAGAGAGAATTAGGGTTAGGTTTTCATGTGGGAGACATACACAGAGAAGAAGGGAGAGAGAGAGAGAGAGAGAGAGTTGTGGGGATAAGTCAACTCATAGAAATGATGAGTGTGTGACTTCCCTATCACACATGTATATTGCACTAGTACACATAGTGCACTTAGTACATTAAAAGTACTAAGTATACTATGTACTATAACTTATGGGCTTGTACACACTACAAGGGTGGGCATAGTGCCTTTACCCCAACACCAACATATCTTACTGAAACGATCCCTATAATTCTGGTTGGGTTGGAAATTTCAAATAAAATCACCACAGCTTTATCTAACATGAGAACACAATCTCATGACCCTCGAGCTATGGGATTTGTTAGGTAAACCAACAATCTCATAACCCTGAAAGAATTCCCTTTACAAAAAACTTGAACATTCCATGTTTGGGGTACTTTGAACATACAATGTATATTGAAACTTACCCCCTTACTTGCAAGTTTTTTGTGGTTGAGTATGTGTTGGAAGCAGATTTGATCTTGGGTCATAAGTGGACTACTTCTGCCCAAGCACCACTGTTCTTTGCTAGCGATAGAGTCATCATGATGGTCAACGATAAATAGTTAACAATACCATACTGCAAGGAAGAGGATCCAACTTTAATGGATTTCTATGATGTTGAACGCAAAAAGTTGCAAGCCTCTTCCACAAAAGCTCCTCTACACAATGACCTACCATTTGCATCTACAACCGACTCCGTTAGAGCATCTACTACTTCAACCCCATCCTCACCTAATGTTCGATGCCAAAACCTTGCAATCAATAGCTATTCCTGATGAAGTTCCCACAACACAACCATCTATCTCTAACAAGGAACTCAGAATAAAAGGCCTAGAGCCTATGCCTCTTTATTGACAAACCGCCTATGAGTCTCAAACCTATAGCCTCCATGCCAATCAAAGTCAAGGAGGGCCCCAAACCTTCCACATCAACCCAAAAGAAACTCCACCAAGACAACCACAATCAAAGTATCTTAATAGTATCAAGATGTGGGTGGAGAAGCAACTACTTGTAGCTCAACGCTACTATGAAGGTGCCAATCAAATTTGGGTGCCTTGACAGTCAAAGCCTCTTCCTCAACGCAGTACTCAAAGGCCAAGGAAAAAGAAAAGTACTCCACAACACCATCCACAAAAGCCTATGCGAGTTCCTCAAAGAACTCCATGAAGTCAACAAGTGTGGGTACCAAAAACACTACTACAAGCACAAGGGTACTACCAAAGAAATATCGAAGCTTGGATCCCCAAGCACATCACAAAGTCTCCTAAGCTTGCACAAAGAAGGAAACCTTAGCACCAAGCACATCCACCACCTATTTATAATGTTCATCAAAGATGAGTGCCTGTGCATGTGCTTCAACAACAAGGATACTATGGCTACATTAATTTAGCCAAAATAATAGTAAAGCAATAAGCTTAACAAATATATAATGGCTATTGAAGAACGTTGTGCAAGTGTTAATGCGTGAGATGGCTTAATCTGTGATGTGGCTTAAATCGTGAAAGTGCAGGTTCTTAAGCCATGAAACTGTTAACTCGTGTAAGACATGAACTCGTGAGATTACAGGTTTTTTGGCTGTGAAGGGATATTCCGTGAAATGGCCTAATCCCGTGAGATTGCAGGTTTTTTGGCCGTGAAGGGATATTGTGTGAAATAGCCTAAATCTATGAAAGTTAATCTCGTGAAATGGTGTTTCCATGAAAGTGTAGGCCATGAAATGGAGTTCTGTGAAAGGTAATTCCGTGAAGTGTTTCCGTGAGATGGAATTTCGTGAAGGGTAATTCTGTGAAATTGCAAGTTTTAACTCCTTGAAGTTGCAAGTTTTGACCTCAATGGTATTTTTATTTTATTTTATGGGTCAACTTCTAGGACATGACTTGCGGAGCAACAGGTTCTTGTGCACTTACTTCTCACATCTAGAGGGGTGACAAGAGCATTGTTATTTTTTCCTTGATGCGCTCATAAGTCTTCATTTGCAGACGTGGGTATTGATTCTATAATTTGTTGCTCAAATGTTATTGAGGTAGTAGGTAAGACTCTTGGTTGTTTGCTTTAACACACAAGCTCTTATGTTGGTGCTGAATGCACAAGAGTGGTTGAGTGATTTGATTTTGGTGCTTGGGCCACAATTCTTGTCGAATTGTAGGTGAAGCTGTTGGGGTTAAAGTCGGTGGTGAGGCTTTCTTCACATTGTTTGATTTTAGCAACCATATGATAGGATTACCACTGACCTTGCTACACGAGACGTCCTCCATCCGTCAGCAGCTGCTGCAACTTTATCAGTTAGGTCTCCACAACCTCCACTGCTCCATCAATACATATCCATACTCATGCACTGGAGAACATTTGCACCAAAGCCTTACCATCGACAACTTCCAGGTACATCTCTGGATGGGGAAGTCATGGTGAGCGAAAGACTGGTCAATGGTACAACCCATCACCTGGAATTTTCCTTCAAATTATAAACCTCTCCACAAATCAATGATCTTCAATCCTTAGTGAAGATATCAATATTAGCCTCGCAAGTCGACGTAATTCTTTCAATCCTCACCAACAAGTGGCTATTTCAACACAAAGCAGTTCAATAAGAGTCTATATGAATCAATTGTTGTACTTCATGTATATCTGCTTCATAAGAGAACTTCAATATACATAAAAACATAAAACGCACATGGGCGAAGCAGGAACTGGTCCTACTCAATAACATTTGATAAGAATCCTACCACACAAAGGGACATCATCGAAGGCCGATTTCTTCAAATGATGAATGTCTTCAATGAATCAAATGAGGAACTGAGAATCACCATCTCCTTTTGATGATTAAGTCTACATTCCTCCGGATCCTTCCCTCTCTTCTCTCCTATTATTAACATCTCTTAGCATTCCCACGAACACAAATCACATGTAACATTGCTTATGATTGCCAAAAATAAAGTGAGCAAAAAGCACAAAAAAACACATGCTCACAAATATAAAAATGTAATCATTTGCAAAAAAACCCTATCCCATTAGGATTTTCCAATAAACCACTAACCTCTTCATTCACTAGCTTTTCTTATTCCTTTCAGAGGAACAAAGACCATTGAACGTCAGTCAACATCAAAGCCATCGACAAAGCTTGTCCATTCTCCCCACGCACGCAAAGGTCTTCAACGCAATCACACGAGGATGCGATCGCCATCAAGAAGGGGGGGATGCCAGCCCAATTCTAGGGTTAACAAGATCTAATGCCATTATCTTACATCAAGGAGTCATGATAGATACACCAAAGGGTCATACATTCAAGATATGAAGCAATAGTGTCCAAAGCTACAACTTGGATGGGCACCCGTAATGGTGTGACGGAGTATTTATGGCAATTCCTGCTTCAAGAGCGTGTAGCAAGATAGGATGAAGTCCTCAGTGATGTACTTCATGTATATATATTATAAGAGTAGTCATTTTGTAATAGCATTAGGCCTTTTATGAGCCTAAAGTGCTCGACCGGCCACAATTTAAGTGAGTGTGAACACTTATAGCCATGTATATAAGTGAATATCTCTCATAATACAACATACTCTCCCATTGTGCAATTGAGTCTTGCTCTTGCTAATCCTCTTGCTAATCTCTATCCCTTATGCATGCTAGTGAGTGTGTGTGTATGAAGTGAGGTGAGAGGAGGGACGAGTACCCGTAGTGCAATGTGGCGGTGTGACAATGCTCGTGGGAGGCACGGTTGAATTGCTTCTCAAGTAGTTGTAGAGCTTGGAGACCTCAAGGGTTACGAGCTCGGCCATTGGAAAGATCCTCACACGATGACAGTTGCGGTTCACCAGGTAATCTCTTTTTGGATGTGTTTTAAGGAGGGTTAAGGTGAGCCATAACATTTTTGGTTTCGCTACCGGGGAGAAGAAGATACAAACAAGTCCTACTCAACAACATTTGACAAGAATCCTGCCACACAAACAAGTCCTACTCAACAACAACTCAACAACATTTGACAAGAATCCTGCCACACAAAGGGACGTCATCAAAGGCCAATTTCTTCAAATGATGAATGTTGCTTCAATGAATAAAATGAGGAAGTGAGAATCACCATCTTGTTCTTATGATTAAGTCTACATTCCTCTGGATCCTTCCCTCTCTTCTCTCCCATTATTAAGATCTCTTAGCATCCCCACTAACACAAATCACATGTAACATTGCTTATGATTGCCAAAAACAAAGTGAGCAAAAAGAAAAAAAAAACATGCTCACAAATATAAAAATGCAATCATTCGCAAAAAATCCCACCCCCCACCCCGTTAGGATTTCCCAATAAACCACTAACCTCTTCATTTACTAGCTTTTCTTATTCCTTCTGGAGGAACAAAGACCATTGAACGTTAGTCAACATCAAAGCCATAAGACCATTGAACGTTAGTCAACATCAAAGCCATCGACAAAGCTTGTCCATTCTCCCCATGCAAAGGTCTTCAAACGCGATCACAAGGATGCGATCGCCATCAAGAAGGGGGGGATACCAACCCAATTCTAGGGATAACAAGATCTAATGCCATTATCTTACATCAAGGAGTCATGATAGATACACCAAAGGGTCATACATTCAAGATATGAAGCAATAGTGTCCAAAGATACAACTTGGACGGGCGTCCGTAATGGTGTGACGGAGTATTTATGGCGATTCCCGCTTCAAGAGCATGTGGTAGCAAGATAGGATGAAGTCCTAAGTGATATACTTCATGGATATATTATGAGAGTAGTCATTGTAATAGAACTAGGCCTCTTATGAGCCTAAGTGCCCAATCGGCCATAGTTTAAGTGAGTGTGAACACTTATGGCCATGTATATAAGTGAATCTCTCATAATACAACATACTCTCCCATTGTGCAATTGATTCTTGCTCTTGCTAATCCTCTTACTAATCTCTCTCCCTAATGCATGCTAATGTGTGTGTGTGTGTGTGAAGTGAGGTGAGAGGAGTGACAAGTACCCGTAGTGCAATGTGGCAGTGTGACAAAGCTCGCGGGAGGTGCAGTGGAATTGCTTCTCTCAAGGAGTTGTAGAGCTTGGAGACCTCAAGGGTTACAGGCTCAGCCATTGGAAAAATCCTCATCAAACGACAGTTACAGTTCACCACATGTAATCTCTTTTTGGATGTGTTTCAAGGAGTGTTAGGGTGAGCCATAACAGTCAACACGAGTGAGCCTCAAGATGTGAGCTATGCGTTTGGACATGTGAGCCACCATGACAATCTTGAGGTGCGAGAGTCAATAAACATGAGTCAACCAATGTGAGTCTGGACATATGAGCCATGAGCGTTTGGAGACATAAGCAGTTCCGCAAAAAGGACATAAGTCAAAACATAGGTGAGCCTAAAGACATCATATGTGAGCCATGAGAGTCTTGAGGTGTGAGTCTTGAGGGGTGAGTCAAGAGACATGAGTTAATTAGATGTAAGTATGGATACCTGAGCC